>NC_134827.1:54130297-54246809 GCF_004210375.1 Tachypleus tridentatus | reverse complement strand
CAAAGAACATTGATACAAGATGTTGTCATTTGATAAACACTTCTCTGATTGATATTTAAAGTCAAATCAGATGATCCATGGTGGAGCACTGTCATCGGAACCCACACCTGGTGGGCGAGAGGAGGTTGTTTGATTCGAGGATCCACACAAGAGGAGCATTAACCATCCTCTCTAAGGTCTTACAGAGATAGCTCATCAAAGCAATTGGACAGTAGTTTGAAGGAATCTTGGGATCCTTCCCAGGTTTGGAGAAAGGCAGAACAATAACCTGATGCCAGGCATCAAGAAGAACATTCTCCTGCCACATCCAGTTAAAACAACCAGAAGGATAAGAAAAGCAAGAAGTAGATGGCACAGCATCTCATAGTGTATATCATCAGGTCAAACCAATGTACTGTTGGACCGATGAAGGGCCAGTTTGAATTCCATCAGTGTAAAGAAACGATTATAGTCATAGAGACAATCAGCTAAAAGAAAGATGTGATCATTCTTAGAGGCACAGAGAGATCTATCTGCACTCCCACAGTAGCTGTGGAACAAAGTGCAGCAGCATACGCCTGAGATGAGGTGGTGGACAGCAATTTTGAGCCTCAGAAAATGTAATGTTATGTATCATTTTCAAATGCTGCACTTCTTTCTCTTCCAACCATTTAGGGCAAGAACGAAAGTAGGATGGTGAAAGCCATTGCAATTGATGCAATGAGGGTCCATTTCACACTCATAGGCATCATGGTCCTTGCCACTGCAACAAGCACACGCCAAGGAACCACGACATGATCGCCAAGTGACTGAACCATTGACACTGGAAACATTAGAGAGGGTTTGGAATGTATGGCCTTACTCTGTATTAAGATAACCTGCCTTGATGGTGGCAGTGGACGCTGTGGACGAATGTCAGAATGAGGACACTGGTTGGCACCATAATTTCATCTTTGCAAGGGGAGATATTCCTCACTGAAGAAACTCCTTGGGTGGAGAAACCAGCAAGAATCTCCAACTCTGGATGTTCTTCAAATCCCTCTTAAAAATAATTCCCTCGTGATAAATTCAAAGTAGCATGTGATGCAACCTCTACAGGTATATCTTCAATAGGCTTTAATGCAACAGGAGTTTAGTGTGTTGAGATGTGGATGTTTCCACCAATATGTCACAAGATCAAAACTTTTTACTGACTTTGAATGCCAGCAAGTCCCTCTAGTCCCTTCTGAATGAAAAAGAGAGACATAAGGTATGCCTGAAAGTGAGTGCAACATAAGAGAATGAGGTACAACAGGCGGTAATGGATGGTGAGGATTGCTGCCAGAATCTTCAAGATGTGGTTGTTTACCTATAGACTGTTTCTTCACTATTTTATTAAAGTATCCATAATAAAGAAAGGGAAATTTCAGTTCCCACTGACCCCACCCACCATAGAGCCCTAGGGAGTGCACTACAATGTCAAACAGGGACACTGCAGCAATGTCAGGGTTTTGTGAGCACTATACCCAAACACCAGCATCAGATATAATGTCCACAACACCTGTTGAGAACATCCAACACTGGTACTTGGTTGATCCTAGCCCGAGTGGACCAGCTGACTGACCCAAGGAGGGCCACCCCAAGGCTGCCCATCTACAGGAATTCAAGGCCAAAGTGGTGTTTTAAAATTGGACCCATTAACCACCAGGATTCTCTCCTCCCCTTCACGGGTTGCCACGTATGGCAAACATGTGGGTGGATGTTTAGATCCAAGAGGAGGTAAACTGAAAGAACAGAACCTTCCCTGGGAATTCACACCGAGGGGAGAGAAGTGAAGGTTTAGTAGAGGAGTATAAAGGAAGTCACATGAACATATCGCGGCTCCTATTGGTTAAGACTGGCACATGATAATTTACATGTGACATGCTGTAATATAGTAATTCCAATAATCAGGGAGCATAAAGCTTGTGGCATACATAAAGAAAAAAGTTTGCATATATAGGGCAACACTGAATAAGAACAGATAATTTTGTGAGAAGATGTTAGTACAGCACTGGAACACACATACATTATGTAAATTCTGTGGCAGTAGTATTTACTTCATGACTTTTTGTTGCTGTTGTTATTATTATTAATTTTGTTATAATGTTCAAAGACATTACAAGTTGTTTATGATTACACAGTAGAATCCTTTGTTTTGTAATATAATATTCTTTCATCTTTAACAACACTTAAAATTACATGCTCTGGATTCTTAGACTTCTCCTCTCATTACATGATACATTCTTTTTGATATATGTAAATGTAATGTGTACAATTTACAGGCATCCAACACCAAAAACTTATTTTGATAAATATTGATATTCTCTCATAAAATACTTTGATTTCCATGGTATGAAAAGAAATAAAATCTCTGATAAAGTGAAAGTATAGTTGATGTTTTTCGTTTTTTTTCCATGTTTATCAGGACTATAAACATTGATATATGTAATCAGAAGTAAAGCAAAGAAAAGACCCATGATTTATCCCAATACTTATCTGAAAATGTAATTTTGTTGAAGATATGCAACAGTTTTACAATGAGTTTTCCATATGATCTACATAATATACATATATACATAACCGATAAAAAAACTTGTGTTTTCCCTGGGATGCATTATGTGTGTAGCTAAAGCAAATAAACATACTTGTGCAGGAATATGCTGAAGGTTCATACCACAATGCACAGATACAAACAGCACAATAAAGAAATAATTAATGGAAAAAGAAACTAAAATATGTCCAGTTTAACACAAGCAAAGTTTGTGCATTTTTACTGCAGATTTAGGTACTCTGCACATAAAGTTGCAAGTAAAAAAATGTTTTTGTTATTATGGTAAGAAAACATGTACCAATTCCAAGTTTAAAATAAAACTGAATTAGCTGCTTTCTAAGTTATTAAGGTTTGACTAGAATTATTATTGTAAATGTGACTATATAAACACACTTTGAATAAATGTTAGAATAAATTTTAAATTAATTTAAAATTATTCTAAAAACATGAAATTCTGCAAGGTTTTAAAGCACAAAATTATTATTCTAAATCTTATGATATATATGTACAAAAGAGAAATAAAATTAAAACTCTTTGATGTTTACCTTTATACATACTTCAAAGAGCCCAAACACAGTTTCCACAAGTTTTTAAACACTAACCAATCCTATGGCTTTGAGACTTTTTCAGGACCAATTGTTAATTATTTTTAAACTTTTCAGACTAATTACAAAATTGTTTATTATTTATATTCTTCCATTACGATGGTTACATACAAAGTAAAATAAAACATATTAACCAAACCTGCTTAAAACAATGTTTAATAACAGAGAACAACAATTTCTCTGCTTAAAATTTATATAAAAAAAGCACAGTGTAGATAATGTTGGACAAGTTTTCATATTTAATTATTTTATGATTGTTTACTGTGGTTTAGTTATGAATTGAAAAGAAGTTAGTATTCTAACAAGGAGTTTAAAGTAAATGCAGATAAATAGAACATTTTAGTGTTAAAATAGGCTTCAAACATTCAATGTAATGCCCTGATACATACACACACAAAAAAATAAAAATTAAAAAGGGAAAACAACTAAAGTTTAAGTTAATCAATCACAACTCAAAATAAACCTTTTGCCCAACCAGTCAGCAACTCCTTGGTCACTAGTTTATGAGCAACATACATGAAATTCTGTTAAAAGTGTTACTGTAAAGTTTAGTATGTGATATTTAACATGAAATATGTAGTGCTAAATAGTTTTCCATGTATACTAGAGAATATCTTACCAGTATAATGAACAATAAAACTGTCAATCCCATTTTAAGTACATTATATTAGATTTGTTTGAAAAAAAATCCTATTACTGTTATCAAAAGCAATTTCAATTATCTTGAAATAGATTTCTGGTTTTCAAAACAAAGTTTTAAATACCTAGCCTTCACACTTTGAACAAGAAAACATTTGTTTTCAGTACGATAGACAGCTCTACTTATAACACACACAAAGTGGTGTTTTAAACTGTGTATTACAGTTTATTATTATTTATTTATTTATTATTTAATATATTAATATATTAATAAATATATTAGAAAACAAAATTATTTTACTCTATCGTGAATTTTTTAATTTGCTGTTCATTAATATATCCATCTTATTCTAAATATCAGTTAGAAAAACAACTTTCAAATTAGACATTTATATTTTAATTAAAAAGGATACATTAACACATCATAGATATTACAATGGTTAAATAATTTATTTTCCAATGAATGTTCGAAACAACTACATATTATTATAAAATATTATCTCAATAAAAAATTAGAACATGTAACAATGAAAAGTTTAATATATTTTTAATGTTGCAATGTTATGGTTCATTACAAATGATACTCTAGCTAGGTAGATTCCAAAAAGAATTGTGCACAAAACACAGTTGTTGCACCTTATAACTTATACATTACGATTGAAAAAAATTATACCTTTACATAAATACTTATAATTATAAATAACCTAGCTAGATAATGAGAAAGATGATAGACATTTATCAATTTGCTCATGAAGTAACATACATGTGTGATATCATACTTGTATTACTACTAAATAACAGGATCCACTAGCTAATGCATTCTACATGGAAGACTTACTGGCTAATAAGTGTTTTTCATATACAGCATTTCAACTAAGACTTTGCATGTTGTAATCCAGTTGACCTGATAAGTTCTGGTGCCAAACAACAGGTATCTTCAGTACCAAAATTACAACAAGCAAAATGTAGTTGAAATATTATTATTATATACCCTTTTCTGGAAATCCATATTTATCAAGTAAATAATGTAGTAATTTAAATTCTTATTAGTCTAACTGTAATATTATGTCAAGCATGAATATCACAACTATATAGTTTACTGTTATTAGTGTCTTTATACCACATAAAATGACCAAAGAGAACATCCTTTATGAATCCTTAACAAAATCTTGCCACTAAGGATATCTCTCAAAGGAAGTTATATATCACCATTTTAAAGAAGCTCAACATATATTTGCCTAGCCTAACATATGTAACACCCTTTTGCATTGGCACAATATACCCATTCTATAGTACCCACTGTTAGATTAAAAAAAAAAAATTGATTGATCTTTAAGGTTAAAGGAAAACAAGACAAGCAAGCTGCTTAAATGAAGCTCACCTTTCAAAACAGGAAAAATATTTGCAATTTGTCAATTTCAACAAACAAACTGAAATAAGTTTCGGTGTTCACACCTTTGTCATGAAAAATTAAAGTGCTTCTTCCAAAACTTTAAAGACTAACAGCTAGATTCCAAAGACCTAAGACTACAGATTTAATGAAGCCACATTTTTTGGTACCAAGTTCAATATTATCATCATATGTGAACTGATACCAAAACAGAGGACAGTTAACTGGTGGGATATCAGATAATACAAATCACATAATGCAAAATAAATCATTAAATTAATACATGTACATTTATTATCATATAATCATTTCTTTTCATGTTTTGTTCAGTATCAAATAAAGGGAGTAATAAAATTAATTTTTCACTGTTATCATTAATCTTGCAGTTATTGAGGTCAACTGAACTAATACATTTACTGTTTTACAGCTTATAAAAGAAATGGATAGTTTTGACAAAGATCAGATGATCTGGATATTACATAACGTAATAACAGACAACTTTTCACTTACAATTATTTATTGAATATCCTGGATTTTTTTTTACCTTGGTAATGTTACAATATGTAATTTAGGCTTTAGACTAACAGAGTAACATAAGAACATATAAATTAAACAATCCTCATATCTTTCATGTCATATAGATAAAGGTGTTTTCAAACAGGTTTTAGACTGAATGGCAATGAAGCGCAGGCAGATTGAACATAATTAAAATGTGAATGAGTGAGTTGTCAAAATGAGTATTATATGAGATGACCAAAGTTGCAGGAAGGAAGAAGCTATGTCCAAACAGAGATACGGTGGAGTGAGAAAGTTCAAATAAATGTACACAGGAGAAGTGATAGCAAAACAAAGAGGAGAAGGTTCTGGAAGGAAGAGGAGAAAATTACATGCAGATGAGCCAAAGTCATAAGACGGATAGCAAGAGATATGGATGAGCTGATATTTATTAATGAAGACAAATAGGAAGGTTATTATAAATGTATTGATATTTAAAAAAAAAAAAAGAATATGAAGCATACTTCAAACCCCTAATAAATAAACAGAATGAGAGGGATAAACTAGGGCTAAATAAAATGTCAAAAATAGTGGAGGAAGTAGACAGAGAACTGAATGAAAATGAAAAGTTGTTGAAGCAATATATCCAGACGATACACCTATTGAATCATTTAAAACCTTAAAAAAATTTTAGGAAGCCATATGTTATGCATGCTTTTCTGTTATAATGACAGAATGGAAGATCCACAAGTATGGAAAGTATCCTTGTGCTTATGTTTGAACTGAAGTGTGATATGAAAGACTGCAGCAATTATTAAGGCATAAAAGCTTTGAATGGTTATAGATAAAAGACAAAGAGCACAGATAGACATAGACACAAAACATTTTCAATTTATGCCTGATAGGTTACTAATGAATGCCATACTTTCTTAGGGGGGTTACTAAAGAAAGAAAAGGAAAGCAGACTTGTAAATGGTGGTCAGAGAGTTGATCACAGTGCATGACTGAGTTGTGGGGCTAATCCACAATATGTATGAAGAAACAGAAACAATTATAAAGGTGAGATAAAGGACTCACATTTCCAGTGAAACTATCAAACCATCAAGAAGCAGCACTGAGTCCTTTCCTTTTCTTCTTCTACTATAACAGGGTGGGCAACTTATTTTCACAGTGGCCACAACTGTGTCTTATGAAAACATTAGCCACATTATTTAAAAAAAAAAAAAAACCCTGAAAGATGTTAGTTTAATCAAAATAACTGCATTTCAACTAACCTTCAATGTGAAAATTGATGGGAGTTTTCATCAACAAGTTTTGTGAAATTTAGCTTAATATCTATGCTCAATGAGCATCTTCGCCTGCCTCTAAATTTATATCAGTAAGCTGAGACTGTATCCAAACTCAAGAAACTTTAGTGTAGAAATTGTTGATTCACACACCCATGTGGATCCAAACATGGAAAATAATAAATAGTGAGCCACATCTCTCTCATAAAACAGTTTTGTCTACCTTTATGTGTTCTACACTTTGCAGGGTAAGCATCTCATCTTCAAATCCACACTTATCCAAAGACAAAAAAGATGTAATTTCCTTACTGAAATTTCCTAAGTCAAATTGAAATGGATCATGCAAAAATTCAAATATAAATTTCTAATTTTAAATTCAGAGAAATGTGATTCAAGTTTTGAGATAAATCTTTAATACAGTTTACATAAAGATCATCTTTAGCATCAGAGAAATCAGTCATTATTTTCTAGAAAACTATTCAACTTTGAAAAATGTCAAATCATTCTTTCAGAATTGTTCTGCAAAGAAGTTTAGCTTTAAATGAAATTCAAGAATAGACTGGGATAGCTCGTTTATTATTTTATCTCTCTTCCTGAAGCCAGATTCAAGTGAGCTATCATGTTGAAGAGAAAGTGCAAATCACACTGCCATGACAAAGTTTCAATTTCAGGGAAATTTTCAATCTTACCTTTTTCAACAAGATATTCTTTTATTTGATGAAATAGGGAAGTAAATCATTCCAAGACTTTCCTCTACTTAACCATCTTACATTTGCAAAATCAGTAAGATCATCAAAAGTACAGTCACTGCTTTTCTTCAAAGACTCAACAAACTGTCGATGGATGATAGAGTTTCCATTTCTAAAATAATTCACAATTTTACAACAATGTCCATCAAATTTTTTAATTCATCACTTTTAGACAACTGAGCACATAAATTTTTTCCTGATGCAAAATGGAAAGATGGCAGCGTGGACTTCACATTATTTTCAATTAAATGCTGCTTCAAAAGAGAAATAAATCCTAACTTCACCCCAGTCATGGAGGAAGCACCATCTGTTGTAACAGAAACCAGTTTTTTAAAATACAGATTGAATTTTTTTTCATTAAATTTTCAAAGATGTTTTTCCACATGATCAATCTCGTAATCCACAAAGGCCAAACATTTCTTCCCTCACTTGAAAATCTAAAGTTGCATATCAAACCCAAAATATCAACTGTGCAGTGTCACTAACATCTGTTGACTCATCTAGTGCTAAAGAAAAATACAAACAGTCTTTTAGTTGTTCAAGCAAAGGATTTTCTATGCCTTTCACTAACTTTAGCATTCTGCAGACAATTGTTCTTTGACTTAATTGCAAATCATTTACCCTTTTGAAGAATGTCACCTTTTATTTTTGAATCAAAATTCTCCAACAATTTCAATGACCACAATCAATATTTCTTTTACTAGTTCAGCATCAGAAAATTATTTCTTTTTTGAGCTAGAATCCAAGCTACTTTATAGCTAGCTAATGTAACTAGTTCTATTGATGATAAAAATCTTTTTACACTTCCCTTTTGTTCACGAAGTTGTGCTTTCAGACAGCTAATTTCATAATGATTTTTATCAACTGGAAATTTTACATCAAATTAGTTGTGAAAATTGATAGCATTGCTTAAGGTTGTATACTTTCTTATTCCTGAAAAGACACACTGGCTTACTATTTGCTTCAATAACTGCAAATTTCAATTGCAAATTTTTATTAAATTCTCGTTTCACATTTTTCCAGTCACATGCCATTCTCTTTACATCAGTAATACCAGAATCAATTAAATTTTTTTATTTCTTGACTGTTCACCATCATCTGGATTCTTTCATTTTTGAATTACCCACTTATCCATATTATGGGTTTAAAAACAAAATATATTTAAACATTTGAAAGTTGCACAATAAAAATATGTTTGCAAGCACATTCAAACCAATGCACACTCAATAAGAAACATCTAAACCAGACTGATGTTACAAAATGGCAGAGTTTGCAGTGATGAAGCAATGACATTAACGATGACGGAGGTAGTGGAGTTGCCGATTACCAAATTTGATATAAAAAATAAAGGCATAAAGAAGAGCAAAAAAATAGGGAGGGGGGAGATTTAGTGAGAAATGGTAAAAATGAAATAAAATAACAAGGACCAATGAAGCAGACCTCATGTAACTAGGACAAATGCTAAGAAGAAAAGTAATAAAAAGTGTCGAATTTATGTCACATTATGCCCCAGAAAGTAGATTTGATCTTTAACGTGTAGCCTTTCCTTAATATTTCACAGTAAACAAGTACATACGTTAAATCACAGTCTCAGCAGAAATCTGTATTTTATGATTACATTTTGATGCAAGAATTCAGTAATGTGTTTTAAAATATAGATTAACTGGGTGAAAAACTTTACACATTATTATTACAATTACACAACATCTTGTGTCTGAAGAGGATGTAAAATGAGGAGACTAGTTTCCATTCAAATTTAATATTGTTTCATTTATATAGATTTAAGCTTTATTGTAAACTACTTTACAGAGTACTGAGTATTTATCAATTTTTCAGATTGGTATTTACTTTTAAAAAATCTGAATTTTATGTTTGCTTGTTTTTTGAATCTTGCACAAAGCTACACAAAGGCTATCTGCACTAGCCATCCCTAATTTAGCAGTAAAAGATCAGAGAAAATGTAGCTAGTCATCACCACCCACTGCTAACTATTGTTACTCTTTTACCAACAAATAATAGGACTGACAACACATTATAATACCCCTACAGCCAAAAAAATTAGCATGTTTGGTAGGACTGGGGATTTGAATCGACTTTCAGCAGCAAGTCAAGAAACCTAATATTCTAGCCATGCAGATCTAGGTTTCACAGACCAGTGGAGGTTTAAAAAAAAGCCATTTTCAAGTATTTTCATGCATTCATTCTATAACAGGTTATATAAAAACTGTATAGTCAAGCGTGGAAACCTTAGAATAGATTTAGCAACTCACTTTTTTTAAAAAACAAAGAAATTAATTACCTTTCATATAACTCCTATTAATAAAAACAAACTTAATCATACTGTTACATACATCTTTACTTTTGTACATGAGTAATGTTAAGAATGCCGAAAATGCACAAATCAAACCAAGCTTAACAAAAGCATCAGCAAAAATTACATTTAAATGACAAAAACCAACAGGATATAGAAAAAGCAACAAGCCATCAAACTGTAACCTTTAAAGTACTACACCACATCTATAAGTAGTATTTCATAGAATATTTATCTTTGATCATCCAGATCAACTGATGAATTTTGGTATCAAATGAAAGGCTTACTAAGTAATAACCCTTTAGAGAGAAAAAATATATTTTAAATGCTATTGATTTTGTGCTGCTATAGCAAAATTAAGAGAAATGTGAGAAATAAATCTATCTGCAGTTAACCTGTTTTTAAATCAGCAAAACTCAGTAAAGAAATACAATGCGATACTTTTTTATAGGCACTAAAAATATATCTAACAACTAAAAATGACCTACCAGCAAAAAGCTCAGTGAAAGCTTCATCAGGTATTTTATTCAAAACTTCTGTAAAATCATGTTCTTCTAAAAGTTTACTAGCTTGATGTGCTAGTTCAGCAGCATCAAGAGGAAATTCAAGGGTTTTTTCAATTGTTCCTGAAAAAAGCATAAACTATTTAACTTGTAATATTTACTTCATCTCAGATATAATTTTTCAGAGAAAAACATTATTGTAGTCACAAATTTGCAGATTTTACTTAGTTTTTTAGTGTTTAAATTAAGTGCAAATTTTATTAAAAAATGTTCAAAAGAATATTATATCAAAACATCAAAAACAAAGTTCAAACTTAGATCCACCCCTAAATGCTAACATAAATGCTTCATGAAAATAAACACAAAAAAATAGTGTTAAAGTCTGGAAATATTTTTTTAAAAAATTTACCCTTTAATGCAAGGCTAATGAGCAAAATTACACTTAACTAATTTTGAAACAAAATAATATCTAACTGAATCTGAACACCCTGGGGTCATCTTGATTTCTGATGTATAAGTAGAACCTTTACCATTTTTTCAAAGGGCCAATAAATTGATGTTGAGATATCAGTAGCTTTGAACCTTAAATACAAGTACCTTAAATAAAATGAATGTAACAGCTTTCACTTTTGTCTTAGTTTCAGGAATCAGACAAGTCTTTGTAAAAACACTGTAACATACTACTTAAAAAACTGACCATGTTTTGAACCAAATTAAAAATTTTAACAATAACTTTAATTTTCTACAAATATTAACAGGTAACAAGTGAAAGCCCATGTCATCACATTTGTAGACTTGCATTCAAAATTTTATTCAACTAATATTTTATGAACTTTTGTCAATGTGTCACATTTTATGTTCAATGCAGCACTGGTTCAAATTAGAAATTTGTGATGTCAAAATACAAAGTTTATAGGTTCCTACAAATTAAGAATTCAAATTATTGATACTATCATACTATTTGCTACGATACCATTCAAATATTGAATCAAACACAGTAGCCCCACTCATCTCTTTCCATTTTTCAAAATGGTCCCTTATGTACACCTACTTCTCTCTGTGACATATCAACAACCAATAAAAAAACTCAGAATGTTCCCGTAATGGCTTTCTCAGCCATTGTTCCTTTGATATAAAACTTCATGATTGTAAGTTGAATCTTTAGTATGCTTGAAATTTCATATTTTAGACAAGTACAATTTAGTCACTAAGCTTGACAGTGAAATTCTATGGTACATCACAGTAATTTATGATTTTTGGTTATTTCAACTATATATATAAAACCTACAAAATTAGTTCACATTCTCCATGTGCAATATTTGATAAGGTTTAGCAACCACAAGAAGCAAACAATTACAAAAGTCATAACTAGAAAAGTTGTTTGCTTTACTTCTTTATTTACTGTTCTAAGTTTTAAGAAAAATAAGTAAGAACTTATTTATAAATAGTAATACTAATAACATATGTATATATTTTATTACTATTATTATTATGTATAACAACTGAAATGTGACTGTATTTTATAAAATATTAATCCACTAAACCACAGCCAAGACAAGGCACTTTGTAACGACTAAAGGTCAGTTTTATATGATTGATATGGTAACGTGAGCACACATACAATGTTCTTGTTAGCCAGGCATAACTGAAAGATCTATACAATAAAAAATAAATATATATATAAATGTCAAGTTATTTAGCCTAAACATTTGTGCTTTTGAGTTATAATTTGTATTCATTCTAGAAGAAAAAGGTATAATTTATATTTATTTCCTCTTTTTTTTACTGTGGTTATGAGATTAGTAGAATTAAATAAACTCACACAGAGATTTGTTAGTGAAAATAACATTAAATATAAGGTTTTATTAAGAAACTTTTGATTACTATTTGATGTTATAAATATTTGCATGCAAAATTTGAAAATTCTCATTCATAAAAGTATTTTTAATATTAAAATGAAAATTACTCTGAATGATGAATAGGCAAATATATGAAAAGAAAAAAGGCACGAGTAAAACACTGCTTAACAAACCATAAGACTCCAACAGGAACTACTTTGATACATCAATATTTCTCAATTCTCTCAGAACAGTCTGTCTATATGACCAACCACATGACCTCTTTGTAAGTTTTTAAATTTTATACTTCTAGCTTTCAATAGCTTTTGCAGTTTTTCAGTTAATAAGTCTAACATACAAAAAATATTATATTTTTAGTGAATTATTTATAATAAAATAAAGATTTGTCAATGAATATATTAAGTATTTATTTTGAATAGTCTGTGTGAAAAGTAATTTCCATGTTAAAAAATACCTTTCCTCATTTCAAAAATCTCAAATTTCCTTTGTGTAATACCTAAACCTCATGAATTAATTTTCAATTTTTTCCAGTAAAAGTTTAAAGTTTATCTGTTATTTTCTCTATCTTCTACAAACAAGATCAGTCAATTTGACCATCCTCATAACTGCAAAAAAAATCTAAATTACCACCTTTTTTCTCTTTTTAGAATGATTTCACATAGTAACATCAATCTGCATTCATTTATCCTTAGCAGTTTTAAGCTTGCAACAGTATACATCTATTTATGACTAAATTTTATTTTCATTTGAACTGTGTTTCACTACTAACTACACTATTATAAATTGTAAATCACTCAAGGAATGTGCAGCTTTCACATTCACACCTCATGAAGTACTTTTACTGTATTACTATTATTTATTTTACCTAATCTAATCTTAACTAACATAATATCTATTTTCACATTTTAGTTATTTTTATAATTATAAAGAATAAACATGAAAAACAAGAAATAAAATACTTATACAATCTTTTTTTCTTGCTCTCAATTTTCAAAGTCAGTTGTTAACTAATTTTTTTTATACTACTCTCATAGTATTGCACTCAATAATGTTTAAATAATTAAATAATGAGCCAAACGGAACAGACCAATAATATGCACAATGTAAATTTCCTTTACCTCTCAAGATATTTTTGTTTTCTAACTCTACAACAAGTCATTACAAATTTATCAAAGCTAGTCATTAACTTACCCATGGAAAGGATGTTGGTACTCTCAGTGATATTAACACTTAACTATTCAGAAATGTTATGTAATATGTCATTTGATAGAAAAAACGTTTGTGATATTAGCACTTAACTATTCAGAAATGTTAAGTAATATGTCATTTGATAGACAAAAACGTTGTTTTCTATTGGTTATAGGTAATATAAACATAAGAGAGAAATATTAATGAATTATAAAAGAGAGAAGGTGGCAAGTAGATGTGGCAAGAAGGGTCTGATTATCTACTCGATAGTTCTGTAACCAAAGTTAAAGATTATAATAAATGTGGTTTATCTGAGCAATGATGATTTTATAGAGAGCAATTTATGTTTATGATGCAGTACACCAAGTTTTATTTTTCTTTCTCCATATGATTATAAGACATGTAACTAGAATTTTCACTACCTCTTAACCATATTAAATTTGTTTGTAATTATCTTTTTTTAATTTAATTTTGTTACTACTGTAGTAGTAGAAACAAGTTAGAAGTACAATTCAACAAAATGTAAAACCTGACTGATTGAATGAACACACCTTTAAAAATCTACATAATCAAAAGGTATTTTTCAACAATGATTATTTTGAATATAAATGTGCAATTAAAATCAACAAATAAGTTACTGAAGTCAAAATTCTGGGAAGTATGGCAAGATTTATTTAGTGGAACTTAAATGAATGAAGCAAGTTGGCACAAAACTAAGAAACTACATTTTCATAAAGTCAACTTATACTGTTCAACATAATTTGCACAAGCTATGGAAAATGAATTATAGAACTATTCAGAACTAAACTGTCATTTTTGAAGGACCTAACTTAGTGATGTTAACAGAGCACAGATTTCAACAATATTAATGTTTTATTATACTTTATAAAAAAAAAACCTTCAATAACAACTGTATAACATTCTAGCAATAACAGTAGCACCTGAGTTACCATGTCAACACCACTAGCTCACTGAAGAAAAAAGAGAGGATGATAAAACAAAGTGAAAAAGAAATTTTCAATGATAATATTAATGTACAGACCACTAATAAATTATTCATCATGTATATCAATCACAGTGTATAATTACAAGTTAAAGCATGAAATGTTTTATTAAAAATTTTATTCAATTTAGAAAACAAAATGAGAAAAAAGAATATTAATTACATATATCACAGTAATTTACTAAAAGCCTTGATTGTCTCTTAAAAGCAGAAGACTGTCCCAAAAGTATTGCTTAAAACATTTTTGCCTAGATTGATCACTAAAAAAAAGGTGTGACTTAATCAGGTATGAAGTGACAGGCTGTTTTAATGGCAAATATTTGACTATTTTATGCACAGCAGTTTGGTTTCAACATAAAATCATTCTACTTATATTGATGTTGTATAAATTTGCATCTCTCTCTTCCTATTTTTCACTTATGAATTTCAAGTGATAACTGATGAAAAATTTAAGACTAGAAATGTTTTTACTGAAAATGAAGTCAGGACAATTGTGAGGTGCCCATGTTATCCATATTGTTAACAATTTTAGAATTTTTGACTTCTCCAAATGAGTCTTGAACTAATCCTTCCAATAACAGTCATATGACACTTGTTACTGATGCGGTTGCCAGTCCAGCATAATTCCCATTTTATGAGCCAAATTTTACAAAGACTGTAAAGGGGGTCACTGTTTTGATTTGGTACACAAGCCATATCTCAGCAAAATGAAACGATATGAAGTTTTTATTTTATATTCTAGCATATTAATATCAGTAATTTGACTCCTTAATTCATATGAAACTACAGACTTAGTATTTTGACATCACAAACATCTAATCTGAATCACTGCTGCAAATGTGAACCAGTCAACAAATGTGATGATATGGCCTGTGATTCTTTGCAATAGGATTAAATGGCTACTGGACAACAAGTACACAAAAAAAAGTTCTACTTAAGTAACAAAAACCTGTATATAGTTTTCAAAAATTACTTGAATAAAAATATATTTACTACCTGTTAAGGGGCAAGCTTAGTAATATTAGTTAGGGAAGAAATATTTTAAATACATTTTTTTTTGGTATTACTTCATAAATTATGAACTGAAAAACAGTGAAATTTTAAACTTATCTGTGAATAATACTACTGTAATAAAATCAATATGCTTTAAAAAAAATACAAAAACTTTATTATATAGCCAATACAGACAAATTTGAAAACATAATTTTTAAATACATTTCAGTCAACAAAAAGGATTAAAATTCTATTTAGCAATTACATGAGGATGAATATGGTGGTAAAACCTCATACACACACTAACTGCAAACTGAATTATTAGTTGACCAAAAATACATAGTACACAGTTTAAGCTAATATGAAACAATGGCATAGTTTTGATCTTGTTGCAACCTACTTGTACCTGTCTACAAATACAAAACACCTCATACAGAAATACACCAACCTGGTGAGAATTGCTCCTCAAGGTCACTACCCAATTCTGAATTCAGCTGTCCACCTAGATCTTTAACCTCTCCAACATCACCTTGTGATTCTACTTCCATAGATACTGGTTCACTCTTTATAACAGTGCTGCTGTTTGATTCTAAACATTAAGAATAATATATTAAACCTCTGATAAATTAATGTAACTAATAAGTCAAATCAATTTATTCATAAGAATACAACTAAAGTAATTATAACTAATACTTAACAACAAAGTCAAAATCACAGACAAATATTTGTTGGGAGGTGATAAAAAATTGAATGGATAAAGATTTTCATATAAATATCAATGGTTTAAAGTTAAAGACTTAACAACAGTCTGGTGAAAATACCAATCCAAGACTGCCTATAAACTCTAAGGCCACAATATACTGTTAATTCACTACACAATATCTCAATAATTATATTTGAAATATCATGAAGTACTCCATAAAAAAAATTCTTTCTATATAATGGTAATATGGTCCTATAATATGGCATTACAGTACATACCATTTTCATTAAGGTGAGAACTTAGTGTGGGTGATAAGGGACGGATGTTTTGATGCTTCTTTTTCTTCTTATTCCTTTTAGTGGGCCTTGTCAGAGCAGAGGGCTTTGGTTTTTTTCTTGGTTTTTTTTGGTTTGGGTTCAAATGCTACTTTGTTATAATTATCCTGATAAAAAAAAAATGAAATACTGTAAAGGTATTAAAAATACAAAACATATTTTGACAGTGAAAGCATTAATCAAGGCTTACCACAACATTTACACAAAACATACTTGTTCTTATCAAATAACCAAATGTAGTTACTTTTTTTGTAATTAAACTTTATTTGTAGGTAAAGTTCTATTGGTTTATTGTTTGGTTCATGAGACACTTCAGGTACTGTGTTAAGCACTACATAGTAGCCTACATAATAACAAAAAAAAGTCCTATAAAATTCTCTTCAAAGCTATGAAAAAATATATGTGTTTTAACTTCTTACATCAGTATTATTAACATATAATAAATTTATATATTAGCAATAAACCTATAAACAAAACTGAGATTTAAGATAATTACTTGTTTAAGCACACAGCTGAATAATGCATTATCTTGAATTTTAGAATTAAAGTCTTCAAATTTATCAATGAGTCAAAAAAAGATGTCAAATGCATTTGGCATCTGAGTAACTTTAGCTTCAAATAGGTTTGCTTTACAATTATTTGGTGCCTCAACCTTGTAATTAAACTTCAAGCAACTGAATTTTCCTACATTTTGATTTTTTAAACACTACATTTATGTATTTTCAGCAAGAAACCTATTAACAAAAAGTAGTAAAAATAATTTCTGCATATCCTGCTATAAATGTTTGAAGAAAAAACATACTATGTCACATTTCACAGGCTTTTCCTGAAACAAAGGTGCCATGCTCTTTTGCTGACATTACTGTAACAAAATTTCTCTGTATATACATATTTCACACTTCAAATAATAATTCTTTTATATAAAACAAGTTATAGATGCTTGTTTTATTTTTCTACAACTTTTACTTTAGCATTTAATAATGTGCTGGCATCACATTTAAAATTACTGTGCAATCTGACTTAACATTTATCATATTGAATTCCATGTATTTATACATGGCATCTTACCTTTTTTGGCATGTTCTGGACAAAGTGGTAACTCATGCAGCACATCAAAACAGGTGTGCAGCACTGTGTATTATCTGCAAACTTCCTGTACAATGTTCAAAAGTAGCTGATCTACATTATACATTATATCTGCACATATCTTAAGGGACTTTAAGAGCAACAAGTTTTAATCAAGTTTAAAAAAATGTTCAATACAGAAGTATTACCAAAATAAAATAGTCAAACATTCTTAAAGATTTTTCTTCTTAAAGATTTTTCTTCTTAAAAATAATTTATAGAAAATGTTTTGCTCATCTAACTGTTTTTACCTTATTAGACATAAAGTTGAACACATTTAAAAGCACTTACATGGTTTGCATAAAGCTAATAAAAAAATGAATTTTTGTATGATCATTGATGATGTCTTCATTCAACAGAATTAAATTATCTGTAATATTTATGTTAATGTTGAAAATATTTCCTCAAACTTCTATGAAGTTACATCGACAAACAATATTTTACGTTTTAATTCAGATAGTCATATGATTGAAAAAATATAAACATATACAAGTAATTCACCAAACTCCACACTTCAAAACAACTGTTTGCAAGAGGTAATAGACATAACCAGTTTTATTTTTTAACAGCACACAAATCTCAAAATTAAACCACTGAATACAATAGTACACTTTTTCCAAACTTCTACTGAAATATATTATTTCAATATTTATCACACTAAAAGGATCGACTAACACAATGCCTGGTGTAAGGCAAAGCTGGTAATAAACAAGGTGTTCCTTCATTTTGGTAGCAGCAAATTCTTTTATCTAAACCAACAGATTTCATACTAAAGGGAAAGAAATATATTTGTATGTAAGGATAAATATGTATGTGTGTGTGTGAATCATTGTTTCATCAAACTAAATGACCAAAAAACAAAGGTTTCACCACCATAAGCAATTAATCCTAGAACTTCCAACGTTTCTCTATTTTAGAACTTCTAGACAATACAACTTGACATGCAAGTTCAAAACTTCAAATTATAGTTATAATGCTTAAGTTTTGGCTTTTATTTCAATTAATTAATTTTTGATCCATTTTGTTTCATCATTTAACAAAATTTTCACTATGACCAATTTATCTTAATTGCCTAATTTGTTCAATTTCACTTCAGAAAAAAAAAAAAAAGCTTGATGAAATTGAAACTCAACTGAAGTTTCTGAAGATTATATTCTTCTAAAGATAAAACTTCTTTCTATATCTAATATTTGTGTAAACTTATAGCTTTGAAAAGTCAGACAAATTTCATTTTAATATTGTTTAAGAAAAAAATTACTTAGCTTTATTACAAACTTCAATTACTAATTTTTATGTTTTTTAAACTGTTGTAAAATGTTCTAATCAAGTTTTTTTTCTACAAAATTGCAAATTTTATCTTTGAATTTTAAAGAAATGCATGCTTTTTACTTGTGTACAATAAAAATAAGTTTGTTTTAAAATTGTTAACTTTTCATTTAATATATGGAATACATATTACACCCATTTCATATCATACTGCCACATAATAAATCAGTTATTGCATAAAATGTTAAAGCAAGAAAGAAAAAAAAATCAGGATTATAATTGTGCTATTGTTTTTCACAAACATCTTTTTTTGCTAGCAACATATAACCATACTAAGCTTTTATCACTTTGTTCTAATATTTACAGCAGTCTTTGCTGAAAAGAACCCATACCAGTTTATGTAGTTGGAGTAACAGCAAAAGGCTTCATTATATGTTTACATCATCAGCTTATGACTTCAAACAGCTGAGGTACAGAAAATTACACCATGACATAAAATACAAAGATTCAGATATTGTGATTGGCTTAAATACATAAACTAAACTTGTATTTGAAGTGACATGATTCAAAATAACACTATATTCTTTAAAACTGTTTTAATGTTGTTTTAATGAGGGCTATGAATAGTTGACCACATTCAGAAAAAAATTTCTGGAACTTCATAAATACTACTGTTTTTTGTTCAGAATATGCAAACTCAACACCAATCAAAATTTGATTTACATTACTCATTGATAAAATGAAATGTTACTTTTTTTTTTAAAGATACATTTCAACTCTAAAGTATTTTCTTTCTAAACATTTTAAAGAACAACCACAAGTTTAGTTTCTGTAACTGTTTTTGGCTCAGTACTGTAATTTTGCTCTCAGAGCATAACATTACCAGATGGGTGCACCAGAGTTACGTACCACTAATTAGGAAATAATATGGAAGATTCTAAAGTGGCAAATGTCCTGGCCTTTCAACAAAGTACTTGATCCAATTTACATATAAACAACAGTAACAGGACACAAATGTTTACTTTCAATAGCACACAGGACCTAATAAAAATAATATTTATTTCTACATTACAATTTTAATACTTTTCCCTCAACTTACGAGAACAAGTAACACCTGCATCAGGTACAACATAATAAAGGAAACACCAATGAACAACACAAAGTTACTCATTTGTGGGGGTAAATATGCAATAAAATTTTAAATGTTGTTTTCTTTGCGTTTTTAGCCTATTATTAAGTGAGCTTCTTTAATGAAATATTGTCTACATATCTACATTAAAAATCTATTTATTACTTTTACAACACATTTTAGTAATTATAAAAGCTTCTGTTAATTTTACTATGTCACAAGTCACTATGGCTTTAAAATATTCAAATATTTGTTTAACTGAAGTAACTTAAGTACTCTTTTTTTGTCTATTGTTCACATGGATCAAAATCAAAATTTCAGTTAGGTAAATGTAGAAAATACCCTTGTGTAATACTACAGTGACTGATAGGTATACAGTGCCTATAGCTGTGAAACATTCATATGTAAAAAAGTTCTCTGTGATGCTCTTAACCAAATATAAGGAAAGAGAGCTTTTAGATGATGTATAAAATTATCAATAGAGCAACCATTAAGAATAACAAAAAGTCAAGTCTGTAACTGTATTAGTTGATGTTCACAAGCATCTTTTTTTTTTTTCTAGCAACATATAATCATACTAAGATTTTACCACTTTGTTCTCATGTAATTTCATTGGGCTACTCAGACTTATAGCTGGATAGTCAAGTTGGTTATCCATTCTGGCAGCTTACTGATCAAGTTGCTTAATGACCTTATCATTACAGGATGAATAAAAGCACCAAATTTTGCATAAAGTCTTTTCACTGATTATTTGAAATAAATAATGTATTCATGGACAAATCTTTATCAAAAATATTTAACAAAAAATTATTTTTTAAAGACTTATAATATTAACTGAAAGACTGACAAATTTTGAAAGATAGAACTACTAAATTTAAAAAGACTTCAAATGAGTAGGAAGAGGTCACATGGTCAGCCAAATTCACCACAGCCATACTGAGAGAGTTGAAGTGGTATATATGTATTGACAAAAGCAAATATTGAATATCTAGAAAGTATTCATTTTAATACAATGAATAAACTGTGTTTTTATAGGGTTTTCCTATATTTTAAAGATAACAAACACAAGATATATTCTAAACACAAGACTGATGCCTATAGATCATTTTGATTAATGTTAAAAATTTCAAGAAATTGATGCCCTTGTCATCCCAATTTTAGAACTAATGAAAGTGCTGAGAGTTTTGCAAATAACTCTGCATCATGGCACAAACTGTGCCACTTGAAGTTCAACATCAAGCTATGAAAATCTCAAAAAACAAAGAATCAGTGATGTTAAGATCACACACAAACATGACGAAAGGTCCAGTGAATGTCAAGCATTATTCTGAGAAGTGATTTCCCACTTTTGATGCAGATAATGACCTTCAAACCACAATTACAGAATTAAAGATATGAACTGCCTTACAAGAATTACTGAGGTGATCTTATAACAGTGGAAAATAAATCGTATTTTAAGTTATATTTACAGAAATAACAAACTATATTTGAATTCCATACACTATATGTCGTGTGTTTAGAAGAACTTGGTCCTCAACACTAATAAAAAGACAATACAAAAGACTTATCTTTGGAATGCATTCCAGAGACAAAGCAAATCTTAACTGTTCACTGCTCTGTAACTGTAAATGCAGTAAACGAGACATTAACATGTTAATAAATATAGCTAGCGATACATTAATTAAACATGATGGGATATATTATAATCTGTTTCCAATAGCCTTCTGACATGAGCATGTCACATCTCTCAGTAGAACTGTATCCTGAATAAATGAATCATCCACTTGTTCAGTAATAGTTCTGAATACTGAATGAAGTGAAAAAGTATAGTAACCCTAGTATACACATGTATTTTGTAATATTTTGGACACAATAGAAATGTTCACATCTACAATATATAAAATCACGTCAGTGATCTACTTAGTTACAGTTCGTTTGAAAGTCTGAGCTTATGTATTGCTCTATGATCCCAGTATATGATATCAACCAATCACATCAATATTTGGCAAAGTCTGTAATTTCCGAGTGGGCTTCTTATCACCAATATACATTATAAACTTACATAGTACAGATGAAAGATCTCTGTTTAAATTTATTTATTCAGTAAAGCTAAACAATTAGGGTGTTTCTTTTAACACATTTATATCACTTTTGAAGAGAAAATAAATGTACATCATGTCGAGTAGTGACCATTTTGGATTTAGGGATTTATACAGAAATGTAATACACCTCATGGCAGCTTCTGTTCTACAATTAATTAGTATCATTAAAAGAAGCTTTAATGCAATATTTGGTGCTTTTATCTGCTCTGTAACAATAACCATGAAAACTGATGCTAAGCAACTTAACTATATCAAATGCCCAGATCACAATACGACACTGTTACTAATATTGAGCTACTGCACAAAGTCATGAGTGTTAAAAATAAGGATAAATAACAGAGTATATATCAGATACTGAGAATATCATATCAGTCATTCAACAAAGTATATATAAAACTATTTCCTAAAGTTTGCATTTTCATAATCTCACTACCACATACATAAATGCTATTTCACTTGTGAATCTGTCTATGAAGTTTTATTCCACTGGCCCTGAGATAATTCCAACCTAAATCCAGCCAATATGTGTAGTATGGATAGAATGTGATCAGATAAACTGGTTGGGTTAGAGGAGTATTTAAGTGTGGGAAGTGGATGAAGGAAACATAAAAAAACCTGAACACTTAAATGATAGCAACCACAGCCAGGAAAAAGAAAGTAATAAGACATAAGGGAAAGGTGGTACTGAGAGCAAATATTAATGAACTAGTCAAGTCACGGGTGTTAGGTGACTACACCACTGAAGAAGAAAAGCAGGGAAAATACTATATGAATATGGGAAATCTGAAATGCAATGAATAATGTCACCCAATACCCCAATAATGGTGGAGACCAACAAACCATGGCCAAACAGCCTATTAAAATATGCAGAAAGATGGTTCACATTAGAACAACCAAAAGGAAAGGAACTAGCAGATAGACCAATGAGGAAAGATCACCACAACTGCTCACAGACAAACTGAAGGACAATAGAAATATAACAAGAAGGTGACTACATGATAGTACAGTTCAACACAATGAGCTATGGACTGTACAAATCCCACACATGAAAAAGGAAGGTCAGCATCCATGATGAAATATGGACATGTGAGAATGAAACAAGATTAAGTAAATATCTGGTGTAGGAAAGAGGGGGTAAGAAATGAAGACTGAATCAGCCAAAAAGCCATAGCAGTAGGATGTGAAAAGGAGTGTTACATATCAAGTGATGGCCTGAGAGAGGAGGTTAGGCACATAAAAAACGTTGGGAAAAATTGCAGCTATGAACTTTGACAGCCACAATTAAAGGATGAGAAATAGGTGGCCAAAAAGAGGAGATTTGGAGGAGTAGCAATGATGTCTATGAAGGGTACACCAATAAAGACCAAACCCCCAAAAAAAGACCTGGAAGTGGAAAGACGGCTTTGTGGATAGAATGTGATCCATACAAAAGATGCAGCATGCCACGAGGTTCATAACTCCTAGCACTTAAAGAGTCAATAAAACCAACCCAATAAGAAGGAGCCCAGAAGTGAAGTTCCTATGCCTAAGAGTAAAGGGTCCTAGAATAGGTGGCCCTTTGACAGTTGGTGTAAGAAATGACTGTGAAAATAAATATTGGAAATAATTGTGATTATTTGATCCACCATATGGGACATGAAAGAACATATCTAACAACAGCAAAAAGTGCAAGTACATTGACATGAAGTAAATGTTTGTCCTGCATCCAAACACCAGAAGTTAAGAATGTCCAGAGATGTGCCTCAGCCTAAGAGGGAAGCACTGTCAAAAAAACAGTTTTGGCTTGGGGGTTGGTAAGGGAATATCAGAGACAGTGCTGACATGGTCTAGCCACTATGACAATTCCTCAAGAACAGGAAAATGGATATTCACAATTAAAGATAATAGAACCCACAATACACATGAATACAAAAGTTTGAATGGAAAAGCAAGGAACTGGAAGACATTTTCATGGATGGAATGTAGACAACATCTGAAGGATGGAACAATGAAAATGTGTAGGACAGTCTGCAATACATAGACCATGGTAAACTGCAGACCAGGTGAAATAAGACAACTGATATGATTGGAGGGAGGAGAAAAGGAAATTGTAAAAGGAGCAGAGAGAAGATGATCAGAGGAGAGAACCTATGAAATTTTTTTGGCATAAGCTTAGATCAGCAATTGGCAAAGAGGATGTGATGAGTAAAATGAGGTCTAATGTGACAGGATAGTTAGTGACAAGAAAAGCAATGAACCAGATGTCAGGTAGTGGGAGAAGAGAAAAGGAGGAGGCATGAAACCTGTAATGGGAAGATTAAACTGATCTAAATGAATGAGTCAAAGGGCAGGGTCAAGAAAGGAGAACAGCCTAGGAAAACAATGAGGACAAAAACAAGGCAACTTTAATGAGGTCTTCAGTGAGAAATAAATATCACTGAACACTTCTGGTGCAAAGAAAGGTAGCCCCATGAAGACCATGTAAACAAGTATGAGGAAGATGTAAAGTAAAGAGATTGCAACTCAGCCCACTGAGTCCCAACAGCAAAGGAACCAAGTAAGGAGGAACAGAGCAAAAAAAAAGTGGAACATGCTGATCTAATAATGAGAGGGAATGAACCTCTTCAGAAATCCCTTCACATAAAAGTGTAAGGAAAAAAAATAACACATGAAAGTGGTGAGGAAAAAGACAAAGATGCAAAATCGAGAGCTACTGAGTGAGACACAAGGGCCCCAATCCCCAAGTAGACACAAAAAGATATCAAATACAATGAATCTAGAAAGGAAAAGTATGTTTGAAGTCAGGTGGGTTATTACTGCATGATGACACCATCATGCACCAGTGCAATTCACATTAAACATATGAATTTAGGTAAAAGTTACTAGTTCAAGAAGAGTGGCATGCAATTTCACAACCAGAAATGCATAGGAAATAGCTTTTCCATGTGTAGAATTGAGATACTATCTTAGAAATAAAACTGTAGAGAATAGGAATGCTCATCTGACTCAGTTTTAGCACTTGCTTACACACAATATAATGCTGTTGAAGTTAACATGTAAAACCTTTACTGGAGCTTTGATTATAATCTTTTCCACCCCAAAAGTATCACATTTTGCAATACAATTAACAACAGTAAATAATACTACATTGATTGTTGAATACTTAAAATTGGTCCTTTTCAACTCTAAGCAGATGTAAACTCTAGTAAACAATTCAGTACCAAATTCACTCTCTTTTAATTACAATTAATCTTATATCAGAAAGAATAACTGTTAGATATGATGATAGTTATTTAATTTTCAGCTAATTCTAAACATTAAGACACCTACAATAGTTGAAATAACATGAATAATCAATTAATACAATTAAATGATCCTAACATTGTAGACGAATCTTTAATAAATATAGATGAAATTAAAAGCTGTATTTTTCAAATTTTGATGTACATTCTAGTAAACTCTCATAATAGGATTATTTCAACAGTACTTAAATTTTAGTTCATTATCATTCTGTAAGAATATTAGAGGATTTTTTGATAAATATATTATTAGACACTGAAAAATATTTTCCAATTATAAAATGAAAAAAAACTTTCAATTTCAACAAACAAACTAACAGCTCAACATTAAATGCATAAAAAATATGGAACCACTTAGTTATGTCATTTTCATAGAAATTGTGAAACTTTTCTCATTTATCCATCATTAATGTTTATTTATGATGTTTATCCCTTCATATATTTACAGGCATACTTTAAATATCTTAATTAAATTTTTGCTGAGGCAATACCAAGTTTCCATAAGGTTTACTGAACAAGTTTCAATAATACAGATCAACAGAAAAAATAATGCAGATTAAATTAAGCTATTTTAAAAAATATATCATATGTTTTATCAATATGTACCTACATTAATATTTTCTGTTCTTTAAATGTTTAGGATTGTTATCTAATTTCAATTATTTAATGAGTCAGTTCTCAAACATTACAAAAATGTGTTTATTATTTAACAAACTTTCCTTTTCTTAAAATATAATTATATTTCACCCTGAGAATTGTACAAATTCAGATTGATACACCAGTTGTTTCTTGATTGCTGCAGGAAACAATTTCTTACTTGTCAATACAAGTGTATGCAATATCAAATCAACTTTATATTTCTTTAGTTTTGCATTTCTTCATCTCCTATAGTAAAATATTTGTAAAGTTTCAAGTTATAAAGTAGCATGTCAAAAATATCTAGGTTGCCTTTTTATCACAAATTTTTCAATACCATTTTTAACTTCATTACAAAGGAACAATTTCCCAAATATTTAATTGTTAGTTTTGTTACAAAATCATTTTTTCCTTTAAAGAAAAACAACTTTGCATAATTAACTTGGTCTTGTTTATCACTTTTTACAAAGTAATAAACTTTTTTACAATAAATTATATGTAATTAATGGATTCTGACAGTAAACAATAACTATTTACTAAAAAAATTTAAAACAATCCAAACTTTACAAAAATAAATAAATAAAACTTAAGCAGTCAAAATACAAATAAACCTAACTTGAAGTACAAAAATGAAATACAATAAGATTTACCAACATCTTACATTTTATGTGGCTTGGGTAAAGCTTGAGGTCTTTCAATAACATATTAGCTGCTCTATTTGGACAGTGACGAGCTGCTTCAAGGAGACACTGGCCTAACCTAATTTTCTGCACCCTCTGTTCTTCCTGTAAGCTATGTACCTGATGGATGTAAACACAGTGGTAGCTTCACTTTTAACTGAGACTGCTGAATTAGTCTGGAAAAGGTGTTTCCCATATTATGTCTGTATTAAAATTACAAAGAACATTAGTCATGAGAGAAACAGATAAAAGAATATTCACAAATTAAAATACCACAGTTACTCATACTGATACACTCATGTTGTATCAGTCAACTATCTGACTGAAATAACATACTGACATTGTCTTAATTTACTCTTTCACAAAACACAAAAGCAAGCTGCAAACAAACTTATTAATAAAAACATTTAGAATTTCAGAATTTTAAATAACTGACTCTCATTTCATAACTCAAACATTCTTCTTGATACCTTTCATTTTCCAAATGGAGAACAAGTTTTGATTTTGTATAGCTTTTTTACCCACCAGGTCATAAAGTGTAGGCATGAAAAGTGGACTCACAGAAACACAGGAGACATTTCTGCTTATATACAGAGATAACATGAAAATGTACTATAACATTCATGTTTAAAATATCTTAAATGAGCATAACATTCTCAAAATTAAAAATTTACCAGCTCTAATTTAACTCAAGTCTTCAGAATCTTTATCCAACAACCTAAACACTTTTTATAAAGTACATAATTGGTTGTTTTTACAATTTGTGTCTCTGTAAACAATATCATGGAATACTAATAAATAAAACATTTATTCTACCTTGAACTAAGACTGGCCTAATATCACCACACTTCCCAACAAAACATAATTCTAGATTTCTTTTTCTTTTCATACATTTTTTCATCACATTTATCTGCCTCTGGCTTTCATTGGTTTATTTCTAAACTACACTAAGCTTGCAATACAAATTTACTGGTTGGTCAGTCATACCAAAATTCAGTTAGCACCTTCAAAGTAAGAGTAATCAAACTTCACTAAATGTTTATAAGGAAATTTGCAAAGGTATTAAAAAATCAATGTTCTGAGAAATATTTGTTTTTAATGAGAAATTAATAAATTTTAAAGACTGTCAATATGATTTAACCAGAAAAAATCCCAAACCATATATATACTAAATACTGATATATTAATGTTCACAATGCTTAAGTTAATTACAGAACAAATCTCCTAAAATTAATAACATGCCTATGTTTGTTTCTATTCCAAGAACAGAACCAATGCAACTGGCACTTCCAAGCTTCTTCACCTTCACTTTCTTCACTTTCAGAATCTTCAAATGCTAGTTTAAAAGAAAAATTAACAATGAAGAGAATATAGACACTAACGCGTAATCAGGATGAGAATTCTGTAACAAATATATTCAAATTATATCTGAACACAAACAGCAAGAAAAATACACCACAAATTAATATTACAACTAAACATGTCTAGTAATTACATTGAGTAGTATCAAATAAAATAATCAATTAATCAAAATAAGTTTCTGATTACTGCTATTTTAGGTGATTTCAATTACCCAAATAATTAAAATATTCCCCAGCCTTAAGCATAGCAAAGCTATTCTGGCTGGCAATACATGTTGACATTTTTTTTCTTGCTTTACATCCCATGAGTTAACTATATGGGGTCTTGATTAATTGCCCTATCAGTAATACATGTTAAGATGAAGATTACATACAAAGAAGTCGAATTTAAGTTTCATATGCTTCTTGCCTTTCAGATCAAACTGGGTCTCCAGGAGATAGAGTTAGAAAACCTAAGTGGGGATCTGTTTGCTAAATGGAATGGTGACAACCACATTATGATAAAATTTAACCATATACTGCTGAAAGGAAACAAAATATACTAATGTTTAACACTCAATAGCACAGAATAATTGCAATCACCATGAAAACTATGCCTGAGAAGTTTGATACTCTTATGTTTAAAGATTTCTTAATAGCAATCAGAAAAAACAAAACAAAATATACATAAATACTGTAGTGAGAAGGTGAGGTAGAACCAAGATAAAAGTTCATCAAAGTAATAAGCAATCAAAGTATTTTCAAGTTCAGTTTTCTACACAAACGTTAAACTCTAGTCTTGAACTTTGTTTCTGACTTGCTCACTTTCAGTTCACTCATGAGCATGCTTGCAATCTTAAGTATTACTCCAATATCTGATAGAATACAGTACTTCTATACAAGCAATATCAGTTGCATTCTGACAGTAGTGCCATTTGGGATCAAACTGAAAGATTATTTTGACATATTTTTTTATATATCTTTTTCAAGTTTCACTTAATTATAAATGTTTTCTCTATCTACCAGAATGAATATTGCATTAATTTATCTATTTTAAGCTATAGATAAGCAAATGATAAGTTCTCATCACCATATATAACTGCAACTAAAATTTTTAATATCCCTTAAATTTTCAGGACTAACATAATTTGTAGATAACATTTACCCAAGATGTTTTGTTAATATAAGTTACTCTAAATTTGTTAGAATCAACTTGTAGTAAAACTATCATCTGCAAAGTAGACACTTTCATCTGAAAACTAGCGATCCCTCACCAATCTGTCTATGAGATTTGCATGCCACTAGCCTTGAGCTGTTACCTTCCACCTAAAAATCACTTTTAACTGCAATAGTGCATGATGACATCATTATGTGATGGCAGCCCTCTACTAATAGAAGGGCATCACAATCTTCTCGTGTAATAACTCCTGCAAACAATTGCACTCAAAATAACTTCATTCTCAGACAAGGTAAGAAGAAAGTACACTGGAAATGGGGAGGATGAGTGGGAAGGTGTGATGAGTTGAATATCTATAAGCAATATATTTTCTGTAAGAAAAATGTTAATTGCCAATATGGTACCTCACCTCCTTACATGGAACAGGTAGAATCCCACACTGAAATAATGAAGGACACAGTGCAAACATTAGATCTAAACAAGTTCCCTTCAGAAAACACCTGAATGGCAAGCCCATGGATTGTGACATGCAACTGAAGGGGCATAACTATGGAAGATTGCATTTAATTTTGCCCAGAATATAATCTTTGCCTGGAAACAAACAGGGCAAAAGTCAAAGAACCCCAAATGTTACAGTGTCAAAGTTACTGATAAGAGGCATGTCAAAGAGATAGCAAACCCAAGACTGGAGAGACTGCTCTTCAGTTAGAGAACTGTATACTTCAGAGGAAATTTGCAACCAAATTCAGAGACCCTGGCATATGACAAATCATTTCTTGAACCCACTTTGAATTAGTCTAAAAGATGGCATGAGTTCAAGAATGTTCATATAGTTGTTTATATAAACCCCTTCCCAGCCAAACAAAATAACAATTTATGTAGTGATGAAGATCTGGTTGGGGAGTGGCAGGATGCTTACAATGACATGGTATCAGCATGGGTGAATCACCAAGACAAATTCTTGAGAAAATGGTAAGGAAGTTCCACAACTGAAGACAACAGATCACCAAAAGGTTTTACTGGTCCCCAATTTCCACTGGAAAAATCACGCAGTGTGTGTGTGACCTAAATAAATAAGTGGTGCAAGGGCAGCCAGAGTTCCTCTGATAAAAATAACCTTCGTTGCATGGTGTCAAATAAAAAGCATAAATCTTCATGACAAGATATTCCATTGTTAATAACCAAAGTGGTGAAAACAGAATTTTATTAAAGATGGGAAGTAAAAAACACACCCAGACAAAACTACTACAACAATGTGGGCATGAGAAATAACATGGAAAGCAACAACTTAGACCAGTCAAGAAGCAATCTGCAAAAGCATACAACTGTGAGAAAAAGAATATTCTCAAGAAGGGGAGAGAAGTCAATCATCCATGCAATACTAGAAACCTTGGCCCAATGTATGAACAAGGTGGGTGAATGTCACCAAAATTCAATTAAAGATAAGGAGAATACACAATGCCAAAGGCAAGAACAGACTACTGAAAGACCTAATCACAATGGATGAAGCAAATAAAACATCTGGAGGGTAGAGTAATCAGAATATGTAAAAGCAATGTCCAAAACATTCACCTTTGTCATCTACAGGCTGGGTGAAAAAAACAACTAGAGAGAAAAGAAACTCTCCATATGAAACCAAAGGATGATAAGAAACTGGTTTGAGACACAATAGGTCAATAACTGTATACCAGTTCCCACTCTTGTTAAGGATCACAATCAGATGAAAAGAATAACCAGGTATATGTCAGGGTATATACTCTCTCAATAACTTTTTTGGTAAAAAGATTTGAGACCATATTTTCAAGACACTGAAGGATGGGGGGAAAGAAAATGGAAAAGGGGTGAAGGTGAAAAGAAGTGAAGATATAGGCTGTAAGCCAGAACCTATCAGACAAAAATGGAGACAAAAGGTGACTGTATTGGCAGGTTTCAAAAATGTTTCTATAAGAATGGTAGGAAGCAATCAGTGCTTTGATGTCATCCTGATTAGAACATGAACATCAACAGTTCCATTACATCAAAGTGGCAGTTTTTATTTAAATGTAGGAAAACTGGGTGAAGAGCCCTTCTGTTTTCAAACATGTCTTTTTTCTTTATTCAAGGGAGGATTGTCTATCTCCATGGATACTGCCCTGAGTCGATTGGAAAATATTCAAGCAACTGAGGACATGAACAAATGATCGTTTTACATCTTGGGGTAGGAGAAGAAGATCCACCTGAGGAAATGCTCTACCCAGAACCAAAGGAAGTAGATCTTGGGGTTTGCTGGAATGAATGTTAGGGACAGAGATTTGTGTTAATGTTGATTCATCAACTTTTTTAAACCATGGAGGTCAAAACTTTTCATATGTTTTAAGAATGATTCGTTTGGAGGCACTGAGAGATCCATCTGCACTCCCACTGTAGTAGTGGAATGAAGTGCAGCAGCATACATCTGAGATGAATGGTGGACAGTAATTTTAAAGCCTTAGGGAAAGTAATGTTTTGAATCGTTTTCAAATGATGCATCTCTTTTTCTTCCAACCATTTAGGGTAAGAACAAAAGTAGGACAGGTGAGAGCCATTGCAATTGATGCAATGAGGGTCCATTCACACTCATAGACATCACAGTCCTTGCCACCACAATGAGCACACATCAAGGAACCATGACATAGTCTTCATTAAAAATAACCTGCCTTGATGGGGCAGGTGGGCGTAATGATATAAATGTCAGAATGAAGACATTGGTCATCATAATTCCATCTTTGGGAGTGGAGATACACCTCACTACAGAAACTCCTTGAGTGGAGAAACCAGCGAGAATCTATGACTCTGGAATGTTCTTCAAATCCCTCTTAACAATAACTCCTTGTGATGAATTCAAAGTAGCATGAGATGTAACTTCAATAGGTATATCCCCAATCACCTTTGAATGCAAGAGAAGTTCACTGTGTTTAGATGTGGATGTTTCCACCAATGTCACCAGAGTGAAATTTTTGATTGACTCTGGAAAGCCAGCAAGCCCCTCTTTTCCCTTCTGAATAAAAATGTGAGGTTTTTCTGAAAGAGAATGTAGGATGAGAAAATGAGGTACAACTGGTAGTACAGACGTTGAAGATTGCCGATCAGTCTTCAAGACATGGTCGCTTCCCTATTAACTGTTTTTCACTATTTTATTTAAGTTTTTTGTAGGAGGATCCATTGGAAAAAAAGAAAATTTGGTGCCCATGGACTCCACTGGAGCCCTATGAGGGAACACACTACACTGTCAAACAAGGACACAACATAACCATAGAAAACACTCAAATACTAAATAAAGAAACAAACATAAACAAACGCAAAATGAAAGAAGCCTTACTTATACAACAACTTAAACCCAAAATAAACCAATATAAAGGAACACCTTTATACCTATATTAATAAATATAATAAAACATCTAAGCACGCCATTTACATTTCTACACTCAGTTGCACAACCCTCTTCAAACGTGTGGTCAGCTATCGGTCAGCTACCTCTTTCTTACTTTGTGAACCTGACTATGACCGAAGAAGGTCGAAACGTTGTTCGCTCCACTACATAAAACTTTTCTCAATCAAACGATCCGTTTTACATGTATGTGTTTCTCTACAAGTGGGTTTTCTCGACATCATTAAATATTATGTCATAGTTTTATTAACTTCGCACTTGCTGAAGTAATTTGTTGAACCTTACAGAGTCCACCTGCTTCAGCTAATTGCTGTAATAACTGTGCACGTGCAAGAATTTGTAAGGGTTTACACATTTTGATGAGAAAGGAAACAAAAAGACTTACAGATAATTATAAATTGTAATTATAAATCGATGTCCTTTAAAATAAAAGTTCTTTTATGATTATGTGGAGTTTAACAGCAGCCTTTATTATTAAATTGTTAAGATTGTAGATAATATAAGACAAAATATATTAACAACTTAAGAAATATATCAACCGTTTGTTTTTGATTCGTAATTTGTAAGACGTACAGAACGATGATCAGTTAATGTTCCGGGAAACCTAAGGATCGTGAACTACCATTCTAATGTTGTGTTACATAAAACTGAATAAAATATGTTTTGTTCTTCCAAGTCTTTCATTTCGTTTTACCATTTCATGTGCACAGGTGTTGGGTTCAAGGTTGGAGGATCCGATACTGGAATAGAATACTTAGTTTTACAAGTGCACTACGCCAACGTAGACAAGTTTATAAGTAAGTTTGTTGTTGTTTTTTAGATCGTTGTTTAAATAAGTTTGCAACGACATGTTAAACTTCTATATTGGTCTAATTATTTGGCTATTAAAAAAATAAAATAACCATGAGTGTGATATTTCTAATAATAAATGGAAACTTTATTACTATGAATAATCTACCTTACAAAACCAGATTTGTTATGTTTTAATACTATGAATAATCTACCTTACAAAACCTGATTTGTTATGTTTTAATACTATGAATAATCTACCTTACAAAACCAGATTTGTTATGTTTTTTTTATTACTATGTATAATCTACCTTACAAAACCAGATTTGTTATGTTTTTTTTATTACTATGAATAATCTACCTCGCAAAACCAGATTTGTTATGTTTTTTTATTACTATGAATAATCTACCTTACAAAACCATATTTGTTATGTTTTTTATTACTGTGAATAATCTGCCTTACAAAACCATATTTGTTATGTTTTATTACTATGAATAATCTACCTTACAAAACCAGATTTGTTATGTTTTTATTACTATGAATAATCTACCTAACAAAACCAGATTTGTTATGTTTTTTATTACTGTGAATAATCTGCCTCACAAAACCAGATTTGTTATGTTTTTTATTACTATGAATAATCTACCTTACAAAACCAGATTTGTTATGTTTTTTATTACTATGAATAATCTACCTCACAAAACCAGATTTGTTATGTTTTTTATTACTGTGAATAATCTACCTTACAAAACCAGATTTGTTATGTTTCATTACTATGAATAATCTACCTTACAAAACCAGATTTGTTATGTTTTTTATTACTGTGAATAATCTGCCTTACAAAACCAGATTTGTTATGTTTCATTACTATGAATAATCTACCTCACAAAACCAGATTTGTTATGTTTTTTAATACTATGAATAATCTACCTTACAAAACCAGATTTGTTATGTTTTTTATTACTATGAATAATCCACCTCACAAACCAGATTTGTTATGTTTTTTATTACTGTGAATAATCTACCTTACAAAACCAGATTTGTTATGTTTTTTAATACTATGAATAATCTACCTTACAAAACCAGATTTGTTATGTTTTTTAATACTATGAATAATCTACCTTACAAAACCAGATTTGTTATGTTTTAATGCTATGAATAATCTACCTTATAAAACCAGATTTGTTATATTTTTTATTACTATGAATAATCTACCTTACAAAACCAGATTTGTTATATTTTTTATTACTATGAATAATCTACTTTACAAAACCAGGTTTGTTATGTTTTTTTATTACTATGAATAATCTACCTTACAAAACCAGATTTGTTATGTGTTTTAATACTATGAATAACCTACCTTACAAAACCAGATTTGTTATGTTTTTAGTGCTATGAATAATCTACCTTACAAAACCAGATTTGTTATGTGTTTTAATACTATGAATAATCTACCTCACAAAACCAGATTTGCTATGTTTTTAATACTATGAATAATCTACCTTATAAAACCAGATTTGTTATGTTTTTAATACTATGAATAATTTACCTTACAAAACCAGATTTGTTATGTTTTTTTATTACTATGAATAATCTACCTCACAAAACCGGATTTGTTATGTTTTTTTTAACTTGGAAAATCAACGTTTCGCTGGAAAGTTTCACTAAAACAGAAACTGCAGCTTACAGTACGAAGCCTAAAAGTGTCCAGTTAACGAAGACTGACACATGTGGTGTTGTTAGGTTGATTGTCACAAATCTGGTGTTAGGTTGATTATCACAAATCTGGTGTTAAGTTGATTGTCACAAATCTGGTGTTGTTAGGTTGATTATCACAAATCTAGTGTTGTTAGGTTGATTATCACAAATCTGGTGTTGTTAGGTTGATTGTCACAAATCTGGTGTTGTTAGGTTGATTATCACAAATCTGGTGTTGTTAGGTTGATTGTCACAAATCTGGTGATGTTAGGTTGATTGTCACAAATCTGGTGTTGTTAGGTTGATTATCACTGGCATTAATTTCAGCCGCGGGGGCGTTATAATGTGACGGTCAATCACACTATTCGTTGGTAAAAGAGTAGCTTAAGAGTTGGCGGTGGGTGATAATGACTAGCTGCCTTCCCTCTAGTCTTACACTGCTAAATTAAAGACGGTTAGCGCAGATAGCCCTCGTGTAGCTTTGGGCGAAATTCAAAACAAACACTGATATTAAAGTGTATTTTACACAGAAATATTTACTAAAGAAACTCGTTTGAAAATGATTTTCGACTGAAATGGTAAATTCATAATACTAAAAGGCACTACGTAAAATAGAAAGTAAGTGTCACACACTCACTTCTATAGTATCCGAGCTTTTTGACCTTTGACTGTTCCAGATCTCTTCAGCTCGTGTCACTGAATTCTGGTTTTACAGTCCATGGTGCTTTAAGGGTAGCTCGGTTTAATTGGACTTAGACTATCTGTTCGCATGTTATAAGAGGTTACACACACACAGTTTTGTAAAATAATGGTTTATACAATTCTACAGCTTGAGCGCTTTGTCAGTTTGCTCTCATTTCTTACATAATTCAACAGATGGAGCCACCGACGACTCTGGTGTAATCCTGTCAATGTTACCAGGAACAACCAATAAGTAAGTCTTTGTTTTAAAATTATAAATAATTTCTGAGTTGTATATTTGAAGTATTTATTGGAAAATCGAGCAGGTAAAGATTTTCGCTTGCAATGTTAATAAGCAAATTATTTATAAAACGAACGTGGTACAAATTTTATGTATAAAGTGTGACCATATCTAACAAAAACCAACCCTAAATACTTTTCACGCTTAAACCTTTAAATGGTAATAACCTCACTGATTTGAAATTCGCAATTGGTCCTGCATAAGTTATATTTTGTTTGCTAAATATTTCTCTACTGTAATTATAATCGTCATTAAAAATAAAATAAAAGATAAACAAAATAAAAGATTATGGAAGGTTGTTTTTAATAACTACAACCAGATGGTTTTCAACATTTTGTTTTTATCGACACGTCAGTAGACTTCCACTTGTGCACCGTTGGCGGCTCTCGACACGTGTAAAGATATTCGATTTCAGCCCATGCTCACTTCTGCTTCAGAGTGAGACAGCAGTATGTCTGCGGACTTACATCGCAAGAAACTTGGTTTCGATACCGGTAGTTGGTAGAGCACGAATAGCCTTTTGTGTAGCTTCGTGCTTAATTACAAACAGATGTTCGCTGCAACGTGTTCAACAGTAGCGATGACGTCAGTTAACGTGATCTTTAGCTCCAGATATTTGCTCTAGACGTGCAGTGCAAGATATCCTTAACATACCCCCATACTTTTTCCTAATACTGCTAGTTGTAATTACACTATAATACTTTTGTTTGTTTGGAACTAAGGACAAAGCTACACAATGGACTATCTGTGCTCTGCCCACCACGGGTATCGAAACCCAGTTTCTAGGGATGGGAATCCGTAGACATAGCACTGTGCCAGTGGGTAACGCAGTCACCTACTTGGTTTCTTTAAGTCATAGGACGAATTGAAACTTGTCTTGACATGGTTGCCATTTTACAGGGTAACATGACTCACTAGAATGAAGAAAAAAAACCATGACAGTAAAATCTTTTTGAGTTGGACCACAAGATGTTGAAACCTGGATATATTCTTAGATATCTAAATATTAAATTTTAAAATAGGAAGTATTCTTCTCGACCACAATGTATTTCTAAAGCTGCTTTTATCTGTGACACGTAATACATACAATCTAGGTATTGTTTGACACTTATATATAAAACATTAAAATTAACCTGCTCCGCGTAAATTAATTAAGTTCCTAAAACTTCACGCATGCTCCGAATCATTTGTCGGTAAACCTGGTGGCAAAAATAATTCTGCATGTTTACAGTTTTGCTGTAAAATGTTTATTTTAAACGTCATAAACGTACGACGTACAACCATGAAAAGTTAACCCTAATGAAAGTGATTGTAAACCCATTAGTTTTATTGTGTCTAATTATGTCATTGTTTGCCACAAGTAATTAGGAACGTGTTTTTTGTTAATCTCAGGGTAAACAAGCGAGCAGCCATCTTGCTCCTGGGAACGGGTGGAATTATTCCTGCTCATCGAGAAGGTAAGATTTCGTTATTGGCGATCAGTCAGTAAACCTGGGGTATAAATTGTTCACACATTGTACGATAACCTAGAAACATTTTTTAAAACGATACGTCAGTAAAGCTAGCAGCCAGAAATATGCACTCTGTGTACGTTTCGAACTCTAGGGAGCGTTATGAAAACGAAGCGTTTAAATTTTATAGTTATCTAACAGCAAGACAAGTTTTGATTTACACGACGTGAACAAAAAACCTAAAATTTAGTTTATGTTCATTCATTACTTGAATTATTCACGTGTCATCAAAAGTTCATCAAAAGTCCAAAAAAAAGAAAACCTCAAACATTAAAATTTAAGTTTTATTTAAATCAGAACTTGAATGATAATCAGTTTGTTAAGGAAGTAAGAAAAAGTTTTATATTTGACAGTAAAATCAAACATATTTCAGCGAAGGCTCAACATGTTTATATTTTACGTTATTTAATGAAGTTACTGCCTTTATGTTTTAAGAACAGAAGTTCTAATACATGTTATCATGCACTGTTTTTCAATCATGTGTTTTAACATCAACTGTGCAGATTAATGCTCATTGCTAAAGGCTTCATAGTAAAACTGTCATATTCAAACGTCGCTACTTCTCCATAAATTCCTTCAGTAATCTATCGTATATCTGAGGATTGAAGTTTCCCATTACTCATTTCAACAGTATGATCATACAGAAATCCGTAAGTGGTTCATCAAATGACATGCCAGTCAAGCCGTGACAGATATGTCACGGAACCATCTTGTGACATTTGTTGATTTTTCAGATGAGATTTTTCTTAGTTATGTTGCCTGCCACACGGGGACAGTTTTTTCCCTGACCTTTGTGTTCCTGGATTCCCATCTGTTACAAAACGCCATACTTTTCCCATCACAGAGAGGGTACAGCTTGCTGTAGGTCTCTTTCGGGATGGTTCCGGGTCCCCTAATTGATTCATATTTCTTTGTTTTCTAATGCAATTAAATACAAATCATACTTCTGTTTTAGAGAGTCTAAATCCACGATTTGAATACACCTCTGCGATCTTAGTGTCTAGATAACTTGTGTCGAATAGGACTATTACATGTATTTCCCAAAAGCATTTAATTTTCGGTGGACCTAAGCAGTGTCAAAGTGTACTTGTGATGAATTTCGTTCTACCACAACTGTATATTGGCTGCGGGTGTCATGTAACTTGTTAATTGGCGCATTAAAAATTGTTTTAGAGTAGCGCACGCAACTCTTAACATTTCTGGCCCGGCATGGTCAGGTGGTTTAGGCACTCGACTCGTAATCCGAGGGTCGTGGGTTCGAATCCCCGTCACACCAAACATGTTCGCCTTTTCAGTCGTGAGGGCGTTATAATGTGATAGCCAATCCCACTATTCATTGGTAGAAGAGTAGTCCAAGAGTTGGCGGTGGATGGTGATGACTAGCTGCCTTCCCTCTAGTCTTACACTCCAAAATTAGGGACGGCTAGTGCAGATAGCCCTTGTGTAGCTTTGCGCGAAATTAAAATAACAAAGAAATCTCCAGGAAATGATGGCATACAAACAATTCTCCTCACAAAAGGCACTCCGAAATTATTGGACCAACTATTAGCAATCTTTAATTTATCACTTTACTCTGGATACATCCCAGTTTCTTGGAAGCAAGCTAATATATTAATATTCCATAAAGAAGGTAAACCAGCCAATAAACCAAACAGTTATAGACCAATCAACCTGACTAGCTGTGTATGTAACTATCTGTATATGAATAATATGTCACTTAAAGACCCAAATCATGGATATGTCTCACAGTTTGCTGATGATGTAGCTATCTGTATATGAATAATATGCCACTTAAAGACCCAAATCATGGATATGTGTCACAGTTCGCTGATGATGTAGCTATCTGTATATGAATAATATGCCACTTAAAGACCCAAATCATGGATATGTGTCACAGTTCGCTGATGATGTAGCTATCTGTATATGAATAATATGCCACTTAAAGACCCAAATCATGGATATGTCTCACAGTTTGCTGATGATGTAGCTATCTGTATATGAATAATATGCCACTTAAAGACCCAAATCATGGATATGTGTCACAGTTCGCTGATGATGTAGCTATCTGTATATGAATAATATGCCACTTAAAGACCCAAATCATGGATATGTGTCACAGTTCGCTGATGATGTAGCTATCTGTATATAAATAATATGCCACTTAAAGACCCAAACCATGGATATGTGTCACAGTTCGCTGATGATGTAGCTATCTGTATATGAATAATATGTCACTTAAAGACCCAAACCATGGATATGTGTCACAGTTCGCTGATGATGTAGCTATCTGTATATGAATAATATGTCACTTAAAGACACAAACCATTGATATGTGTCACAGTTCGAAATTGTCAAAAATAAACACAGCAAGAACACGACTAGAGGTATTTTAAAAGTTAATGAAACGTCAAAAAGCACAACCACAGATATACAAGGGCTGTTAAAAAAATACGCGGACTGACGTCATAAAATAAAATGTACTTTATTTAGAAGTTACAGGTCTGGGACCCCTTCAAAGTACTCTCCTCCCCAACGCACACACTTATCCCAACGGTGTTTCCACTTGTTGAAACAGTCCTGGTTCGCTTCTTTTGTAATGTCCTCCAGCTCCTTCGTCGCATTTGCCTTAATCTCGGGAATCGTCTCAAATCTTCCTTTCAAGGGTCTTTTGAGTTTGGGGAACAAGAAAAATCGCAAGGAGCAAGGTCAGGTGAGTAGGGGGGGTGGGGAAGAACAGTGATCGAGTGTTTGGCCAAAAACTCACGAGTTCTGAGGGCTGAATTTCGCAGCAACGCGGTGCATTTTCAATTTTTCGGTCAAAATCTCGTAACAAGATCCAACTGATATCCCACACTCTTCAGCAAGCTCCCTGACAGTGAGACGTCGATTTTCCCGCACCAGGGTGTTGATTTTGTCGACGTGTGGGTCGTCAGTTGACGTGGAAGGACGTCCAGGATGCTCATCATTTTCAATGGACTGTCGACCATTTTTAAAACGTTCATGCCACTTGAAACATGCCGTACGCTTCATAGCAACATCAACGTAAGCCGTGTTAAGCATAGCAAAAGTTTTAGTCGTAGATTTTCCAAGTTTAACACAAAATTTCACAGCAAGTCGTTGCTCCTTCAGGTCATTCATTCTGAAATCCGCCAAACGAAAAAATCGCACTTCACTTACAACCGCGTAGCTAATACACAAATGAAGATATCTGGAATCGGGAAATGGCGTCGTAATCAGCTGATCTGTGCGAACCTAGCGACATCAAGCGGATTCCCCTGGAACTAACTGGAGCCGCGCAATTCAAACAGTCCGCGTATTTTTTGAACAGCCCTCGTCCATGAGCACTTCTCCAGATAGCTACGTCCGCACCATTTCTAGGATGATTCTACACTTACGTGGACAAACCATGTAAATAATATAAAAACTAAAATTTGGCGAAGAACAAACTGTGCTAGGAGTCTTAACTGGTAAAAACAGTGGAACATCACCTGAAAACATCCTTAAAATATAGAAAACATTTATAATACAGTATGCAGCTCCAGCATGGATTAACATATGTCAAGAATAATTGAAAACCAAATTACAGACATTACAAAATACACAGTAACTCGACAGTTACTGCACATATGAAGAAGATAGTCCTAAACACCTCTCCCCGATAAATTTATATATTAGATCATTAAGATAAAATTATTTTTAAAATAATATATATATAATATATAATAATAATTAAGTGCTGTTATAAAACGCGCCTCCTATGAGCTAGACATTAGAGAAGGAACTGATGGTGCAATATACATGGACATTGTCCAGAAGAGGCTTAAGTGAATGTTAATATTAAGCCTTACAGATTAGCAATAGTTACGTCACAAAGAACTAGTCAACATTTAATACCAAGCCTTACAGATTAGCAATAGTTACTTCATAAAGAACTAGTCAACATTTAATACCAAGCCTTACAGATTAGCAATAGTTACTTCATAAATAACTAGTCAACATTTAATACCAAGCCTTACAGATTAGCAATAGTTAATTCATAAAGAACTAGTCAACATTTAATACCAAGCCTCACATATCAGCAATAGTTACTTCATAAAGAACTAGTAAACATTTAATATTAAGCCTTACAGATTAGCAATAGTTACTTCATAAAGAACTAGTCAACATTTAATACCAAGCCTTACAGATTAGCAATAGTTACTTCATAAATAACTAGTCAACATTTAATACCAAGCCTTACAGATTAGCAATAGTTACTTCATAAAGAACTAGTCAACATTTAATACCAAGCCTCACATATCAGCAATAGTTACTTCATAAAGAACTAGTAAACATTTAATATTAAGCCTTACAGATTAGCAATAGTTACTTCATAAAGAACTAGTCAACATTTAATATTAAGCCTTACAGATTAGCAATAGTTACTTCACAAAGAAACAGTGAACATTTAATATTAAGCCTTACAGATTAGCAATAGTTACTTCACAAACAACTAGTGAACATTTAATATTAAGCCTTACAGATTAGCAATAGTTACTTCATAAAGAACTAGTCAACATTTAATATTAAGCCTTACAGATTAGCAATAGTTACTTCACAAAGAAACAGTGAACATTTAATATTAAGCCTTACAGATTAGCAATAGTTACTTCATAAAGAACTAGTCAATATTTATTATTAAGCCTTACAGATTAGCAATAGTTACTTCACAAAGAAACAGTGAACATTTAATATTAAGCCTTACAGATTAGCAATAGTTACGTCACAAAGAACTAGTGAACATTTAATATTAAGCCTTACAGATTAGCAATAGTCACTTCATAAAGAACTAGTCGACATTTAATACCAAGCCTTACAGATTAGCAATAGTTACTTCATAAAGAACTAGTCGACATTTATTACCAAGCCTTACAGATTAGCAATAGTTACTTCATAAAGAACTAGTCGACATTTATTACCAAGCCTTACAGATTAGCAATAGTTACTTCATGAAGAACTAGTCAACATTTAATACCAAGCCTTACAGATTAGCAATAGTTACTTCATAAAGAACTAGTCAACATTTAATACCAAGCCTTACAGATTAGCAATAGTTACTTCATAAAGAACTAGTCAAAATTTAATATTAAGCCTTACAGATTAGCAATAGTTACATCACAAAGAAACAGTGAACATTTAATACCAAACCTTACAGATTAGCAATAGTTACGTCACAAAGAACTAGTGAACATTTAATATCAAGCCTTACAGATTAGCAATAGTTATTTCATAAAGAACTAGTGAACGTTTAATACCAAGCCTTACAGAATAGCAATAGTTACTTCATAAAGAACTATTCAACATTTAATACCAAGCCTTACAGATTAGCAATAGTTACTTCATAAAGAACTATTCAACATTTAATACCAAGCCTTACAGATTAGCAATAGTTACTTCATAAAGAACTAGTCAACATTTAATACCAAGCCTCACATATTAGCAATAGTTACTTCATAAAGAACTAGTGAACATTTAATATTAAGCCTTACAGATTAGCAATAGTTACGTCACAAAGAACTAGTCAACATTTAATATTAAGCCTTACAGATTAGCAATAGTTACGTCACAAAGAACTAGTCAACATTTAATACCAAGCCTTACAGATTAGCAATAGTTACTTCATGAAGAACTAGTGAACATTTAATATTAAGCCTTACAGATTAGCAATAGTTACTTCATAAAGAACTAGTCAACATTTAATACCAAGCCTCAGATATTAGGAATAGTTACTTCATAAAGAACTAGTCAAAATTTAATATTAAGCCTTACAGATTAGCAATAGTTACCTCATAAAGAACTAGTCAACATTTAATACCAAGCCTTACAGATTAGCAATAGTTACTTCATAAAGAACTAGTCAAAATTTAATATTAAGCCTTACAGATTAGCAATAGTTACCTCATAAAGAACTAGTCAACATTTAATACCAAGCCTTACAGATTAGCAATAGTTACTTCATAAAGAACTAGTCGACATTTATTACCAAGCCTTACAGATTAGCAATAGTTACTTCATAAAGAACTAGTCAACATTTAATACCAAGCCTTACAGATTAGCAATAGTTACTTCATAAAGAACTAGTCGACATTTATTACCAAGCCTTACAGATTAGCAATAGTTACTTCATAAAGAACTAGTCCACATTTAATACCAAGCCTTACAGATTAGCAATAGTTACTTCATAAAGAACTAGTTAACATTTAATACCAAGCCTCACATATTAGCAATAGTTACTTCATAAAGAACTAGTCAACATTTAATATTAAGCCTTACAGATTAGCAATAGTTACGTCACAAAGAACTAGTGAACATTTAATACCAAACCTTACAGATTAGCAATAGTTACTTCATAAAGAACTAGTCAACATTTAATACCAAGCCTTACAGATTAGCAATAGTTACTTCATGAAGAACTAGTGAACATTTAATATTAAGCCTTACAGATTAGCAATAGTTACTTCATAAAGAACTAGTCAACATTTAATACCAAGCCTCACATATTAGGAATAGTTAATTCATAAAGAACTAGTCAACATTTAATACCAAGCCTTACAGATTAGCAATAGTTACTTCATAAAGAACTAGTCAACATTTAATATTAAGCCTTACAGATTAGCAATAGTTACTTCACAAAGAAACAGTGAACATTTAATATTAAGCCTTACAGATTAGCAATAGTTACTTCACAAAGAACTAGTGAACATTTAATATTAAGCCTTACAGATTAGCAATAGTTACTTCATAAAGAACTAGTCAACATTTAATATTAAGCCTTACAGATTAGCAATAGTTACTTCACAAAGAAACAGTGAACATTTAATATTAAGCCTTACAGATTAGCAATAGTTACTTCATAAAGAACTAGTCAATATTTATTATTAAGCCTTACAGATTAGCAATAGTTACTTCACAAAGAAACAGTGAACATTTAATATTAAGCCTTACAGATTAGCAATAGTTACGTCACAAAGAACTAGTGAACATTTAATATTAAGCCTTACAGATTAGCAATAGTCACTTCATAAAGAACTAGTCAACATTTAATACCAAGCCTTACAGATTAGCAATAGTTACTTCATAAAGAACTAGTCGACATTTATTACCAAGCCTTACAGATTAGCAATAGTTACTTCATAAAGAACTAGTCGACATTTATTACCAAGCCTTACAGATTAGCAATAGTTACTTCATGAAGAACTAGTCAACATTTAATACCAAGCCTTACAGATTAGCAATAGTTACTTCATAAAGAACTAGTCAACATTTAATACCAAGCCTTACAGATTAGCAATAGTTACTTCATAAAGAACTAGTCAAAATTTAATATTAAGCCTTGCAGATTAGCAATAGTTACATCACAAAGAAACAGTGAACATTTAATACCAAACCTTACAGATTAGCAATAGTTACGTCACAAAGAACTAGTGAACATTTAATATCAAGCCTTACAGATTAGCAATAGTTATTTCATAAAGAACTAGTGAACGTTTAATACCAAGCCTTACAGAATAGCAATAGTTACTTCATAAAGAACTATTCAACATTTAATACCAAGCCTTACAGATTAGCAATAGTTACTTCATAAAGAACTATTCAACATTTAATACCAAGCCTTACAGATTAGCAATAGTTACTTCATAAATAACTAGTCAACATTTAATACCAAGCCTTACAGATTAGCAATAGTTACTTCATAAAGAACTAGTCAACATTTAATACCAAGCCTCACATATTAGCAATAGTTACTTCATAAAGAACTAGTGAACATTTAATATTAAGCCTTACAGATTAGCAATAGTTACGTCACAAAAAACTAGTCAACATTTAATATTAAGCCTTACAGATTAGCAATAGTTACGTCACAAAGAACTAGTCAACATTTAATACCAAGCCTTACAGATTAGCAATAGTTACTTCATGAAGAACTAGTGAACATTTAATATTAAGCCTTACAGATTAGCAATAGTTACTTCATAAAGAACTAGTCAACATTTAATACCAAGCCTCAGATATTAGGAATAGTTACTTCATAAAGAACTAGTCAAAATTTAATATTAAGCCTTACAGATTAGCAATAGTTACCTCATAAAGAACTAGTCAACATTTAATACCAAGCCTTACAGATTAGCAATAGTTACTTCATAAAGAACTAGTCAACATTTAATACCAAGCCTTACAGATTAGCAATAGTTACTTCATAAAGAACTAGTCGACATTTATTACCAAGCCTTACAGATTAGCAATAGTTACTTCATAAAGAACTAGTCCACATTTAATACCAAGCCTTACAGATTAGCAATAGTTACTTCATAAAGAACTAGTTAACATTTAATACCAAGCCTCACATATTAGCAATAGTTACTTCATAAAGAACTAGTCAACATTTAATATTAAGCCTTACAGATTAGCAATAGTTACGTCACAAAGAACTAGTGAACATTTAATACCAAACCTTACAGATTAGCAATAGTTACTTCATAAAGAACTAGTCAACATTTAATACCAAGCCTTACAGATTAGCAATAGTTACTTCATGAAGAACTAGTGAACATTTAATATTAAGCCTTACAGATTAGCAATAGTTACTTCATAAAGAACTAGTCAACATTTAATACCAAGCCTCACATATTAGGAATAGTTAATTCATAAAGAACTAGTCAACATTTAATACCAAGCCTTACAGATTAGCAATAGTTACTTCATAAAGAACTAGTCAACATTTAATATTAAGCCTTACAGATTAGCAATAGTTACGTCACAAAGAACTAGTGAACATTTAATATTAAGCCTTACAGATTAGCAATAGTTACTTCATAAAGAACTAGTGAACGTTTAATACCAAGCCTTACAGATTAGCAATAGTTACCTCATAAAGAACTAGTCAACATTTAATACCAAGCCTTACAGATTAGCAATAGTAAGTTCTTTACAGAAATTGTAGAAATGTTGTAGAATAGCAGGTAATAAAGGACCAACTGATGCAGTGGAGTCTGAGATATAAAACGAAAATTGGTTATTAGCTCATGTTAATTGTATGTCAACCATTGATATAAAAATTGAGTTTTGCCCTGCTGAGTAAACCCAGCATCTTAGCCCGCTGAATTGTCTCTACAGTATGTGATACATCCAATTTCATTGTTGCTTTAAAAAAAGAAAAAATGTATATGCTGATATTTCAAGTTTTTATATTTTGAAAACTAAACATTGAATGTAGCTTTTTTATGTTTCTAAGAAGTTTGATGTAGAGACTATTTATGTTTATTTAATTTTTTCATATATTTTTTGTTGGTAGGTGTCCTTCAGTTGCTCACAACAAGGACTTCACGGAGATTTCTTCAGAGTAGGTTAACACCAGACATGGAGAGGAAGATTGTGTTCTTAACTTCACAGGTAAGACTTTCAGACTTACTCCTGTTCATCTGAATAAGATATATAAGTTGGTGCAACATTTTGTTCATGATTCAGTCGTGTTCCAATTTCTCTCAACTTTTACTTCATTGTGTTGCTATGTGTAATGTGCTGTTGTTGTGTGTTGCTTTTAACCATTGTTATTAAACAGTGGGATTTACATACACGATTAATAAAATAGTTTACATAATAACTTGGGTTTTATACAAATTTTTGTGTCGTTTTTATTGTCTTTTTTCCATCGGAATTATTCTTTCAGTGCCAAGTCTGTTGAATAAGTAGTTATTTATAGGTTTTTGTTTAAGTTGTAGTTTATATAATTTTGCAATGTTTTTGTACTTGTTTGAATATAATTGTTTATTTTCTGTTTGTTGAGTCATGGTTTTCAAAGTAACCATTCTAATGTCTTCATCTCTTCATGATAACTTGTTTGCATAACTGGTGAACCATTTCCTGAAGAACTGCCTCTTCCCTCAGTTTCACAGTGGTATGTCTGTAGACTTCTAGTGCTAGAAACTGGAATTTGATGCCCACTGAATACATTTGTACTTAGCTACAAACAAACAAGAACTCTGATATTCCATTTGTGTATGTGAGTTTTAAGGTTTTGTTGTAAAATAAGTGATGAGTGGTGTTGTTATCAATAACTGAAGTGCATTCTGTGGTTTAGAAATAAGAACTTGTTAGCTTGAACTTATTTGCAAATTTGTGTAAACTAGTGTTAACTTTATTGTTGTGATCCAAATTTTCAAAGTTTTCAGTGTAAATTTGGCATATGAAATTTACAGAGTCCCCTACCTATTCAGTCTGAAACTTGGGTATATTCTTAAACTAATAATGATGACCTTTTGAAAGGAAGAGATGTCCACTGAAGGTCATCACTGAGGAGAGATACATGCCTTCCAACTCTCAGTTTCAAAAAATATTGAGTTTGCGAAAAGCTTATAATATTTTGAGTCTTTAACTGTTAATATTTAATAGAGTGTATTTGAAAATATCGAATGCAAAGAGAAAGAAGGAAATTGTTTGGTTTTTCAGGTCAGGTTTGGTCAACAGAAAAGGTACCAGGATTGGTTTCAGAAACAGGTAAGTGAACTAAATGTTTGAATTAGGCTGACATAACATAATAATTAGTGAGCAATGTTATTGATTTAAGATACCATGGTTCCCAACTTAATGCCATAATAAATAAATAAACCTTGGTTTTGCGTTTTGGGGCTCAAGAGTTGCTGATTGGCAGTATTGATTACCTGCCTTCCCTCTGGTCTGTCACATCAAAGTTAAGTATGTCTAGTGCAAGTTGTCCTTGTAAATTTGCACGAAATGGTTAGTACTTTGGGCAACTAATTCAGAAGGTCACATTTTGTAGCCCGTTTGAACCTAACTGTAATGTCCTTTAGTAATGTACTTTACCCAAAATGTATCATTAGTAGATACCAATAGCTTGGGATTGAAGGAATATTATATTGTGTGACAGGAAATTGTCCACTGGCTCTGTGAACCCTTAAGTCATAACAAAGATATTTTGTGATTGCTTTAAGTCATGTGAAAAATATTCCATGATTGCTTTAACTTATGTGGAAGTGAGGCTAAACTAACAGATGAAATATTCCTACTGTATCTGGGAACTTTTATATTTTTGAAAGTCCACAAAAACAATATTTTCTATTACATTCTGTGACCTTTATATTCACATTTTGAGAAATACTTGGAAATAACAGAGCTATGTCTAACGTTAACGCTTCTGCCAGAAATTATGTTACTGTTCCAGTTAGTTTACTTGGTCAACCTGTGCCTTTTGAGTATACTTGCTTCTCTTGTATGTTTTCAGCTCGATAGTTCGACGTAAATATTAGGGCTGTTGTATTGCAACATCTATTTATTACTTTCCTAATTTAAAAACAGTTATAGGATAATAATTATTATATTCAAACAGATGAAATTGAATAAACTATTTTTATTCAATGAATGTGAAAAGTTGTTTACTTTTTGCTTCATGTAACTTGTTCCTGTTTTCCGTTTAGTATCTTTCCACTCCTGACAGTCAGTCTCTTCGCTGTGATCTCATCCGTTTCATCTGTGGAGTTATCCATCCATCCAATGAAGTGCTTTGTTCTGACATCATTCCTCGCTGGGCTGTGATTGGTTGGCTGCTGACAACCTGCACATCAAATGTTGCAGCTTCAAATGCCAAATTGTCTCTGTTTTATGACTGGTTGTTTTTTGATGCTGAAAGGGATAACATTATGAATATTGGTAAGCTGTGCTCTCCTTAATTGTGCACGTTTATAAATATTTCCATGAAACAGTGTTTGGGAACAGTCACAAATCTATAAAAATACATTTTCCAATTCTTTTTAATTTCAAACATGAAATGTAAAGCATACTTTTTGTTCCTTACCAGTTTTTTTAGAATTTGCACCAAATTTTCTACTTCAAGCAAACTTGTAATTACAGACCAAGGAATTTTGAATACTAGCATTTAGAGAATTTTGATGTCAAAAAGTCAAGTGCAAATATGTCTTCATAATGTTGTTAACTAGGATCTTGTTCATTATTCCAAACCTGTTGCAGACAAACCCTTGATGAAAGGGTTGTGGTAGTTTTTAATGGTGTTTATGATCACCTTATCTCTTAAGGCATGTACTTTTCTTCGGTTGTGTCTCGCTCAAAATCATTGTCAGATAATTTAGGTTCAGAGCTAGAAGTCTTCTGCTGGTACAGCAGTAAGTCTCTGGGTTTAAGACACTAAAATCAGTGGTTTGATTCTCCTTGGTGGACTCGGCAGATAGGATGATGTGGCTTTGCTATAAGAAAACACACACACACACACTCAGAGCCAAAATCATTATCACTTTGCATAAGTTCAATTATCTCTTCAAGTTTGAAAACACTGGAGTGATTTGATGTTACTGTGGATCCATATTCTCATAAAAGTAAACAGTTTTAACTGCTAGTATTACCAATGTGCAGAATAGCAACATAAACCATGTTGGATGTTAATAGGCAGTTGAAATCATTATCTGTGGATAATTAGGCTTTGGCAATTGGTTCTCCTTTCTAGTAGGAACTTTGAATCGCATTAAAGAGTTAAAAATTATATTGTGTAGAAATAGTAAGAAGACTTCTGTGGTAATAACCCTTGACTTCTGTGTGATCTTACTCTTAAGACCTGTTGTACAGAAATGGTATTATGTGCACAGATATCTGTGACACAACAAATAATTTATGAAGAGTTTATTTTATTCTAGGCCAGGTGGGTTAAGGGGTTTGACTCATAATCTGAGGGTCGTGGGGGTGTTATAATGTGACGGTCAATCCCACTATTCATTGGTAAAAAAGTAGCCCAAGAGTTGGCAGTGGGTGATGATGACTAGCTGCCTTCCCTCTAGTCTTACACTGCTGAATTAGGGACGGCTAGCACAGATAGTCCTTGAGTAGCTTTGTGCTGAAATAATATACAAATTCTATTTGTATAGAATGATGTATTATAATGTGGTTTTGGTGTTTCTTATTAACAGGGTAACTTTTTTTCATTGATAGAACCAGCAATTCTTGTAATGTATCATTCCATGAGACCTCATCCAGCCATTACTGCCACCCTGTTGGACTTTCTGTGTAGGGTAAGTAAACGTTAAACCTGGTCCTAGATTTTCTGAATAAGAAAACTAAAAAGTAACTGTTACTCTTGATTTGTAACATTTTCTACACGATAAGTAGCGAGTAAGTGTTACATACGAGGCAAAATGTTTTCTACAAATATTTTATACGTTATGAAATTTTTTATCTGCTGTTGTGAGTATTTTTCTTAGATTATGAAAGTTTTGTACTTTTAATGTACTGTTAACCATTGTCTCTCTCATTCTTCACCAGATAATGACAAATTTTTATGTACCATTAACCAGTCAAGTGAAGCAAGGAATCTACTCTTCTTTAAGGCAGATTCTTGAAAAAAGAGTTTTGCCGTAAGTAACCCTAAATTGATGTGTCTTATTTATCAAGTACATTTCTTTTGTCTTTTGAGTTAACATGTTTCACATTAAGAGTGTTTAGTTTCATTTAAATCATTTACAAAACATGACATCGGTTAGAGTTCATGTTTCATTAATCCATTATTTATAGTGTCTACAATATGATATGTTTATATTAAAAGAAATTACATTCAAATATGTTGTAAATGCTAGTTTTATGAACCCAACAGAGTTGGTGTAGTTTACAGTTAAGGCCTTTGAAGGAGTTAAACTTAAATGTTTTTTCCTCTTGTGGTGATTATTTTTGATAAGATTGTTTAAAATAAATGTATTAAACGAAACAAGTATTCTCTTCTCCCAATGTTTTAATTGGAGCAAATACTCTCCAAGATAATATTATCCACCATCTGGTGTAAATATTCACTGCAGTTTGGAATTCAGAAGCCCATTACGTAAAAGAATGATTTGAAAATTTATCACATCAGAAGTTGTGAGAACTGAACAAATCAAAATTAGCAGCTACCTCATCATTCACATGTTCTTATTGTTTACAAAAGAATTGAAATATGTTGGTATCATTCATGATTAAGTCAGAACTAAAGTAACAATTAGAAGTAAAAGATTCATCTTCTGTACTCATTATATACTTCAAAGTATTATTCATTAGTTGCAGAGAGCATGTTACACATGTTTACATGCAATCTACTTTGCCCACATGCATTGCTGGTATTTAACTTCATTTTCCAATCTGAACACTCCTCACACACCAAGCATAAAATAAGGTAAGCTGAGACTAACTGTATGCCTTAAACACCTAACCCTAATTCTGCATGTGTGGTTGAAGTTAAATGACTGTCTGAGTGCTCTTGGTTGTCTTGCAAGTCCATTTGAGGCTTTGGTGACATAAAATCAAAACCACTGCCAACTTAGTTAATTAGCAGCTGCATTACTAAGGTCACATCCCCACCCACCTGCATGTAGGTTATAAATACAGTAGAAATACCACTGTTAGTCCTAGTTGTCAGTTTGATGTCGAAATAGAGAATGCAGGTGGCAATAACAACCAAGTGCTTATTTCATATTAAGTTCATTTTTGTTTTCTAGTGCTGATTTAACACCTGAGAAAAATGAATATTAGTGATAATATTAGAGCAGTTAGTTAAACACACACACACATGCAAACTCTTTTCAGCTTCATTACTGAGGGCAAGCAAAACACTTCAAACTTTGATAGGAAGATTGGTTTGATTTCTTCTTGCCAAACTAATATAACCATTACATGTTGTATACAACTTAACATGTTTACTCATGTTGGATAAATTATTTATCATAGTTTTCAATTGTTTCAGTCTTTATCGGACTTGCTACATCAGTCGAGGTGAATGTTACCATAGTTACTTAACCACATACCTATATTGCTTTTCTGACAAAGTGACATTGTTTTTATTTCTTTGATAAACGAATCACAATCTGGATATCAGTGTGCAGAACATTGTGAGGATGAACACATCAGAACTTTAACTCACACCGTCTTCTCTTATCTACAGACCTGACATTCTTATTGGGAGCAACAGAAAGTATATTGAATGCCTGTAACAATTTTTAAAACATTCTATATAATGTTCAAATTTACCTTAATAAATTTATGATTACTCAAGTACCTATATGGAACTTAGCTCCTCAAAACAAGCAGTTTTTAAACTCCTATAAGACAAGTAGTTTTAAAATATTTTGTTTACTCTCAGTATTTTCAGTACAATGTTTTGTGAGATAAGCAATTTCTTTGTTGGTAAATAAAACCACTTACTGGATTAACTTAGTGTTTGTTTTAATACAATGTTTAGAAAGATTTGTTTATGTCCATCTAGTATAATTTGTTGTGAAAATAAGTCATACAAAAGTAAATAAATTTTTGTTTTAAAATTGTGTATGACCATTATCTGTATTGAAACAGCAGTGTGTGTTGGTTTACTAATCCTTAATATTTCACAGGTCCTTGTCTCCATTGTTTGATAATCCTAAGCTTGACAAAGATCTTAGGGCAATGGTGGTAGAAAATTTTGGAGAATTTTGTTGTGTTAGTGATGGTGAGTAATATTTCTTTTTAATTTATTATTAAAATTTGGCAAATTTTAAAAAGAAAATTTAAAAAGTGATAAAGAATTGTGTTAGCTTGCCAAGTTGTATAACAAAACATTGGTTAAAATGTTTGAGCTGTATGTTTAGCACATATTCTGTGAACACCGAATTTTGTTTTTTTCCACTGGTTTCAACATGGCCAAGTGGGTTAAGGCATTCGATTCACAATCTGAGGGTCACGGGTTCAAATTCCTGTTGCACCAAATGTTCTTGCCCTTTCAGCCGTGGGGGCATTATAATGTTACGGTCAATCCCACTATTCACTGGTAAAAGAGTAGCCCAAGAGTTGACAGTGGATGGTGATGACTAGCTGCCTTCCCTCTAGTCTTACACTGCTAAATTAGGGACGGCTAGAGAAGATAACCCTCATGTAGTTTTTGGCAAAATTAAAAAAAAAACAACAAATACTTTTTCACTAAATATTAATAAACTTCCAAATGCCTCTCATTTCTTAAAAATGTCTGCTGTAGCACTTTAGATGTGAAGAAGTAGCTTATGATTTCTGTAGAATGTTACTTAAGGTCTAAACTAGTTTACAAAGATCCTATAATTATGGAAGGTAGTTTTGTGTTTATATCTTAATTTTACACAAAGTATTATTATTGTTGTTTAAAGCAATGGTATTAGCTTTGTTTCACTTGCACAGAATTTCACAGATTATCAAACCAAAAAAAAAAAAGCAAATAAAAAATACCTTCACGTTTTCTAGTGAGGAAATAACCTTGGACTCTATGACAGTTTTGTTGGCACCAAATGAAAGTGGGTAGATTGATCTCAAAAAAACAAACTGTAGCTTCTTAACCAGGTTCTCTGGCACCGAAAGAAATTGGTTAGATTAATCTCACGGATGCAAGTTTAAGCTGCTTAACCAGATTTTCTGACATTGAAACAAAATTCATTAGGTATTTTCATAAACAGTCGTTTTTTGCTAAAGGTAGTGATATATATGTTGCATGTTTATAGTCATGTTATGTACAGCAAATCAACCAGCACTGGAGCTTATGCAACCATTGGATATCAGCAGTAGAATTAGACACTCGAGTGAGGTTTAACAACCTACCTTCACAGCCATCAATCTGGATATCCCTCTAATGTTTACAGCAAGAAAAATGAGAAAATCGGGTAACATTACTGATGTTTCTTCATCAACCAGCAATGTCATATGTAATAAATGCTGTTGAAAGTCCCACATTGGTTGAAAAATTTGTAATTGTTATTTGTATAAAATGCATGATTTAACCTTAATGCAGAATCTTGGGTTCACCTCTAACTTGCATTGAACATTTTCTATAGTTCTTTGTCAAATGAGAGAGCATGACTTTTGCCAACTGACGCTCATAATTGGGGTTAACGACTTGAATTAGTTTTCAACAGTATTTTTAATTGTGTTTTCTTGTTTTAATGGATGTACCAATTTTTTTCCAAAGTGAAACCAGAAGAACCTCTTCAACCAAGAGAGTCAGAAGTAGTGATGATTGATGTGAACCACACTGGTAACTTGAATAATTCAGAAAACGAGGCTCAGTTTAGTGAGGATGAAGATGATATACCTTTAGGTGAGTGTTTCAGACGAGGCTCAGTTTAGTGTGGATGAAGATGATATACCTTTAGGTGAGTGTTTCAGACGAGGCTCAGTTTAGTGAGGATGAAGATGATATACCTTTAGGTAAGTGTTTCAGACATCATGAATATTTTGTTCTTCATTTTCTCATTTAAGATATTAATGTTTAATTTTTTTAAAGTTGTAACGTTAGGGTAATTGCAGCTGTATATTTATGTTGTTATAACATACATTTTAATTATAGCTGTTCACCTGTGTTTCTTCTCAGATGTGATGGTAATTACCTATCTGTGAGTTATTATAAACTAGTTTAAATTGTCCCCGTAATCTTATGTGTTATACCGTAGGCTAAATTGTAACTAATACTTATGGGTTATATTATGTAGTAACTGCATACTTGAGGTTAATAACCTGTGTTAAGTAGTACTTCATAGTATTTCATGTTAAATTGTATTAAATATTTAAATTTTTATTACTTTTCAGAAATAAAAATAGCCTTTACAACAGAATATATTTCATTTTTAGTTTCAATATAAAGTTTAACAATCTTATGTGTTCAGCAAAAGAGAAACTTGCAGTAAGTTTTAGTTGTAAAAGCATTATGACACAGCTGTTTGTTTAAAACTTTGTTTAACTCTTGCAGGTTACATGCTTAAATAAAGGTGTGAACTTGAGTTCAGTCATTTTTTTTGGCTACAGGATGTTAAATCATTTAGTTTAGTTCACTCTTGTTGTAGATTAATGGCTTTTAAAGTCCAAATCAGCTTAGAACTGTAAAAATCAGCTTTGTAAAAATAAGTTTCTTTTTCAGATTATTATTTTTATTCAGTAAGATCTTAGTTTGCGTATTACATGTTTAAACAAAGGAGAATCTAACATACTTGTATTTCACTTAAAGCATTTGTCATTTCCAGACAAAAAATATATCTCCGGATAAGAAAAATTAAGTCAAAGTCTTCAAATATTTATCTGTAATTACTCTTACTATAGAAACCAGCAAGAAGCACCTAACAGAAATTGTTATTTGTATCTAGATAAATTACGAGTTCGAGATATCAAATTTAGGCCCATTAAAGAAACATCCAAAGTTGAACAAATGGATATCGGTGAATATATAGACCAGCTTTCAGGTGACATTAAGAAATGGGTAATAAACCTCAAGAATGAAAGGTAAGTTCTCGTTTTCTTCTATGAGGAGAAAATGTTTAGAATTACTGTGAAAACATTTTTTAATAATTGTATCTGTAAGCAAATACTTTTTTTTTTATGCAGATGCTAAATGAGATATTTTACTGTTCAAATGTTAAAGAAAGTTTTATAGTAACAAACACATGATCTAAAGAATTACCAATCAATGCATAGTTTCTAGCACTTTAAATAATCCTTAACTTTAATTGTTTGTTTAGAAATATCATGAATTATTCATAGTGTTCCACACAATGAGCAAACACACACATTAATGATCCTGGCAGTTGATAGACCTAAAGCCCAAATAACCATTTGTTAGCATTACAAAACAACCTTACGATCCAATAGTTCAATGGTCTCAAAATATCCAACCAAAATCAAAAAAGAAAAGAGTATTGATACCATTGCACATGAGAAAATTTGTTCTTTACAAAAAATTGAGAGGGAATATTCGGTTACAAGAAATGTTAGTTTGATTGATCTTGAAATGTTTGTTGTTCCTTTACTTTATCAACAGGGTTTGCGAAACAAGATGTGAAATGGTGGAAAAGTTGCTTCAGGCCATCTTACAAGGAGTGAGTATCCTGACGTTTTCCAAAGAATGGGTTGCATGAGGGTGAAACAGTGTAAAGATGGTTTATTAAATAGATTATTGAAAGCTTGTGAGGTTTCATTGAAGGTTTATGTTACTTGAAGCAATAAAAAAAATTAAATGATTCTGACTACAAAAGTGTTCTGACATATCAAAAATTTTGGGTGAGGTTAGGGGGTAGTAATACACCAACTTTGATTGTATGTTTATATATTATTTACTTATGTTTACATCTCAACTTCAGACTCTAATATTTAACTAATATTTCATAAACTGGATTGATCCAGATTTGTCTGTTAGTGTTATGTTACTGAAAGGTTTTGCCAATTTATGTCTTCCACAGAATGACTTTGACCAGGACACTGCCTCAACTCTTGGTATTTGTCTGGCACATATCCTCAATGACGAATTTACGAGAAAAATATTTCCACAAGAAGTAGACGATGAGTAAGTTTTGTCACGTGTTAGTTGAGAGAACTTAAAGAACTTATCGTGGCCGTACCTAAAAACGTCAGTTTCTGTTTTGGTTCTAATATTTTTGTTTTGTTCTTTTTGCTATAGATCATTGGAAGACTCAATAGGAACACCTTTGTTTGTGATGTTTAGGTAAGTAAATAAACTCGTAACTGAATGAAAATCAACACCCCGTTGTTAAGTGTTTTACACCATGTTCAACCGAACATCACAGGTTAACATTTCTAGTCGAATAAAACTTGTATTAAGTAAAACATCAGGTTTTGGAAGAACTATTTATTATTAAGTATCTTTATATTTGTTGTGATTTTTCTGTATGAAGAGTTGTAGAATTATATATCAATATTGAATTACGTGTTTTAGTAGCAGGTTTTCTTGTGTGACATGTGTACTAGTGCCAAAATGTAAATGCAATATGCAAACTAATATTGCAGTGGTATTGTAAAAGATAAAAGATTATTTATAATAATGTGCAAAAGACCAGGAGCTTCTTTTCAAGAGTTCTTCTGCTTCTAGAAACTTGTGCCTGACACCAGAAGAAGACCCAAGCAGACAACCTCAGTTGATGGTTCTTGCTGAGATTGCTATGCATCAGCCTAAACTTGGTTGCATGTTGTTATACTTTGTGAAGGCTAGCAAGATACAAGATACTAATATGTCATCCTACCGAGATTTAGTCAAGTCCCTCGATTCCAAGGACCTTTCGTCATCTCTCCTGGATGATCTTAGGGTGAGATCAAATTCCTGTCTCCCAAGTTCTGAATCTAAATCTTTGTACCAAAGTTTCAGTATATTTTCCACAAACTTCTTTACTATAATAAATGAGAATTATCCAACTATTTGATATCATCCATTGTTGTGTATGGTGATTCATGATGGTTCAGGGATAAAGTTGTGTATGGTGATTCATGATGGTTCAGGGATAAAGTTGTGTATGTTGATTCATGATAGTCCAGGGATAAAGTTGTGTATGTTGATTCATGATAGTCCAGGGATAAAGTTGTGTATGTTGATTCATGATAGTCCAGGGATAAAGTTGTGTATGTTGATTCATGATAGTCCAGGGATAAAGTTGTGTATGTTGATTCATGATAGTCCAGGGATAAAGTTGTGTATGGTGATTCATGATAGTCCAGGGATAAAGTTGTGTATGGTGATTCATGATGGTTCAGGGATAAAGTTGTGTATGGTGATTCGTGATGGTTCAGGGATAAAGTTGTGTATGGTGATTCGTGATGGTTCAGGGATAAAGTTGTGTATGGTGATTCGTGATAGTCCAGGGATAAAGTTGTGTATGTTGATTCATGATAGTCCAGGGATAAAGTTGTGTATGTTGATTCATGATAGTCCAGGGATAAAGTTGTGTATGTTGATTCATGATAGTCCAGGGATAAAGTTGTGTATGGTGATTCATGATAGTCCAGGGATAAAGTTGTGTATGGTGATTCGTGATGGTTCAGGGATAAAGTTGTGTATGGTGATTCGTGATGATTCAGGGATAAAGTTGTGTATGGTGATTCGTGATTGTTCAGGGATAAAGTTGTGTATGGTGATTCGTGATAGTCCAGGGATAAAGTTGTGTATATTGGTTCGTGATAGTCCAGGGATAAAGTTGTGTATGGTGATTCGTGATAGTCCAGGGATAAAGTTGTGTATGGTGATTCATGATGGTTCAGGGATAAAGTCGTGTATGGTGATTCATGATGGTTCAGGGATAAAGTTGTGTATTATCTATTTTCAATAACACATTGGCTCCCAACCTTTTTCAGCTGAACACCACTTTGTACAATATTAACTTTTCAATTGAGAGCTACTTCAATAACGTGTAACACACAAAATTAAAACACATTTGAAGTCAAACTTTCACTAACATATGCTGCTGTATATTGGGCTTGCACAATGAGTACGTAATTTTTATGTTTTCGTGGCATTATTGTTTTGCAAAATCTGGCCAATAAGATTTTCTGATCTTGGAAAATGTTCTATTTGAGGTGTGAATTTTTTGTAAAAAACATTCCTTCAAAATTTTTTATATTAGTTCAATTTTGGGATGGAATGAAATGTTTGTTGTTGCGAGTAAATCACAAGTAGTGAAGTCAGAAGTGGGATTATTAATTAAAAAAGGATGAATTACCAGGAAAAAGCTCTAAGATCAGTTAACAATCAGAGTTCCTCTTTGATCTTGACTTACAGAACTACCAAAAAACAACTAAATTGTCTGGTGTTTGGCAGTTTTGCTGTAATCTTAAGAGAATCTTTCAAATATATGTAAAAATAGATAAGAGTTAGAGAGCTTCTTAATTTCAATATTTATCATAATATTTCATTTTTTCTTTGCTTATTCTCATCCATGAAATTGAAACTAAAATTCAGAGTAATTTTGTGGATAACTGTTAGAATGTCTAAACTGAGGTGAAACATCTAATAAAGTAATATTATGTTGAATATTGACCTTTCGTTTACAACTTGGAAGTTTCCAAAACTGTTGAGTTTTTATTTGAAGGTCATTATCTCTATCAGTTAACATTCTAATGTCGTTTATGATATATCTTATCAAAGATGTGTCAAGATGAGGATGTCCAGATGTTCTGTTTTCTGATACCGACATATACACACAAGTGAGTGCCAAACTTTTGTATTGTTCATGTTTGTGATGTATTTAAAGTGTTTTTTTTTCTAGATAATTTATTTCTTTAAAAAGGTTGAGCCTTATGTATTGTCTATCAACAATGTTATAAGAAATATGTTTGTGGTCCCAAAAAGTAAAACAGTGTGACAAGACATTTATTTTAACTTGATTATATTTTGAGCTTTTTCGACATTCATTTAAATAATGTCAATTGAAAAATGAAAGAAAGAGGGAGTTGTTATCACTTAATTTATAAAACTAAAATACTTAACTGGTTGGTGACACTTGTTTCTGTATTCAACACTTAAAACAATTGTTAAACAACATTACGGTGGTTAAAACTTTGTACAAAAGTTGACTGGTACAAGAAATAAAAAGTGAAGCATATCCTTAATAAAAGAACATTTTTTTACAACATAATTAATTTTACTTCTTGGTGTGAGGGCTCATTATGATGAATTTTGTTTTTGATGAACGAACGTGAATATTTCAAAATTTTATTTGTCCAAAAATTAATTGACATGTTAAAGTATCTTTCTGTTGTTTTTTAACAGTTTGTTCAAATTAATTCTTTTAATGTTACGTTTAACTTCAAACTAAAAAGCTATTTTTGCTAATAGTATTTAAGAATTATTACTTTTTCCATTCATTCTTTGTGGACTTGTTACATTTATTAATAAAGAAAAGACAGAACTGCCACCTATTAATAACTTTGGAAGAATTACACTATGTAACAAAATTTTTACTTTTTCTTGTTCCTGGACAGAATGTGTTATTTCCCAATTACTTATGCCTAAAGTAAATGGAAAAGACCTATTTTTCTCTTCAAACTTTGCTTTTGGGGGCTGATACGTGAAAGTGACTTACATTACACAAGCAAATCTCGAAAAACTACTCACTTGTAAACATTTTTGTATAACTTTAGTATAAATACATGTAAATCTTGATTCATATGTTGTTTTATTCAGACCTTATGTAAATGAAAATGTCCAAATTTGCCTGTTTTTACATACAAAATGGATTAATTTCTAAACTTCATTATCCAGATCACAAAAGCAAAGTTTGAAGTGAATAATGGTCATTTTCAGTACTTTTACAACATAAGTAATTAAAAAATAACACATACTATCCAGAAACAAAATTTGTGTTACATAGTGTTATTCATATTTGCAATTAAAATAATAAGGTCTCTAAGTTAATTTACAAATAACTAATTTAATTGAAATGTGAATGTTCAAGGAATACTGTTATTTAAACTCACCACTAACAGAGATGTAGAAAATATGTTTAAAAATACAAACAAACTTGAGTTTTTTCAGTATTTTATTCTTGAAAAATTCAGAATTAATGTAATAAGCCTATAACAAATTGATTTGTACAAATAGAAAATTTAAATAGCAGATTTGAAGTATTGTGAATATAATGACGAGCAAATGTCTGTTGAGAATACAGACATTTGTAGAAGTAATAAAATGTGGCAGAATTTGATTGGCTGAAACAAACAAAAAAAAAAAACAGAAACAAAAGTTTAAAATTATAATTTGAAATTATAAAACTATTCTAATTTTTAAAGAAGAAGAAAAAATTGTTTTCGTCACATAATTTCACCTATTGTTGTGAGGGTAACTTACGAAAGGCTTAGTTTATACTGAACGGGTTTGAACGTCAGTAAAAAATATATTAATGTATTTTAAAAATTTTGTTGTTGTTTTAATAATTTGATCAATTTTTTTTCAAAATCCGAGTTAACTTCAGAAGTTTTTTCTCAAAAATTTAAATAACTCTTTTTCAGAAGGTAACTTTGCAGGAAATTAATTAAACATATATGAACATAATGTGTGTTTTAGTGCCTAAAAGTTAATAATATTGTATCAATTTTATTCTTAGTTTCCTAATATTGCTGTTGGAAATGCCGAACTTTTGAACCTCATAGTCTCATGTATAGATGCCTCACAAGTGAGCAGTTTTTCCTTCTCATGTTTTATTTTTTTATCATCATTCTTAAATTTACTAACCGTTTATGTCCTCATACATGTTTGTGAGTCGTATGTTTATTAAATATTCTAATATCTATCCACATAGTATTATTGTTATTATTATTTTGTCTAAAAATTGTGCTGCCACTAAAAGTAATTTATTTCATTGAAACACAGCAAAAGAAAACATTTTATTTTGTTTAAAATATTAATCTGTTTATTATATCTCTTTTCTGGTAAAAACAAACAAACCTAAATATGCAACGTTCCTCACAGAGTTTATATTTATGCATTTTTACGGAATCGTCATTTCTGTTGCAGAGTTGACGTATTGATTCTTTAAACATGCTTTTTACAGCTTCAAGATCTGATCTGTCACATCCTTCAAGGATATATGATTCTCTTTCGTAAAGAGTCCTTCCTCTCTGTTCTTAGTAAGTACCTTTTCTTTTCTGTTTTTTAGCAATTAATGTGTGGGTGCTTAAAAAAAGGCCTTAGACATTTCAACTTAAAAGCTGTATATCTAATAATTGTATATTGTTCACAGTAACTGTCAAATAATCCATTGAAAAACATTTTAAAGGATTTTTTATTGGAATATCCATTTGCTTGAACCATTGGAATGTATTATATGTATAAGTCAAATCAGACAAGTATTACTTGAATATGCATTTTTATATCAACTGATAAACTGTTTCTAGAAGTATATAATTGAAACCTCTACCAATAGGGTGCTTTAAAATACTTGAATGACTTGGCATTGGTTAGTATGCACAGACTGCAAATATATGCTGTTACTTGAAAAACGTACACGAAATTTTGAGTCCACTGCAATAATGGGGCTGTATAATGTTGGATTTTGATCCCATAATTCCTTAGTAAAGGGTATTCCTAGAACTAGTCCTGATGGTGCTGTTGACAAGTTGTCTTATCTGTAGTCTGTCAGTTCAAAATTAGGCATGGCTAATGGAGATAACTGTTTATCAGCTTTGCACAAAATTGCAAAATGAACAAAACAGCCTGTAACTAAAATAATTGTTGCTTTAGAATTTATTTACTATTGTCTTCAACAGAAATTGTTGACTAGATGATGACAATAAGATTACAGGGTTGTTTGTTTTTAATACTTTGCTAAAGCAGAAGTCAAATTTTTATGCCAGTCTCTAGCATGTCCTTTGTTCTGTTTCCTGAGAAAGAAGAGGCATTATAACATATTAGAACATGAATCTGGTATTGTAGATCCTTCTCTAACATAAAACTCATTTGATTTATTTTGTAAATCCTTCTCTAACGTAAAACTCATTTGATTTACTTTGTAAATCCTTCTCTAACGTAAAACTCATTTGATTTATTTTGTAGATCCTTCTCTAACATAAAAGTAAAGGGTATCCCTAGAACTAGTCCTGATGGTGCTGTTGACAAGTTGTCTTATCTGTAGTCTGTCAGTTCAAAATTAGGCATGGCTAATGGAGATAACTGTTTATCAGCTTTGCACAAAATTGCAAAATGAACAAAACAGCCTGTAACTAAAATAATTGTTGCTTTAGAATTTATTTACTATTGTCTTCAACAGAAATTGTTGACTAGATGATGACAATAAGATTACAGGGTTGTTTGTTTTTAATACTTTGCTAAAGCAGAAGTCAAATTTTTATGCCAGTCTCTAGCATGTCCTTTGTTCTGTTTCCTGAGAAAGAAGAGGCATTATAACATATTAGAACATGAATCTGGTATTGTAGATCCTTCTCTAACATAAAACTCATTTGATTTATTTTGTAAATCCTTCTCTAACGTAAAACTCATTTGATTTACTTTGTAAATCCTTCTCTAACGTAAAACTCATTTGATTTATTTTGTAGATCCTTCTCTAACATAAAACTCGTTTGATTTATTCTGTAGATCCTTCTCTAACGTAAAACTCATTTGATTTATTTTGTAGATCCTTCTCTAACGTAAAACTCATTTGATTTATTTTGTAGATCCTTCTCTAACATAAAACTCATTTGATTTATTTTGTAGATCCTTCTCTAACGTAAAACTCGTTTGATTTATTTTGTAGATCCTTCTATAACGTAAAACTCGTTTGATTTATTTTCTTAAATTTTTCTCTTCTGTTTAAATGCTTCTCTTAAAGCCTGTTTACCTCAATGCAAAAGGTAAGATGAATTTTATCTTCCATCAAGAGACATTTCAACATGCTTATAAATGGACGCTGATATCACTATTAAAATAAAACAAATTTTGTTATCTAGATGCCAGTCTTGAATGGGAAACTTTTGAGCAGTTCTGTTTATGGCAACTTATAGCTGCCCACAACATTCCTGTTGACTACATCCTACCAATCCTTCCCAAACTGGAGTACAATGGTAAGTTTAAACAGGAATATTGTACCATTAGGATAACTTAGTTTAAGTTCCGGTACACCTTAACTGTGTTTGAAGTACTCTAGGTTATTAAATTAAGCAGGTTTCATATGTTTCTGTCTACCATTGTAGAAGTACACTGTTAGTTTTTTCTATGATATCTGACCCATAAATTATTAATTTATTATTATACTATTGGCTACCAATGTGTATTACATCATATTAACTAATTTTGTGTTTTTTTGTTTGTAACAACACTCGTGGAGAACTTACGAAACAAAATCTAGTAAGATTATTAACTTACTAGATTAAATAAGAAACTATGGCAGTAATGAGTTGGAGTAATTGACGATATTCATGTGCGACTCATGTGTAACTTGGAATACTTTAACTTTGGTGCTTAAACAGTTTAGAAAAATGTGTTCAAAACATCATTTGAGTCTGAGGGCATTTCTAAAATTACGACACAGTGATTGGCTCACAACCTTAGTTTGAGTCTGAGGGCATTTCTAAAATTATGACACAGTGATTGGCTCACAATCTTTGTTTGAGTCTGAGGGCATTTCTAAAATTATGACACAGTGATTGGCTCAACCTTAGTTTGAGTCTGAGGGCATTTCTAAAATTATGACAGTGATTGGCTCACAACCTTAGTTTGATGGTCAGTCTATTTGTACATTCGTAAAAGAGTAGTCAAAGAGTTGGCAGTGGGTGTTGTTGACTAGTTTCCTTTCTTTTACAGACTAGCTGACTTCTCTGTAGTCAACCACTGCTAAGTTAAAGGTGGCTAGTACAGATATCTCTTATGTAGCTTCACATGAAATTCAAAACAAACAAAGCCATTGTTTCAGATTGAACTGAGATTTGCTGGGTTTGAGATTTAATCTCTTGTCCGGTAATGATTGGTTTTAATCTCATTTTGTTTCAGATTGTTTTTTCTGAAAGTAATTCAGATGATTGAGACACTTCTCAGATTTCTACAGTTCACATCAATCTTTTAAATTAGACTCATGGTCAGTTCTGTATTTGCAAAACTGATGACATCTCAACACTAGGGTGGTTGATAAAGCACTTGCTCTTGTTACCAGTTTCAGTCCCTCTTGGTCAGTGTTTTTTTCAGGATAGCTTTTATGTTTATCGATTGTACTGTTTCTTTCTACAAAGTTTCGGTGGTTTATCATCACATTTTTGAGTTTTTAATTAAAAATTAAGAACAGGTAATTAAAATTTAAGTCCATGACAATTTGTTGTTGCAAAACAAGAATATTTAGTGAATTAGATTCAAATTATTTCCACTTGAGAACAGCATACTGAACAATTATCAAACTTTTGTATAAACTGAGATTTTCTTTCTTTTTGTAGAAATTCTGATAAAATGTCTTTATTTCATTTTTCATTCCAGTTTTTTTGGTGTGAAAGCTCCCATGATTTTAACTTAACACTCATTTACATAAAAAATATTAATATTTTTACACCATTTTCCAATTCTCCTGTAACTAAAATATAATTAAAATGTGCATACCACAGTTTGCAGTACTTGTAGAGAGTTTAAAAATGAAGTTCCTCACACCATAGCATCTAACGAGATGACAACATGCTCGTGTTGATATTTTCATTTGGTCAGTGTGTAGAAACTGCTTTTCCAAACTTCTGATGTAATTCATTGTAATTCTTGTTTTTTCTTAATATAATAGAAAAATGTAATTTTTACAGAAGATGTTGGTAACTTGCAGCACATTATTGTGTTATGGTTCAGTAATTCATGGTTACACCAGTCTCAGTCTGTTGTGACAGAATATGCTGTGTTTGGTGATTTGTCGTATAAGAGATATAGTGTTGAAATCGAGACAAAAATAAAACTTTATTGTACCAAGGGGAACCTACTATAATGATGACAACATTGGTCCTTAAATTTCCTTTGGTTCAATAAATAGTTTGTTTTGAATTTTGTGCAAAGCTACTCGAGGGCTATCTGCACTAGTCGTCCCTAATTTAGCAGTGTAAGACTAGAGGGAAGGCAGCTAGTCATCACCACCCACCACCAATTCTTGAGCTACTCTTTTAGTACCAACGAATAGTCGGATTGACCATCACATTATAATGCCCCCACTTTATTTATTGAAGCAAAGGAAATTTAAGGACCAATGTGGTCATCATTATAGTAGGTTCCCCTTGGTACAATAGTTTGTTTTGAATTTCGTGCAAAGCTACTCGAGGGCTATCTGCACTAGTCGTCCCTAATTTAGCAGTGTAAGACTAGAGGGAAGGCAGCTAGTCATCACCACCCACCGCCAACTCTCGGGCTACTTTTTTAGTACCAACGAATAGTCGGATTGACCATTACATTATAACTCCCCCACGGCTGAAAGGGCGAGCATGTTTGGTGCGACCAGGATTTGAACCCACGACTCTCAGATAATGAGTCGAACGCCTTAAGCCTTAACACGCTTGGCCATGTCGGGCCCTGGTACAATAGTAAGTCTTTGGATTTACAATGCTAAAATCAGGGGTTAGATTCCCTTTGGTGGACACAGCAGATAGCTTGATGTGACTTTGCTATAACAAAATACATGCATATATTATGGTAAAGCTACTGCAGGTGAATAGAGATATAGAAGATTTTGAACACCCACATGCAGTTGGTAGAAATACAAAATAAATGAGTCTTCAACAGTAACTTGTGGTCTTCAAGAAAGATAAACTGGGCTTGTTAGAAGTCAGAGTAAGTATGATCTGAAAGGTGAATTTATATTGTGTTCTTGTGGCCAACCAATCAGAACATGAATAATCAGTATATGTAATATAGTTATAAAGTATCCCCCAAATGCAAGGTCGAGCAATACACAATACAACTATCCCTGAAAGAGTAGATAACTTCTTTGACTGGGCAAAAAAAGTAACACTTCAATCTGAGTTTAACATGTCACCTTAACCCGGACTTGAAATGTTATATATCAGAACCCAGAATAATTTGAAAATTTTGTAAATACAAAATACAGACTATAATAGAGTAAAATATGTTATAATTGTTGGACGTATCACAATTCAAAACATTATTAAAGAAATAACTCTCTTTCATAGTTAAATTACTTTATTTATAATCTATAAAAGCTGTAATTATAATATGATATTAAGAAATAGTTGCTTGCAAATAATCTTTTATCTACAAAACTAGAGTGTATTAGAAAACAAATATAGTTTAGAAACTGTTTTTACAGCTCATGCAGAAGCCTTAACCAGCATACTGCTCATGTTAAAGAAAGAAAAGTAAGTGAAAAATTACTTATTTTCCACTTCTCGTAATTGTAGTGTTATAATAATGTTCTTTACCATGCTATAAAACACACAAATGTTCGACTACTTTTTTTGCATAATGTTATTTTTCTGTGTTTTAATATAAGTGAATTATAGTAGAAGTATAAAAATTGAGATATTTTGACGGTGTAGGCCTTCAGCCGAATTACTCAGGCATATCATGAGCCGACAAGTGAGGCCTAACGACCATTTTGTGGTGTCAGTGCTGAAGTTTTGGTCTCAAGAACATGAAGAGAAACTTGCTGAGCTTGTTAGTTCTCAACTGTCTAAAGCCACGTCTACACCAAACAAACGGAAACGGTGAGAAGGAAGGAAATTTTGTTAATATCATACAATTGTTTCTATAATTTAATTTGTTTTTTTACTCTGTATTCTATTTCTCATATCTAGATTCTTATCATATTTACTGAGCTTAGGTTCTGGAAACATAACTTTGTAACAAAGAAACATTTCTACAGTGTTGTTCAATTGATGTACCTAAACTAAAACCTGACAGTTTTTATAAGATGCTATACAGTCTATGGAGAAGAATGTTTAGTTTCTTATGTTGCATTTATGATTTTTCAAGGAATCAAGCCAATAAATCTCAAGCCCCCTCAGTAGACCAGACGTTAGCACATTTAGACCAGCTCCGACAGCACTGTAAACAAACTTCATGTAAGTGTTTATCTCTATCTCTGTTGTCTTGCCTTGGTGGTTAGGATACTCGACTCGCAGTCTGAGGGTTGCTGATTTCAGTCTCATCCTCAAAAATGTTCTTTCACTTAGCTGTATGTTGTTATAATGTGGCAGACAATTCCACTGTTCATTGGTAAAAGAATATCCCCATAGTTGGCAGTGGGTGACATAAATTAATTTGGTTTCTTCAGTGGTAACTATCAGTTCTCCATCTAGTTTGTTACTTTCAAGTTATGGGTGGCTATGTTTGTGTGTGAAATTCAACATACAAACAAATATTGATTCTTCATAGTAAAGAACTTGGTTTCGATGCTCGTGATGGGAGTGGCACAGATAGCCTATTGTATAGTCTTGTTTCTTAATAACAAACAATCATAGCAGGTTTGCTAATGGAAAAAATTCTCAATAATATTGTTCATTGTGTTAAATTTTATGTCACTACTATATTTTGATGAATAGTTGCTTAGTTCTTGCTATGTTTCGTATAAAATATGTTGTGTTATCCTAACCACTCTCGATGACGAGAAACCCACTTGAAATACAAATGTATCTTAGAATGGCTGGTAAGGGTATTATCACTTTTATTAATAAGCAGAGAACAACGTTTCGACCTTCCTAGGACATCATCAGTTTAGCAACAACAACAAAACAAAACAAAGATCCTGGGGATGACCTAGAAAGGTCAAAACGACGTTCTCTGCTTATCAATAAAAGACTTAATACCCATACCAGTTGTTTTAAGATACATTTTTATCCCAACCATTGCCTTTGTTGGATTAATGCTGATTATCCTAGCAAATATTATCTGGCATTACCCTAAACATTACCTTGTTGAATATACTAAGAACTTTATTGCGTATAAGTCAAAATCAAGTGTAGTTGGATGTTCTGATAATTGTAACCACTTTGTTACTTTAAACATCTTAAACTGGACTTCCACGGATTCTATACGTAAGTTTAATAAAATCTGTGGTGACTTAATCTTCTTAAAACTTCTTTGAAAGCAACTGTGGGAAGATTCTGGTTAGAGACAGTGTTTTTTTTTGTTTTTCACTCATTTATTAGAATAAATATTTTACCTTCTAAAATTTTTTGTATTTCAGTCTTCAATCAGGAAATGGTACAAGCCTCCCTGTTGCACGTCCAGATATCCTGTAGCGAAGGACAAAAAACTAAGTACGTTTATTAGGATAACTGTAACTATTTCTTGGGTAATTTCTTTTTAACTTCTATGCAAAAATAAACTGGTTATTGTTTTCCTTACCATTTAATTAAGTGTTAAGAAAAACTTACATTTTGGCTCAAAGATTGTAATAGAAGTTTTGCTTCAATTGAGATGGTGATATGGTTGTTTTTTGTTGTTTTTTCAGTTAGATGGTTTTGTGTTGCCAGTTATAAACAGAACTGCAGTCTTTTATATGCAAAAACGGCTCGTTTGGGCTGAGAAAACACTTTACATAGAAGAGCGAACAACGTTTCGACCTTCTTCGGTCATCGTCAGGTTCACAAAGAAAGAGGTAACTGACCGGAAGCTGACCACATGTTTCAGCTTCCGGTCAGTTACCTCTTTCTTTGTGAACCTGACGATGACCGAAGAAGGTCGAAACGTTGTTCGCTCTTCTATGTAAAGTGTTTTCTCAGCCCAAACGAGCCGTTTTTGCATATAAATTTCTCAACAAGTGGGTTTCTCGTCATCACTGAGAACTGCAGTCACTGTTTTGTCTTTGACTGCATATTCGGAGGATTTGTTATTAAAAATACCCAAAGAAAGAGTTGTAAAACCCCAAAGTCAAACTGCTCCTACAATAAGTAAAGACTGTCTTTAAGATGCGAAAATTCTTTTGTTTTTGTTTTTCAAAATCAAAATTCAAGTAACAAGAAACTGGCTTTGACCATATGGTGTGGTTCTTTTTGTAGAATATAAAGTATTGAAGACTTTCAGTGAATTAAAATTCATGTTCGGTTTATATACTGTTTTTCTAAATAATTTCTGTGTGAAAAATAAAGTATTTTAAAACTAATTAGGAAAAGGAATTGTAATGACAACAATGAAAAGTGGAACCTTATTTTCTGTAAGTTCAACAATGTTTTTGTACATTTTTTGACAGATTTAGTGATCTGTTTGCTCTGACAGAAGAGCTAGACAGCATGAGGACAAATAAATCAACTCGTGGAAAAGGAAAAGGACTGAAGGGGTCCACAAAGTATAAGCAGCCAGTTGTTGGTGCAAGTGATGCCACATCTTCGGAGGTACGTTCTCAATGTTTCCTTACGAAAGTTAGTAACAGGAAAAAATACCTTCATATCAACACACGTCTGATTAATATAAAGAACAAAGTAAAATTATAGTCCTAATAGGAGTGAAAATAATATTTAAAAATTTTGTGCAGTTTTGTTAGAGAGATTAATTCAAAGTGAACATAATTTCTTTTAAATGAATATAAATGATTTGTTACTAAGTTAAAACATTATTGTTGTGGATGTATTCTTCCTCGTATTCTAGAGCAAAAGTGTAATGAAGGAATTCTTGGAATTACATATTAATTAAGCATCTTTGTAAGGCTTAGGCCTTATTTTTCAGTGCATTGCCATTGTTGTGTTTAGGCCTCTGTTGACTCTATGGTAAGTCCAAAGGATTATAACACAACATTTAAAAATTGGGTTTCAATATCCTTGATGGTCCAGCACAAATGGCCTGTTGTGTAGCTTTCCACTTAAGAACAAGCTTCTTTTTTTTTTCATCCATGAGTATAAAGTTTCAGTAATTACACTATTGAGGTGTTTAGCTATGTAAAAACTTTTGATGACATATGTTGAGTAATTACACTATTGAAGTGTTCAGTTGTGTAAAAACTTTTGATGACGTATGTTGAGTAATTACACTGTTGAAGTGTTCAGTTGTGTAAAAACTTTTGACAATTCTCAACATACTTCATCAGTCTGATGAGTAGATTTTTAATTCATTTATCTTCTTTCAATTTTAGGATGAGGAAACACTAAAACCAAAACCTCCACGGAAGAAGAAAAAAGCAGCTATGGTTGGCTCCGACAGTGACTGAGGTCCAACTGGCTGGAGAAATCCAATTTTCTGGAAGCTCTTACGCTTCTGACAGCCCAAAAGAATTCGTCGTGAAGGCGGCAAGGTTGCTCATTTTAAGATCAAACCCTCCTTTTTAAGGAGTGGCCACAAAATGGGCTGTATACAACTTCCCAAAGCAGTCCAGCAGTACCCTCCTGTGTGGGAGTGGCCGAACAATGGGCTGTACCAAAGCTTCCCAAGCAGTCCTGCCGTGGATAAAGGGGAAAGAGGTGACAGTTCAACGAGAAATTCCCATTGATTTATATCGTTAAACAATAACTCTTCAGTCTCTTACTATATGTCTTAAAGACAGGAATTTTTAAGTTGTTATTCCCCACTGATTTGTAAAGGTGGTTAGTTTAGAATTGCCATTATAGTTTAAATAGTTAGCCCGGATTGTAAGTTTTGTAAAAACGGAAAGAAAAAAGAGTCAGGTATGTAAAAATATTGTTCGGTGTGTGACAGACATAGAAAAGAAATTCCAGGCTTTTTTTTTTTTTAATGTGTGGGTGTGTTTGTGTTTGAAGTTGCTTAGAACTACATCTGTGAACATAGTTTGAGCCTGTGGCCAAAGTGTTTGTGTTTATGTCAACTTGCACGCATTTCTCAGATGTAGATATTGCACAAACTGGACATTCAACACTTGCACAATAAACCCTGAACTGGACTCCAGTGGTGATGAACATTTAGTTTTCCGGATTGTATATACTGTCATTTACTGTCTGCCGACCACAAAAAAATGTGGTTTTCTCGACCCAAATAGACTTTTTAAAAAATAAAAGATTTTATATAAAATGGTGTGATACGTGTAATAGTGCATTTGTAAGATTCTATAACAACATCATTAGAGAGTATCTTTTCTAAAGAGTGACAACATTCTTATGATATATATTTACATTAAAGTGAATTACTTTGCTACTTCCATAAACAGAGTAATTGTGTTATTATCAAAAATCAAACCAAAACCAAGAGTTCCAGTTAACACTTCTTATTTCTCTAACCTCCCTAACTTGGAAGTGACATCACTCACAGCATCATCCTGTTAATGAATGGATAATTAAATTATTTTTGCAGTTTTTTAACCATTAATCAAGACTAGTGAGTGAATGCCACGTTTCAAGGAAATACTATTTGGGGTGGGGACAGTGTGATTATGAAATACGCGGCTGCACAACTGTCTCCTACTTTTTCAAATCACAATTAAAATAACATCTAAAGTCTCATCTGATGGGAAGCCTTTTTTGCCTTTGCAGTAAAAGAAACGAACTATCATTTCAACTCGGGTCACGGAATAGGAAGACTGTCAGAATCTTAAAGTACTAAGAGAGAAATAAGCTGGAGCTCTTAAAGGGGGGGTCTAACCCTCGCACTGGTCTACAGGCTACCAGAATTGTTGTTGCGTGTTACCTATGCTAATGGAGGTAAGCACATGGTATTTATTACTGTTCTGTAACTCAAATTAATAAAATCACAACTTTATCTATGGATAGCGAGATATTTTAATCCAATCAAAATCTACGAAAGTTTCAAAAAATCTGAATGTTGTCGGACAGGGTTGTTTGTTTGCTCTACTGGTGTCCCATAGTGAAGATAGCCGATATGACCTTGCAGGACTTGCTACACTAAGTATGATGATAAAAAACCAGCAAAATGTCCTTATGGTGGCATTTTAGAGCTGGTAGAAAATCTTTACCAAAGTAACAGTTTCGTAATGAGGCCAAGTTGAAGTTAGCATGGTGGTTAGCTAACTACCAGTTACTAAAGACCAGTGATGATCGAGAGTTTGAATCCTGCTCTCAAATATGTTTGCTCTTTCAGTTGTGGGAGGGGGAACATTATATTGTCAATGTCACTGTTCATAGGTAAATAGATGGTGGATGCTGTGTATCAGTTGCCTTCCCTCTATTCTGTCACTTCTGAATTTAGGATGATGGCAAATATATATTCTTCAAGTAGCTTTGCTTGAAACTTAAACAGAACAAACCTAAATCATTTAAAATATAAATGAAATATGGAACTTAAGTTAATTAAACAGAATATGGAGAAGAATCAGGATTTTTTGTTTGCTTTTAATTAATGCTCAGACCAAGGCTGGATTAGGTATTTTATTGGACCTAGACTATTCAACTTGTAGAGGTCCCTTCGAGACAAAACCTCTATGTGCAATACATTTATAGTCATAACTTGATGACCCCTGATTAGAATGAGACCCTGGGTTTCAGCTTAGTAAGCTCATGCCTAAATTCTGGGTTGGATCAGACCACTCGATGTATTTTATCAGGTCTTTCAACGCTAGGGGGAGTGAAAATGAAGACAAGTAAAATTAATCACAGTCAAAGGACACTTAATGTCTAATACACGAAACTAAAGCGGCAAACATGGTCATATTAAATGTAAAACCATGATCACCAGATGGCGTAACATGTGTAAACTAGAAACAAATTAAGTTCGTTACATCAATTAATAGCATAGTTGCCGATTGGCTTAAAGTTTTATTTTTAAAAAACTATTTTGTAAATCACAGCTGACTGCTTCACTCAACTCGAAATCTGAGAAGAAACGTATATTTGGTGATGGGTTTGATTGTCTTAACAATCAATATGAAGTGTGTTGGTGATTATACTGGACATGAACAGGAATCGAGGATATTGGTTTGTTTGTTCGTGGGCTGATGTTTGGCGTACTTGAAACTGAATCTCATCGATGTTTGTTATTCGTTGGCAATTACGTAAAAATGTGGATGTGTCATAGGAGTGACAGCCTAATTTCAAAAGTCAGACGAGAGTTGTCGATAGGTGACATTAAGCCTAAATTTACATGAAATTCTGAGACAAACCCTTTGTCAGGCGGTTGTCTCTTACTGATCCGTAGATGCTAAGAAACAAGAGATGAATTTTGTGACGTCAGTACATGCCACCAATCATTGGGGAAGGAGATCCTGAGAAACTTATGGATTGCCGACAATGGGAAAGACATACGATGTCAATTTGTTTGAAGTGAAGGGAGATTGTACTATTTTGTGAAGTAAGTTATGTCAATCGGCTGGAATTATAGGGATAAAAATGTAGGAAACCAGGGTGATTTACGAGTCTAACAGGGGCTCGTAAAGTTTAACCTGTCGTGACCCATCTGTGCTATAACTTGGAAGACGCGTCTCAACTATTACCCACGTCTTTATCTTGTAAATGTTTCTTACAAACAGCAAAGACTCGCCAAGTTTCATTACTGTGTTTTCGCCAGAACAGAATCCTTGAAGTAACAAATGTCGCATGAGCGCCACCTCTTTACACGTGACAAAAATTATCCAAAACAAATTATCGTAACATCACACAAAAGTGCTGAACAAAACAACAATCGGCACACCACGGATTTGATTAATTAAAACCACGTTTAGGGGTAGGGTAAATATTTTATTATTTAAAACTACGTTTAGGGATAGGGTAAATATTTTATTATTCAACCAATGAAATGTTTCGGGTTCTTGAAAAAAGGAGTAACATACACCCTTCGTCCTGGTTTCGAACCAGGACACTACTTAATTATGACCATCATCGACTTAACAAATGAAAACAAGTTTCAGAGGCAGAGAAAACCGTTGATTATAATACAAATAGAGCAAAAGTTTTAATATTTGAGACACAAGTCGCATTTTAACCCCCAAATCTGACTCTAGGAGGCAAAAGTAATTTCAATCTTGGGATGTAGAACCCCAAATGGCAAATTTCACATTTTTACTGGTTTATCAAAAGGAAATTTAAACTTAAATCGAATCAGTAAGAAGGCCTGCATTTTAAATCTCTACCTGTCGTGTCATCGAATTTATTATATTTTTAATGTTATATTCTTTCGTTTTGGAAGAGAGTTATTACTTTGGAAAAAGTAAAGAAATATGTCTTCTTGACGCTTGTTCCGCCACAAATAAGTCTGGCGATCTTCAGTTTGAAGACTGACGCTTGTTCCGCCACAAATAAGTCTGGCTATCTTCAGTGTGGAGACTTGGTGGCTTACAAGGAAATTGGTGATGTCACCAGTATCTTTCTTGTTTGTTTGTTTTCACCCTTAGATACATGCAGTGTAGATCAGCTGCGAATAGAGCTAAACCTGTATATTATATATATATATAAATAAAGGAGACATGAAGCTTTTACGTGACATTTCCCACGGTTTGACATTGAAATGTCTGTAATCATTGATTGAAACACCTGTTTATTCCACGCCACACCGACGTCATTTAGAAGTGTGGGCTGTAGCATAGCAACGCTCGTGCAGTTACCATTTCCTGACATAACTTCGAGCATCGGCATCACTCGCTCGTAGATTTCATTCGATCCGATGTTGGGAAACATGGAGTTTCTGTCCATCTGGTTGGTTTTTGTTCTTATTGTTACTCATTCTTTGGCGACAGTGAAGTTTCCAATGCACATGCCTGATGTCCAGCCAACTCAGGTTTGTAATAAAGACAAATTTAACTGATATTTTAAATGTTTTATATCATTTAACTAATTAGGCCTCACGAACGAAGAATCCCTACAATACAAAAGTCATTTCTTAGCAGTCCTTCAAAACAGTGTTGTATTAGGACTTTATACACCTATTACTTAATTACTTTATCACATAAAACCATTAGATATATTATTCTTTATTTCAGTCTTATATCAGACATGATCAACTGAATATGGATAATATGATATCTTCCGAGAAACTAAAACTAGGGTTAAAGGAAAAGTTGAACTGGCGATTAGTTAATGACGGTCAAACAATTCAAAATTCGATTACCAAAAAAATTCAGGTTGAAAAATGCAGGTTTTGAAATTGTGAAATGTAATGATTCTCTCCCACCCGTCGATAAAAATGTGTAACAATTCTTGAAACAATTACGATGTGCTTCAATGTTCAATATTGGTTTTGTTAATAGGTAGATAAATATTAACAGTTGATACCCTATTAATGCGGTGTTGTTAATAGATAAAAACGACGCATATCAACTATAACTATCCCTAAGTAAGAACTGCTAACCAGAGGGTGAGAAATTAGTTAGTAGATATTTTTAACGGAACGGCAGAGATGACTCCACAATTATATTGTCTCCAAACTTATAAGTGCTGAGTGAGTTTAGTGGAGTGAACCTTGGACCTTCTGATTAGCATTCCTTGCTGTATTATCTGATCGTGGGCTTGCTTTGAACTCTGAGGCCTTCAGTTTAGCAGTTCCTCCTTTCTTGTCTGACTGTGGGCTTGAACCTTGGGCCTTTAAATTACCATTCCCTGACATATACAAATATAGGCTTGGCTTGACATGAACCTTGAACTTTCTGATTAGCATTCCCTGCTATCTTATTTAAATATAAACTTGTATATCACTTCTATAGCATCGACATAACTTAGAACCTTCTGGTCTATTGTTTGGAACCGGAAGACTAAACTCTGGGTCACATCCAACTGAAGAAAAAACGAAGAATACCTAAAATAGAACTTTTACTGTAACAACGACAACCATCTTTAGTTGGCCCAAAATATTTATTAAGAAATTTAGATTGGAACTTTGGAATGTAAGTTATGATTATTATTAACCTGTAAATAGATGGATATTTCATAACTTCATTGAGTTTTGTTGTTTTTATCTACGTCACATGGGTACCGGTTTTTGATCTAACGACCGGTAATAATACAGTGTTGTTTATGTGTTGTGAACTGCTTGAGTGACAACATTAATTCAATACAGACGATGTCTATTCTCAGTTTTCTACGCCAGATTTCTTCTGAAGAGGGCGTAGTTAGTTATATTCATTTGTGCATTTACCTGTGGACAGGATATGTTTGAGGTAATATCTCCTGGTGACCTCTGGGTCAGATTTATTTGTCTACGCTGATTCGCCTAAACCTTTATAAACAGCACCAAGTTCAAATGTTGGGAAGAATTGAAGTAAAAGTAATAATGAAAACAGTTTTCTACTTCACTAAGTGTAAGCTGACATTACTTCTAATTATTACTTTGTTGTTAAACGCAAAGCCACACAATGGAATATTTGTACAGTGTCCACCATGAGTATCGAAGCAGAATGTTAGCGGTGTGACTCACCACTAAGCCAGCACATGGCTTACACTTCAGTAATATATTTGTTGTTTTGTGCCTTCGAAAATAAACTAATGATGTGTTGCTTATATTTAATAGCCTTACACATCATTTGTGATTTTGAATTTCGCGCAAAGCTACTCGAGGGCTATCTGCGCTAGCCGTCACTAATTTAGCAAGGTAAGACTAGAGGGAAGGCAGCTAGTCATCACCACCCACCGCCAACTCTTGGGCTACTCTTTTAGTACCAACGAATAGTGGGATTGACCGTAACATTATAACGCTCTCATGGCTGAACGGGCGAGCATGTTTGTTGCGACCAGGATTCGAACCCGCGACCCTCGTTTTACTTACGAGTCGAACGCCTTAACACGCTTGGCCATGCCAGGCCCTCTTACACATGAAGTAAGTAAAATTTCAAGTAAACCTATAAGGACCATATTTTTCTGTTTTTCTTAAAATTTCACCTAAAACTCATTTTCTTAAGAGCGCTCAAAATCAAGTGATTTTCACGATAACGGTGTTTAATTTCAAACAAAAAGTCTGTTTTAAGTTTAATGTAATCTCTCAGTTTATGCATTTAGAGGAGAGATGCCTCGGTTGTTTCTTCCTTCTTACAGATTTGAAAGAAATGAAGTTGAATTTTCACTATCAAATCCTGTATAGTTGAACATTTTACTGAACAGCTGAAGAATGCTAGAAACATAATAGAATGTTACGGTCAACCCCACTATTCGTTGGTAAAATAATAGCCCAAGAGTTGGCGGTGGGTGGTGATGACTAGCTGTCTTCTCTATAGGTTTTCATTGGTGTATTAGGGATTGCTAGCGCAGATAGACCGCGTGTAGCTTTGCGCGAAATTCCAAAACAAACAAATATTCCCTGCGATAAACAGTCCGATGGTCCATTGTGTTGATTCGTCAATATAAGTAACAAGTTTACTCACCACATCAAAGTTAATAACAGGCGTGGCTGTATTGTTAGAGTGCCAGGACTGAGAATCTAAAGGTACATGATTCGTTCCCCGTGTTGCAAAAACGTGTCCAAACTTTGGACGAAAGTTTGTTTATTTTTAATTTCGCGCAAAGCTAGCCGTCCTTTCTGTGAAATTACAAAGAAACTGAATCCACGTTTTTCTTACTGACAATAAAGCGTCTGTAACTCTCGAAGTTGTTAAAAGAAAGCTGGTACGTTTTAAATAAGAGATAAATACAAAGTAGTATTTAAATAATGTCCTAATAACATTTCACGAAATAACACTGACTTTGCGATGAGGGTGTGACGAAAGGCCAGACATAATAAATAGATTTGTTTCAGTTTGTAGGCCTGTAGTTTTGTTACACAAGTTTTAAAGTAAAATTAGAAAGGATAGGGGTCAAGCACATTTACCTATAGAGGGCGTTAAGTATGTAACGCCGGATCAGGCTTCAGTTATAACTGTGATCCGTGAAACAAATGGTAACGTTTCTGATTAACTGAAAATTTCTGCTATTTCTGAAAATAACATGTGAATTGAACAGGATTTATCTGAAAATAACATATAATGTCCGCTTTGACGACTTAATGAAAATGGTTTTACTATATTGTGTAGAAACACCAAAAGATGATCAAACGACACTCGTAAAGTACAATAAATGACTTGTGAGGAAAATGTGAGTCAACGTTCATTTACAATAACAGTAACAGACGTCACATCACGGTTCACCATACATTAGGAACAATTCGAAACGTTTCTTGCATAACATTAACAATGGATTACTTTTCTTAACAATTCCAAGACAGAAATTGTGTGTGTGTGTGTGTGTTTTTTCTCATAACAAAGCCATATCAAACTATCTTCTGAACCCACCGAGGGGACTTGAACCCCTGATTTTAGTATTTTGAATCTGTAGACATACCGCTGTACTAGTGGGGGAGCCGCAAATTTTGTAGATACAAATATTAAACTTCGTTCTTTGCTCGGTCTCGATTTTTTTACATGAATATTAATCTCAAATCCAGCACATCTGGTTGTGGTGTCATTCTGCAAGCAGTTCAGATTGTTTGTTTTTGGAATTTCGCACAAAGCTACTCGAGGGCTATCTGTGCTAGCCGTCCCTAATTTAGCAGTGTAAGACTAGAGGGAAGGCAGCTAGTCATCACCACCCACCGCCAACTCTTGGGCTACTCTTTTACCAACGAATAGTGGGATTGACCGTCACATTATACACCCCCACGGCTGGGAGGGCGAGCATGTTTAGCGCGACGCGGGCGCGACCCTCGGATTACGAGTCGCACGCCTTACGCGCTTGGCCATGCCGGGCCCCAGCAGTTCAGTAAATAAACTCCAACCGAACACCGCTTGTTGTGACGTAATCATGACGTATTAGCCAGTATCTTCAAGTGGCCCTTAGATAAGCGTGTGGTCACCACTGATAAGATAGATAACACGAGCCGTATTATAGTACTACGAAGAACCAGCAGTAATTTGTAATATGAAAAACTCACGCATGAGTCTAACCCGGATGTTTGCACTGGATTATAGGATTATAGGATTATAAGCGATACACAAGGGAATACAAACAATATTGCTTTAAGTAGAGTAAGAGGCATAACTTAAGTTTTTATCTATTAATAACTAATATTTTAAACGGTTAGTTAGTTTGTTTGTTTGATTTATATTTCACGCAAAGCTACTCGAGAGCTATCTGCGCTAGCCGTCCCTAATTTTGCAGTGTAAGACTAGAGGGAAGGCAACTAGTCATCACCACCCACCGCTAACTCTTGGGCCACTCTTTTAGTTCCAACGAATAGTCGGATTGACCGTCACATTATAACGCCCCCACGGCTGAACGGGCGAACATGTCTTGGTGCGACCGCTATTCGAATCCGCGACCTTCAGATTACGAGTCGAACGTCTTAACCCACCTGACCATGTCGGGCCTAAACGGGCAGCTCAGAAATGTCCTTTTTAAATTTTGAACAACAAACTGTAGAGAGGGCAATACCGAACGAATAACGAGTTTCACTGTTATTTTTATAGCATTTCCCAGCTGCAAGTTTTGGGCGTGTTCAGTTGCATCGTGGCTAGAACCTCGGATCTCCATCAACAAAAGAGGAATTCGCCTGGAATGTTGCATTCATTCAGAAAATATATTTTTGAGACCATTGGTATTTATTGCAAAACCTATACGTAATTTTGGAAATTCAAAACTTATATTCTCTAGGACCCAGCCGTTTTATATTCATCGCTCGGTTGTTCCAATCTTCGCCACCGCCCAGTGATTCAACGCTAATTCTGAAAGCTTATAACGTTAAAACCGGGTTTCCATAGCTGGGCAGGCTTGGCATGGCCAGGCGCGTAAGGCGTGCGACTTGTAATCCGAGGGTCGCGGGTTCGCGCCCGCGTCGTGCTAAACATGCTCGCCCTCCCAGCCGTGGGAGTGTATAATGTTACGGTCAATCCCACTATTCGTTGGTAAAAGAGTAGCCCAAGAGTTGGCGGTAGGTGGTGATGACTAGCTGCCTTCCCTCTAGTCTTACACTGCTAAATTAGGGACGGCTAGCACAGATAGCCCTCGAGTAGCTTTGTGCGAAATTCCCAAACAAAACAAACAAACCATACCTGGGGTGTTTACAACACGTGTGTTATTGTGCAGCTTTGCGCATAAAAACAAGAAACAAAAATTTCCGGTTTCAGTTATGACCATCAGCCAAATTATTAACTTAATACAACAATTCATATTATTACTAATTTGATATAATACTCAGTTTAAACTGACAAATATATTTATTAACATTTGATACAATGTACCAGCTTCCGTCTCGTACAAAATATTCAACGTTTTAGTATAGCTATCGAAAACATCTACTCCGTGAGAGTTATTGACTCCTAAAAAATCGAAATATTTAAAAATAATAGAAAGAATTATTACCACATGCCAAGAAACAAGCAAACACTTATTGTAAGTATCATATAATAATATCTAAATAATTATTACCACATGCCAAGAAACAAGCAAACACTTATTGTAAGTATCATATAATAATATCTAAATAATTATTACCACATGCCAAGAAACAAGCAAACACTTATTGTAAGTATTCTATAATAATATCTAAATAATTATTACCACATGTCAAGAAACAAGCAAACACTTATTGTAAGTATTCTATAATAATATATAAAGAATTATTACCACATGCCAAGAAACAAGCAAACACTTATTGTAAGTATCCTATAATAATATCTAAAGAATTATTACCACATGCCAAGAAACAAACAAACACTTATTGTATGTATTCTATAATAATATCTAAATAATTATTACCACATGCCAAGAAACAAGCAAACACTTATTGTAAGTATCATATAATAATATCTAAATAATTATTACTACATGCCAAGAAACAAGCAAACACTTATTGTAAGTATTCTATAATAATATCTAAAGAATTATTACCACATGCCAAGAAACAAGCAAACACTTATTGTAAGTATTCTATAATAATATCTAAATAACTATTACCACATGCCAAGAAACAAGCAAACACTTATTGTAAGTATCATATAATAATATCTAAATAATTATTACCACATGCCAAGAAACATGCAAACACTTATTGTAAGTATTCTATAATAATATCTAAATAATTATTACCACATGTCAAGAAACAAGCAAACACTTATTGTAAGTATTCTATAATAATATATAAAGAATTATTACCACATGCCAAGAAACAAGCAAACACTTATTGTAAGTATTCTATAATAATATCTAAAGAATTATTACCACATGCCAAGAAACAAGCAAACACTTATTGTAAGTATTCTATAATAATATCTAAATAATTATTACCACATGCCAAGAAACAAGCAAACACTTATTGTAAGTATTCTATAATAATATCTAAATAACTATTACCACATGCCAAGAAACAAGCAAACACTTATTGTAAGTATTCTATAATAATATCTAAAGAATTATTACCACATGCCAAGAAACAAGCAAACACTTATTGTAAGTATTCTATAATAATATCTAAAGAATTATTACCACATGCCAAGAAACAAGCAAACACTTATTGTAAGTATTCTATAATAATATCTAAAGAATTATTACCACATGCCAAGAAACAAGCAAACACTTATTGTAAGTATTCTATAATAATATCTAAATAATGATTACCACATGCCAAGAAACAAGCAAACACTTATTGTAAGTATTCTATAATAATATCTAAAGAATTATTACCACATGTCAAGAAACAAGCAAACACTTATTGTAAGTATTCTATAATAATATCTAAATAATTATTACCACATGCCAAGAAACAAGCAAACACTTATTGTAAGTATTCTATAATAATATCTAAATAATTATTACCACATGCCAAGAAACAAGCAAACACTTATTGTAAGTATTCTATAATAATATCTAAATAACTATTACCACATGCCAAGAAACAAGCAAACACTTATTGTAAGTATTCTATAATAATATCTAAAGAATTATTACCACATGTCAAGAAACAAGCAAACACTTATTGTAAGTATTCTATAATAATATCTAAAGAATTATTACCACATGCCAAGAAACAAGCAAACACTTATTGTAAGTATTCTATAATAATATCTAAAGAATTATTACCACATGCCAAGATACAAGCAAACACTTATTGTAAGTATTCTATAATAATATCTAAAGAATTATTACCACATGCCAAGAAACAAGCAAACACTTATTGTAAGTATTCTATAATAATATCTAAAGAATTATTACCACATGCCAAGAAACAAGCAAACACTTACTGTAAGTATTCTATAATAATATCTAAAGAATTATTACCACATGCCAAGAAACAAGCAAACACTTATTGTAAGTATTCTATAATAATATCTAAAGAATTATTACCACATGTCAAGAAACAAGCAAACACTTGTTGTAAGTATTCTATTTATCTATTCTATATTAACGTGTTTTTATAAGGCCATTTTCTTATATTTTCTTTTATAAATTCGAACATTAATTTATTAGTTGTAGTTCACTGTCTTCATACTTCCTTTGATACAGTTTATTTAACATAACTCTTTACTTCTGTTATATAGTTTATTTAACATAACTCTTTACTTCTGTTATATAGTTTATTTAACATAACTCCTTACTTCTGTTCTATAGTTTATTTAACATAACTCCTTACTTCTGTTATATAGTTTATTTAACATAACTCCTTACTTCTGTTATATAGTTTATTTAACATAACTCCTTATTTCTATTATATAGTTTATTTAACATAACTCTTTACTTCTGTTATATAGTTTATTTAACATAACTCCTTACTTCTGTTATACAGTTTATTTAACATAACTCCTTACTTCTGTTATATAGTTTATTTAACATAAATATTTCTGTTATATAGTTTATTTAACGTAACTCCTTCTGTTATATAGTTTATTTAACATAACTATTTCTGTTATATAGTTTATTTAACGTAACTCCTTCTGTTATATAGTTTATTTAACATAACTCCTTCTGTTATATAGTTTATTTAACATAACTCCTTACATCTGTTATATAGTTTATTTAACATAACTATTTCTGTTATACAGTTTATTTAACGTAACTCCTTCTGTTATATAGTTTATTTAACATAACTCCTTACTTCTGTTATATAGTTTATTTAACATAACTCCTTCTGTTACATAGTTTACTTAACATAACTCTTTACTTCTGTTATATAGTTTATTTAACCTAACTCCTTACTTCTGTTATATAGTTTATTTAACATAACTATTTCTGTTATATAGTTTATTTAACGTAACTCCTTCTGTTATATAGTTTATTTAACATAACTCCTTACTTCTGTTATATAGTTTATTTAGCATAACTCCTTCTGTTATATAGTTTATTTAACATAACTCCTTACTTCTGTTATACAGTTTATTTAACGTAACTCCTTCTGTTATATAGTTTATTTAATATAACTCCTTACTTCTGTTATATAGTTTATTTAACATAACACCTTACATCTGTTATATAGTTTATTTAACGTAACCCCTTCTGTTATATAGTGTATTTAACCTTAATTCTTACTTATGTTTTTATACTTAACCGTTTGTTTGTCACAGAAGGAAACTTACCTTTGCACAGCTTTCAAGATGCCCGCTCAAGAACACCAATATATAGGTATGTACTTTTCGGGGCATTTTAAAATGTTTAAGTGTATCTAAGTCATATCTTCTTGTTGCCATGTTTTTGAATATATATTTCTAATATTGTTTTACTGTTATGTAATTCACTGATAACCTGTGTATTTCCATGACAATTTATATCTTTTTTCAATTATGATGTCGTGATTTAAAAACCAAAGGCTCAAAACTCGAGCACAATCGAATAGTTTAACATTATTATTAAGTTAAGTTTTCAAAAGTTCTCGAGCTTTGGATTTTTTCTTTAGAAATTCATTACACCTTTTGTGTGTGATACTGTCTGCTATCTGTTTTATCATAACATAATATTATTATTTTTCGACAATTAATCATTGATAAGTGATTCTGACAACAGATGGCATCTCTTCTCACGGGTCCAAACGATAACGTAACCAACACGATAAAAACCGAAGTTATTAAAAGTATTGTTTTACGTATGAAATGTAATAACTGGAGCGAATTTAAGTGTAATAATAATAATAGTAATAATAAATGAAGTAGAAAAGAACTGAATATTTTTATTAATACTTCAGACAATGGCTTGCGAAGTCTCGTTTATTGTTGGTATAGTACAAGAACTTAAACTCAATAAGGTCGTTAATATTACGTTATGTACTTTACTATGCTTTATTATGAGTTGTGTAAAATTCAGTTAAAAATATAACCAACAGTTTTTAAAAATATATCACAACTTCTGATTGAAATATATTTCAGTAACTATTTAGTTAAATGAAAGTAAAACAGGAGTCTACGTAAAATTAATAATAATAAAAGACAATAAGATACAATCAAATGAGAGATTTGTGGCAATCAGAAATTCTGCACTGGTACAGAAAATACGTACAATGAAAATGTTGTGGTAGAGTTGAAACGCCACCTGTGAATATTATATTGAAGTTACTGTTTTATAAAGATATGTTAATAGTGGCTTTTTTGTTGTACATTCGTATCGTTTTTTATGTTTATATTTTGTAAATTAAACAAGAGTACACATCTTTTTTTTTAGTTTTAAAATCTTATTTGACTCTAGAATTAACAAGAACGTAAGAATGTGTGTATATATATCTATGTATGTGTATTTTACACTCTAGTGGAGTTTGAGCCCAACGCCACAATGCATACTGCTCACCATATCTTGATATACGGCTGCAGTACTCCAGGGTTTTGGGCGACGGACGATCCACGAGCTGTGTGGGACTGTGGGGAGATGGCAGGTGGTGTGTCAGAATACCGACGGGCACCGACGTGTGCTAGTGGGTCTCAGGTGATATATGCTTGGGCAAGAGATGCGCCCAAACTTACGCTTCCAGAAGGTAAATCCAGTATTTTACGCTTAAATGGTTTTGTGCTTTACCTAATTACAATTTTCCACCCATCAGTGCAAAGTTCACAATATATTAGGTAATACATATGTAAGAACGGCTGGTTTGGGTTGAGAAAATTTTTATGTAGTGGAGCGAACAATATTTCGATCTTCTTTGGTTATCGTCAGGTCGGGTATAAAGGTGTTCCTTTGTATTTGTTTATTTTAGGCTTGAGTTGTTGTATAAGTAAGGCTTCTTTAATTTTGCGTTTGTTTATGCATATGTTTCATGTGCTGAGTCAAAACAAAAAATTAACATACTAAGAAACCAAATAAACACAGCCATAAAACTATGCTCACCAGATAAAATTAACGACGAATTAGACTAAATAAAACAATACTTCATCAACATCAATAAGTTTCCTCCACAAACCGTAGAAAACATTATACGCACACACCTAGACAGAAAGCAAAATCAACCAACTAAAGTAAATATATCTCACGAATCAAAAAATCACGAAACCATATACTGCTGTATACCATATATTCCTGACATCAGCAAACAAATAACCAACATTTGGCAAAAATTAGTAACAAAATATGACATTACAGTTAATACCAAATTTATTCAAAAACCGGGCACAAAACTGAGGTCTATACTATGTAAAAACTGCACTGACAAACACCACACCAACATTATTTATGAAATACAATGTGATAATTTTCACTTCTATATTGGAGAAACAATTAGAAAAATGGTAACCAGATTCAAAGAGCGCAAAAAGTCACCTTCACACGTTTTAAAACACTACAAATCAAATAAACACAACATAACCATAGAAAACACTCAAATACTAAATAAAGAAACAAACATAAACAAACGCAAAATGAAAGAAGCCTTACTTATACAACAACTTAAACCCAAAATAAACCAATATAAAGGAACACCTTTATACCTATATTAATAAATATAATAAAACATCTAAGCACGCCATTTACATTTCTACACTCAGTTGCACAACCCTCTTCAAACGTGTGGTCAGCTATCGGTCAGCTACCTCTTTCTTACTTTGTGAACCTGACTATGACCGAAGAAGGTCGAAACGTTGTTCGCTCCACTACATAAAACTTTTCTCAATCCAAACGATCCGTTTTTACATGTATGTGTTTCTCTACAAGTGGGTTTTCTCGACATCATTAAATATTATGTCATAGTTTTATTAACTTCGCACTTGCTGAAGTAATTTGTTGAACCTTACAGAGTCCACCTGCTTCAGCTAATTGCTGTAATAACTGTGCACGTGCAAGAATTTGTAAGGGTTTACACATTTTGATGAGAAAGGAAACAAAAAGACTTACAGATAATTATAAATTGTAATTATAAATCGATGTCCTTTAAAATAAAAGTTCTTTTATGATTATGTGGAGTTTAACAGCAGCCTTTATTATTAAATTGTTAAGATTGTAGATAATATAAGACAAAATATATTAACAACTTAAGAAATATATCAACCGTTTGTTTTTGATTCGTAATTTGTAAGACGTACAGAACGATGATCAGTTAATGTTCCGGGAAACCTAAGGATCGTGAACTACCATTCTAATGTTGTGTTACATAAAACTGAATAAAATATGTTTTGTTCTTCCAAGTCTTTCATTTCGTTTTACCATTTCATGTGCACAGGTGTTGGGTTCAAGGTTGGAGGATCCGATACTGGAATAGAATACTTAGTTTTACAAGTGCACTACGCCAACGTAGACAAGTTTATAAGTAAGTTTGTTGTTGTTTTTTAGATCGTTGTTTAAATAAGTTTGCAACGACATGTTAAACTTCTATATTGGTCTAATTATTTGGCTATTAAAAAATAAAATAACCATGAGTGTGATATTTCTAATAATAAATGGAAACTTTATTACTATGAATAATCTACCTTACAAAACCAGATTTGTTATGTTTTAATACTATGAATAATCTACCTTACAAAACCTGATTTGTTATGTTTTAATACTATGAATAATCTACCTTACAAAACCAGATTTGTTATGTTTTTTTTATTACTATGTATAATCTACCTTACAAAACCAGATTTGTTATGTTTTTTTTATTACTATGAATAATCTACCTCGCAAAACCAGATTTGTTATGTTTTTATTACTATGAATAATCTACCTTACAAAACCATATTTGTTATGTTTTTTATTACTGTGAATAATCTGCCTTACAAAACCATATTTGTTATGTTTTATTACTATGAATAATCTACCTTACAAAACCAGATTTGTTATGTTTTTATTACTATGAATAATCTACCTAACAAAACCAGATTTGTTATGTTTTTTATTACTGTGAATAATCTGCCTCACAAAACCAGATTTGTTATGTTTTTTATTACTATGAATAATCTACCTTACAAAACCAGATTTGTTATGTTTTTTATTACTATGAATAATCTACCTCACAAAACCAGATTTGTTATGTTTTTTATTACTGTGAATAATCTACCTTACAAAACCAGATTTGTTATGTTTCATTACTATGAATAATCTACCTTACAAAACCAGATTTGTTATGTTTTTTATTACTGTGAATAATCTGCCTTACAAAACCAGATTTGTTATGTTTCATTACTATGAATAATCTACCTCACAAAACCAGATTTGTTATGTTTTTTAATACTATGAATAATCTACCTTACAAAACCAGATTTGTTATGTTTTTTATTACTATGAATAATCCACCTCACAAACCAGATTTGTTATGTTTTTTATTACTGTGAATAATCTACCTTACAAAACCAGATTTGTTATGTTTTTTAATACTATGAATAATCTACCTTACAAAACCAGATTTGTTATGTTTTTTAATACTATGAATAATCTACCTTACAAAACCAGATTTGTTATGTTTTTAATGCTATGAATAATCTACCTTATAAAACCAGATTTGTTATATTTTTTATTACTATGAATAATCTACCTTACAAAACCAGATTTGTTATATTTTTTATTACTATGAATAATCTACTTTACAAAACCAGGTTTGTTATGTTTTTTTATTACTATGAATAATCTACCTTACAAAACCAGATTTGTTATGTGTTTTAATACTATGAATAACCTACCTTACAAAACCAGATTTGTTATGTTTTTAGTGCTATGAATAATCTACCTTACAAAACCAGATTTGTTATGTGTTTTAATACTATGAATAATCTACCTCACAAAACCAGATTTGCTATGTTTTTAATACTATGAATAATCTACCTTATAAAACCAGATTTGTTATGTTTTTTAATACTATGAATAATTTACCTTACAAAACCAGATTTGTTATGTTTTTTTATTACTATGAATAATCTACCTCACAAAACCGGATTTGTTATGTTTTTTTTAACTTGGAAAATCAACGTTTCGCTGGAAAGTTTCACTAAAACAGAAACTGCAGCTTACAGTACGAAGCCTAAAAGTGTCCAGTTAACGAAGACTGACACATGTGGTGTTGTTAGGTTGATTGTCACAAATCTGGTGTTAGGTTGATTATCACAAATCTGGTGTTAAGTTGATTGTCACAAATCTGGTGTTGTTAGGTTGATTATCACAAATCTAGTGTTGTTAGGTTGATTATCACAAATCTGGTGTTGTTAGGTTGATTGTCACAAATCTGGTGTTGTTAGGTTGATTATCACAAATCTGGTGTTGTTAGGTTGATTGTCACAAATCTGGTGATGTTAGGTTGATTGTCACAAATCTGGTGTTGTTAGGTTGATTATCACTGGCATTAATTTCAGCCGCGGGGGCGTTATAATGTGACGGTCAATCACACTATTCGTTGGTAAAAGAGTAGCTTAAGAGTTGGCGGTGGGTGATAATGACTAGCTGCCTTCCCTCTAGTCTTACACTGCTAAATTAAAGACGGTTAGCGCAGATAGCCCTCGTGTAGCTTTGGGCGAAATTCAAAACAAACACTGATATTAAAGTGTATTTTACACAGAAATATTTACTAAAGAAACTCGTTTGAAAATGATTTTCGACTGAAATGGTAAATTCATAATACTAAAAGGCACTACGTAAAATAGAAAGTAAGTGTCACACACTCACTTCTATAGTATCCGAGCTTTTTGACCTTTGACTGTTCCAGATCTCTTCAGCTCGTGTCACTGAATTCTGGTTTTACAGTCCATGGTGCTTTAAGGGTAGCTCGGTTTAATTGGACTTAGACTATCTGTTCGCATGTTATAAGAGGTTACACACACACACAGTTTTTGTAAAATAATGGTTTATACAATTCTACAGCTTGAGCGCTTTGTCAGTTTGCTCTCATTTCTTACATAATTCAACAGATGGAGCCACCGACGACTCTGGTGTAATCCTGTCAATGTTACCAGGAACAACCAATAAGTAAGTCTTTGTTTTAAAATTATAAATAATTTCTGAGTTGTATATTTGAAGTATTTATTGGAAAATCGAGCAGGTAAAGATTTTCGCTTGCAATGTTAATAAGCAAATTATTTATAAAACGAACGTGGTACAAATTTTATGTATAAAGTGTGACCATATCTAACAAAAACCAACCCTAAATACTTTTCACGCTTAAACCTTTAAATGGTAATAACCTCACTGATTTGAAATTCGCAATTGGTCCTGCATAAGTTATATTTTGTTTGCTAAATATTTCTCTACTGTAATTATAATCGTCATTAAAAATAAAATAAAAGATAAACAAAATAAAAGATTATGGAAGGTTGTTTTTAATAACTACAACCAGATGGTTTTCAACATTTTGTTTTTATCGACACGTCAGTAGACTTCCACTTGTGCACCGTTGGCGGCTCTCGACACGTCTAAAAGATATTCGATTTCAGCCCATGCTCACTTCTGCTTCAGAGTGAGACAGCAGTATGTCTGCGGACTTACATCGCAAGAAACTTGGTTTCGATACCGGTAGTTGGTAGAGCACGAATAGCCTTTTGTGTAGCTTCGTGCTTAATTACAAACAGATGTTCGCTGCAACGTGTTCAACAGTAGCGATGACGTCAGTTAACGTGATCTTTAGCTCCAGATATTTGCTCTAGACGTGCAGTGCAAGATATCCTTAACATACCCCCATACTTTTTCCTAATACTGCTAGTTGTAATTACACTATAATACTTTTGTTTGTTTGGAACTAAGGACAAAGCTACACAATGGACTATCTGTGCTCTGCCCACCACGGGTATCGAAACCCAGTTTCTAGGGGATGGGAATCCGTAGACATAGCACTGTGCCAGTGGGTAACGCAGTCACCTACTTGGTTTCTTTAAGTCATAGGACGAATTGAAACTTGTCTTGACATGGTTGCCATTTTACAGGGTAACATGACTCACTAGAATGAAGAAAAAAAACCATGACAGTAAAATCTTTTTGAGTTGGACCACAAGATGTTGAAACCTGGATATATTCTTAGATATCTAAATATTAAATTTTAAAATAGGAAGTATTCTTCTCGACCACAATGTATTTCTAAAGCTGCTTTTATCTGTGACACGTAATACATACAATCTAGGTATTGTTTGACACTTATATATAAAACATTAAAATTAACCCGCTCCGCGTAAATTAATTAAGTTCCTAAAACTTCACGCATGCTCCGAATCATTTGTCGGTAAACCTGGTGGCAAAAAATAATTCTGCATGTTTACAGTTTTGCTGTAAAATGTTTATTTTAAACGTCATAAACGTACGACGTACAACCATGAAAAGTTAACCCTAATGAAAGTGATTGTAAACCCATTAGTTTTATTGTGTCTAATTATGTCATTGTTTGCCACAAGTAATTAGGAACGTGTTTTTTGTTAATCTCAGGGTAAACAAGCGAGCAGCCATCTTGCTCCTGGGAACGGGTGGAATTATTCCTGCTCATCGAGAAGGTAAGATTTCGTTATTGGCGATCAGTCAGTAAACCTGGGGTATAAATTGTTCACACATTGTACGATAACCTAGAAACATTTTTTAAAAACGATACGTCAGTAAAGCTAGCAGCCAGAAATATGCACTCTGTGTACGTTTCGAACTCTAGGGAGCGTTATGAAAAACGAAGCGTTTAAATTTTATAGTTATCTAACAGCAAGACAAGTTTTGATTTACACGACGTGAACAAAAAACCTAAAATTTAGTTTATGTTCATTCATTACTTGAATTATTCACGTGTCATCAAAAGTTCATCAAAAGTCCAAAAAAAAAAGAAAACCTCAAACATTAAAATTTAAGTTTTATTTAAATCAGAACTTGAATGATAATCAGTTTGTTAAGGAAGTAAGAAAAAGTTTTATATTTGACAGTAAAATCAAACATATTTCAGCGAAGGCTCAACATGTTTATATTTTACGTTATTTAATGAAGTTACTGCCTTTATGTTTTAAGAACAGAAGTTCTAATACATGTTATCATGCACTGTTTTTCAATCATGTGTTTTAACATCAACTGTGCAGATTAATGCTCATTGCTAAAGGCTTCATAGTAAAACTGTCATATTCAAACGTCGCTACTTCTCCATAAATTCCTTCAGTAATCTATCGTATATCTGAGGATTGAAGTTTCCCATTACTCATTTCAACAGTATGATCATACAGAAATCCGTAAGTGGTTCATCAAATGACATGCCAGTCAAGCCGTGACAGATATGTCACGGAACCATCTTGTGACATTTGTTGATTTTTCAGATGAGATTTTTCTTAGTTATGTTGCCTGCCACACGGGGACAGTTTTTTCCCTGACCTTTGTGTTCCTGGATTCCCATCTGTTACAAAACGCCATACTTTTCCCATCACAGAGAGGGTACAGCTTGCTGTAGGTCTCTTTCGGGATGGTTCCGGGTCCCCTAATTGATTCATATTTCTTTGTTTTCTAATGCAATTAAATACAAATCATACTTCTGTTTTAGAGAGTCTAAATCCACGATTTGAATACACCTCTGCGATCTTAGTGTCTAGATAACTTGTGTCGAATAGGACTATTACATGTATTTCCCAAAAGCATTTAATTTTCGGTGGACCTAAGCAGTGTCAAAGTGTACTTGTGATGAATTTCGTTCTACCACAACTGTATATTGGCTGCGGGTGTCATGTAACTTGTTAATTGGCGCATTAAAAATTGTTTTAGAGTAGCGCACGCAACTCTTAACATTTCTGGCCCGGCATGGTCAGGTGGTTTAGGCACTCGACTCGTAATCCGAGGGTCGTGGGTTCGAATCCCGTCACACCAAACATGTTCGCCTTTTCAGTCGTGAGGGCGTTATAATGTGATAGCCAATCCCACTATTCATTGGTAGAAGAGTAGTCCAAGAGTTGGCGGTGGATGGTGATGACTAGCTGCCTTCCCTCTAGTCTTACACTCCAAAATTAGGGACGGCTAGTGCAGATAGCCCTTGTGTAGCTTTGCGCGAAATTAAAATAACAAAGAAATCTCCAGGAAATGATGGCATACAAACAATTCTCCTCACAAAAGGCACTCCGAAATTATTGGACCAACTATTAGCAATCTTTAATTTATCACTTTACTCTGGATACATCCCAGTTTCTTGGAAGCAAGCTAATATATTAATATTCCATAAAGAAGGTAAACCAGCCAATAAACCAAACAGTTATAGACCAATCAACCTGACTAGCTGTGTATGTAACTATCTGTATATGAATAATATGTCACTTAAAGACCCAAATCATGGATATGTCTCACAGTTTGCTGATGATGTAGCTATCTGTATATGAATAATATGCCACTTAAAGACCCAAATCATGGATATGTGTCACAGTTCGCTGATGATGTAGCTATCTGTATATGAATAATATGCCACTTAAAGACCCAAATCATGGATATGTGTCACAGTTCGCTGATGATGTAGCTATCTGTATATGAATAATATGCCACTTAAAGACCCAAATCATGGATATGTCTCACAGTTTGCTGATGATGTAGCTATCTGTATATGAATAATATGCCACTTAAAGACCCAAATCATGGATATGTGTCACAGTTCGCTGATGATGTAGCTATCTGTATATGAATAATATGCCACTTAAAGACCCAAATCATGGATATGTGTCACAGTTCGCTGATGATGTAGCTATCTGTATATAAATAATATGCCACTTAAAGACCCAAACCATGGATATGTGTCACAGTTCGCTGATGATGTAGCTATCTGTATATGAATAATATGTCACTTAAAGACCCAAACCATGGATATGTGTCACAGTTCGCTGATGATGTAGCTATCTGTATATGAATAATATGTCACTTAAAGACACAAACCATTGATATGTGTCACAGTTCGAAATTGTCAAAAATAAACACAGCAAGAACACGACTAGAGGTATTTTAAAAGTTAATGAAACGTCAAAAGCACAACCACAGATATACAAGGGCTGTTAAAAAATACGCGGACTGACGTCATAAAATAAAATGTACTTTATTTAGAAGTTACAGGTCTGGGACCCCTTCAAAGTACTCTCCTCCCCAACGCACACACTTATCCCAACGGTGTTTCCACTTGTTGAAACAGTCCTGGTTCGCTTCTTTTGTAATGTCCTCCAGCTCCTTCGTCGCATTTGCCTTAATCTCGGGAATCGTCTCAAATCTTCCTTTCAAGGGTCTTTTGAGTTTGGGGAACAAGAAAAATCGCAAGGAGCAAGGTCAGGTGAGTAGGGGTGGGGAAGAACAGTGATCGAGTGTTTGGCCAAAACTCACGAGTTCTGAGGGCTGAATTTCGCAGCAACGCGGTGCATTTTCAATTTTCGGTCAAAATCTCGTAACAAGATCCAACTGATATCCCACACTCTTCAGCAAGCTCCTGACAGTGAGACGTCGATTTTCCCGCACCAGGGTGTTGATTTTGTCGACGTGTGGGTCGTCAGTTGACGTGGAAGGACGTCCAGGATGCTCATCATTTTCAATGGACTGTCGACCATTTTTAAAACGTTCATGCCACTTGAAACATGCCGTACGCTTCATAGCAACATCAACGTAAGCCGTGTTAAGCATAGCAAAAGTTTTAGTCGTAGATTTTCCAAGTTTAACACAAAATTTCACAGCAAGTCGTTGCTCCTTCAGGTCATTCATTCTGAAATCCGCCAAACGAAAAAATCGCACTTCACTTACAACCGCGTAGCTAATACACAAATGAAGATATCTGGAATCGGGAAATGGCGTCGTAATCAGCTGATCTGTGCGAACCTAGCGACATCAAGCGGATTCCCCTGGAACTAACTGGAGCCGCGCAATTCAAACAGTCCGCGTATTTTTTGAACAGCCCTCGTCCATGAGCACTTCTCCAGATAGCTACGTCCGCACCATTTCTAGGATGATTCTACACTTACGTGGACAAACCATGTAAATAATATAAAAACTAAAATTTGGCGAAGAACAAACTGTGCTAGGAGTCTTAACTGGTAAAAACAGTGGAACATCACCTGAAAACATCCTTAAAATATAGAAAACATTTATAATACAGTATGCAGCTCCAGCATGGATTAACATATGTCAAGAATAATTGAAAACCAAATTACAGACATTACAAAATACACAGTAACTCGACAGTTACTGCACATATGAAGAAGATAGTCCTAAACACCTCTCCCCGATAAATTTATATATTAGATCATTAAGATAAAATTATTTTTAAAATAATATATATATAATATATAATAATAATTAAGTGCTGTTATAAAACGCGCCTCCTATGAGCTAGACATTAGAGAAGGAACTGATGGTGCAATATACATGGACATTGTCCAGAAGAGGCTTAAGTGAATGTGAATTACTCTGGCCCTAATGTAATAATAATTAACATAATCAGCAGTTCACACTAACAACGAAAAGGATGGAGGTCACGTGCACTTCACTCTTCACACATGTATATATATACTTAAATAATGAGAGATATGCACTGACCATTCTGGATATATATATACTGAAGTAATGAGTGATATCGACTGACCATTCTGGATATATATATACCGAAATAATGATAGATATGGACTGACCATCCTGGATTATATACAGAAATAATGAGAGATATAAACTGACCATCCTGGATATACACATATATATATACCCAAATAATGAGAGAGAGAGGGACTGACCCTCCTGGATATACACACATATATATATATATACCCAAATAATGAGAGAGAGAGGGACTGACCCTCCTGGATATACACACATATATATATATACCCAAATAATGAGAGAGAAAGGGACTGACCATCCTGGATATACACATATATATATACCCAAATAATGAGAGAGAGAGGGACTGACCATCCTGGATATACATATATATATATATATACCCAAATAATGAGTGACAAAGAAAAACTGACCATCCTGGATATACACACATATACACATATATATATACCCAAATAATGAGAGAGAGAGGGACTGACCATCCTGGATATACATATATATATTATATATATATATACCCCAATAATGAGAGAGAGAGAGAGACTGACCATCCTGGATATACATATATATATATATATATATACCCAAATAATGAGTGACAGAGAGGGACTGACCATCCTGGATATACACACACACATATATATATATATACCAAAATAATGAGAGAGAGAGGGACTGACCATCCTGGATATACACATATATATATATATACCCAAATAATGAGAGAGAGAGGGACTGACCCTCCTGGATATACACATATATATATACCCAAATAATGAGAGAGAGAGGGACTGACCCTCCTGGATATACATATATATATATACCCAAATAATGAGAGAGGGACTGACCCTCCTGGATATACACACATATATATAAACCCAAATAATGAGAGAGAGAGGGACTGACCATCCTGGATATACATATATATATATACCCAAATAATGAGAGAGAGAGAGGGACTGACCATCCTGGATATACACACATATATATATACCCAAATAATGAGAGAAAGGACTGACCATCCTGGATATACACACATATATATATATATACCCAAATAATGAGAGAGAGAGGGACTGACCATCCTGGATATACACACACATATATATATACCCAAATAATGAGAGAAGGACTGACCCTCCTGGATATACACACATATATATATACCCAAATAATGAGAGAGAGAGGGACTGACCATCCTGGATATACACACATATATATATATACCCAAATAATGAGAGAGAGAGAGGGACTGACCATCCTGGATATATATATATATATATATATACCCAAATAATGAGAGAGAGAGGGACTGACCATCCTGGATATACATATATATATATATATATACCCAAATAATGAGAGAGAGAGAGGGACTGACCATCCTGGATATACACATATATATATATACCCAAATAATGAGAGAGAGAGGGACTGACCATCCTGGATATACATATATATATATATACCCAAATAATGAGAGAGAGAGGGACTGACCATCCTGGATATACACATATATATATATATATATATATACCCCAATAATGAGAGAGAGAGAGGACTGACCATCCTGGATATACATATATATATATATACCCAAATAATGAGAGAGAGGGACTGACCATCCTGGATATACACACACATATATATACCCAAATAATGAGAGAGAGAGGGACTGACCATCCTGGATATACATATATATATATACCCAAATAATGAGAGAGAGAGAGGGACTGACCATCCTGGATATACACATATATATATATATATATACCCAAATAATGAGAGAGAGGACTGACCATCCTGGATATACACATATATATATACCCAAATAATGAGAGAGAGAGGGACTGACCGTCCTGGATATACACACATATATATATATACCCAAATAATGAGAGAAGGACTGACCCTCCTGGATATACACACACATATATATATACCCAAATAATGAGAGAAGGACTGACCCTCCTGGATATACACACATATATATATACCGAAATAATGAGAGTGAGAGAAGGACTGACCATCCTGGATATACAAATATATATATATATATATATATACCCAAATAATGAGAGAGAGAGGGACTGACCCTCCTGGATATACACACATATATATATATACCCAAATAATGAGAGAGAGAGGGACTGACCCTCCTGGATATACACACATATATATATACCCAAATAATGAGAGAGAGAGGGACTGACCATCCTGGATATACACACATATATATATACCCAAATAATGAGAGAGAGAGGGACTGACCCTCCTGGATATACACACATATATATATATACCCAAATAATGAGAGAGAGAGGGACTAACCGTCCTGGATATACACACATATATATATATATATATATACCCAAATAATGAGAGAGAGAGAGGGACTGACCATCCTGGATATACACACATATATACCCAAATAATGAGAGAGAGAGGGACTGACCATCCTGGATATACACACATATATACCCAAATAATGAGAGAGAGAGGGACTGACCATCCTGGATATACACACATATATACCCAAATAATGAGAGAGAGAGGGACTGACCATCCTGGATATACACACATATATATATACCCAAATAATGAGAGAGAGAGGGACTGACCATCCTGGATATACACACATATATACCCAAATAATGAGAGAGAGAGGGACTGACCATCCTGGATATACACACATATATATATACCCAAATAATGAGAGAGAGAGGGACTGACCATCCTGGATATACACACATATATATATACCCAAATAATGAGAGAGAGAGGGACTGACCATCCTGGATATACACACATATATATATACCCAAATAATGAGAGAGAGAGGGACTGACCATCCTGGATATACACACATATATATATACCCAAATAATGAGAGAGAGAGGGACTGACCATCCTGGATATACACACATATATATATACCCAAATAATGAGAGAGAGAGGGACTGACCATCCTGGATATACACACATATATACCCAAATAATGAGAGAGAGAGGGACTGACCATCCTGGATATACACACATATATACCCAAATAATGAGAGAGAGAGGGACTGACCATCCTGGATATACACACATATATACCCAAATAATGAGAGAGAGGGACTGACCATCCTGGATATACACACATATATACCCAAATAATGAGAGAGAGAGGGACTGACCATCCTGGATATACACACATATATACCCAAATAATGAGAGAGAGAGGGACTGACCATCCTGGATATACACACATATATACCCAAATAATGAGAGAGAGAGGGACTGACCATCCTGGATATACATATATATATATATACCCAAATAATGAGAGAGAGAGGGACTGACCATCCTGGATATACATATATATATATATACCCAAATAATGAGAGAGAGAGGGACTGACCATCCTGGATACACACATATATATATACCCAAATAATGAGAGAGAGAGGGACTGACCATCCTGGATATACACAATATATATACCCAAATAATGAGAGAGAGAGGGACTGACCATCCTGGATATACACATATATATACCCAAATAATGAGAGAGAGAGGGACTGACCATCCTGGATATACACACATATATACCCAAATAATGAGAGAGAGAGGGACTGACCATCCTGGATATACACACATATATACCCAAATAATGAGAGAGAGAGGGACTGACCATCCTGGATATACACACATATATACCCAAATAATGAGAGAGAGAGGGACTGACCATCCTGGATATACACACATATATACCCAAATAATGAGAGAGAGAGGGACTGACCATCCTGGATATACACATATATATATATATACCCAAATAATGAGAGAGAGAGGGACTGACCATCCTGGATATACATATATATATATACCCAAATAATGAGAGAGAGAGGGACTGACCATCCTGGATATACATATATATATATATACCCAAATAATGAGAGAGAGAGGGACTGACCATCCTGGATATACACACACATATATATATATATATACCCAAATAATGAGAGAGAGAGAGGGACTGACCATCCTTGATACACACACATATATATATATATATACCCAAATAATGAGAGAGAGAGGGACTGACCCTCCTGGATATACACATATATATATATATACCCAAATAATGAGAGAGAGAGGGACTGACCATCCTGGATATACACACACATATATATATACCCAAATAATGATGAGAGAAGGACTGACCCTCCTGGATATACACACATATATATATACCCAAATAATGAGAGAAGGACTGACCATCCTGGATATACACACATATATATATACCCAAATAATGAGAGAGAGAGGGACTGACCATCCTGGATATACACACACATATATATATACCCAAATAATGAGAGAGAGAGGGACTGACCCTCCTGGATATACACACATATATATATATATACCCAAATAATGAGAGAGAGAGAGGGACTGACCATCCTGGATATACACACATATATATACCCAAATAATGAGAGAGAGAGGGACTGACCATCCTGGATATACACACACACATATATATACCCAAATAATGAGAGAGAGAGGGACTGACCATCCTGGATATACACACATATATACCCAAATAATGAGAGAGAGAGGGACTGACCATCCTGGATATACACACATATATACCCAAATAATGAGAGAGAGAGGGACTGACCATCCTGGATATACACACATATATACCCAAATAATGAGAGAGAGAGGGACTGACCATCCTGGATATACACACATATATACCCAAATAATGAGAGAGAGGGACTGACCATCCTGGATATACACACATATATATACCCAAATAATGAGAGAGAGAGGGACTGACCATCCTGGATATACACATATATATATACCCAAATAATGAGAGAGAGAGGGACTGACCATCCTGGATATACACACATATATATATACCCAAATAATGAGAGAGAGAGGGACTGACCATCCTGGATATACACACAAATAATGAGAGAGAGAGGGACTGACCATCCTGGATATACACACATATATACCCAAATAATGAGAGAGAGAGGGACTGACCATCCTGGATATACACACACACATATATATATATACCCAAATAATGAGAGAGAGAGGGACTGACCATCCTGGATATACACACATATATACCCAAATAATGAGAGAGAGAGGGACTGACCATCCTGGATATACACACATATATACCCAAATAATGATGAGAGAGAGGGACTGACCATCCTGGATATACACATATATATACCCAAATAATGAGAGAGAGAGGGACTGACCATCCTGGATATACACACATATATATATACCCAAATAATGAGAGAGAGAGGGACTGACCATCCTGGATATACACACATATATACCCAAATAATGAGAGAGAGAGGGACTGACCATCCTGGATATACACACATATATACCCAAATAATGAGAGAGAGAGGGACTGACCATCCTGGATATACACACATATATACATACCCAAATAATGAGAGAGAGAGGGACTGACCATCCTGGATATACACACATATATACCCAAATAATGAGAGAGAGAGGGACTGACCATCCTGGATATACACACATATATACCCAAATAATGAGAGAGAGAGGGACTGACCATCCTGGATATACACACATATATATATACCCAAATAATGAGAGAGAGAGGGACTGACCATCCTGGATATACACACATATATATATACCCAAATAATGAGAGAGAGAGGGACTGACCATCCTGGATATACACACATATATACCCAAATAATGAGAGAGAGAGGGACTGACCATCCTGGATATACACACATATATACCCAAATAATGAGAGAGAGAGGGACTGACCATCCTGGATATACACACATATATATATACCCAAATAATGAGAGAGAGAGGGACTGACCATCCTGGATATACACACATATATACCCAAATAATGAGAGAGAGAGGGACTGACCATCCTGGATATACACACATATATATATACCCAAATAATGAGAGAGAGAGGGACTGACCATCCTGGATATACACACATATATACCCAAATAATGAGAGAGAGAGGGACTGACCATCCTGGATATACACACATATATATATATACCCAAATAATGAGAGAGAGAGGGACTGACCATCCTGGATATACATATATATATATATACCCCAATAATGAGAGAGAGAGAGGGACTGACCATCCTTGATATACATATATATATATATATACCCAAATAATGAGAGAGAGAGGGACTGACCATCCTGGATATACACACATATATATATACCCAAATAATGAGAGAGAGGGACTGACCATCCTGGATATACACACATATATATATACCCAAATAATGAGAGAGAGAGAGGGACTGACCATCCTGGATATACACACATATATACCCAAATAATGAGAGAGAGAAGGACTGACCATCCTGGATATACACACATATATACCCAAATAATGAGAGAGAGAGGGACTGACCATCCTGGATATACACACATATATACCCAAATAATGAGAGAGAGAGGGACTGACCATCCTGGATATACACACATATATACCCAAATAATGAGAGAGAGAGGGACTGACCATCCTGGATATACACACATATATACCCAAATAATGAGAGAGAGAGGGACTGACCATCCTGGATATACACACATATATACCCAAATAATGAGAGAGAGAGGGACTGACCATCCTGGATATACACACATATATATATATACCCAAATAATGAGAGAGAGAGGGACTGACCATCCTGGATATACACACATATATATATACCCAAATAATGAGAGAGAGAGGGACTGACCATCCTGGATATACACATATATATATATACCCAAATAATGAGAGAGAGAGGGACTGACCGTCCTGGATATACACACATATATATATATACCCAAATAATGAGAGAAGGACTGACCCTCCTGGATATACACACATATATATATACCCAAATGAGAGAGAGAGAGGGACTGACCATCCTGGATATACACATATATATACCCAAATAATGAGAGAGAGAGGGACTGACCATCCTGGATATACACATATATATACCCAAATAATGAGAGAGAGAGGGACTGACCATCCTGGATATACACACATATATACCCAAATAATGAGAGAGAGAGGGACTGACCATCCTGGATATACACATATATATATACCCAAATAATGAGAGAGAGAGGGACTGACCATCCTGGATATACACACATATATATATACCCAAATAATGAGAGAGAGAGGGACTGACCATCCTGGATATACACACATATATATACCCAAATAATGAGAGAGAGAGGGACTGACCATCCTGGATATACACATATATATACCCAAATAATGAGAGAGAGAGGGACTGACCATCCTGGATATACACATATATATATACCCAAATAATGAGAGAGAGAGGGACTGACCATCCTGGATATACACATATATATACCCAAATAATGAGAGAGAGAGGGACTGACCATCCTGGATATACACATATATATATACCCAAATGAGAGAGAGAGGGACTGACCATCCTGGATATACACACATATATACCCAAATAATGAGAGAGAGAGGGACTGACCATCCTGGATATACACACATATATACCCAAATAATGAGAGAGAGAGGGACTGACCATCCTGGATATACACACATATATACCCAAATAATGAGAGAGAGGGACTGACCATCCTGGATATACACACACATATATATATACCCAAATAATGAGAGAGAGAGGGACTGACCATCCTGGATATACACACATATATATATACCCAAATAATGAGAGAGAGAGGGACTGACCATCCTGGATATACACACATATATATATACCCAAATAATGAGAGAGAGAGGGACTGACCATCCTGGATATACACACATATATACCCAAATAATGAGAGAGAGAGGGACTGACCATCCTGGATATACATATATATATATACCCAAATAATGAGAGAGAGAGGGACTGACCATCCTGGATATACATATATATATATATACCCAAATAATGAGAGAGAGAGGGACTGACCATCCTGGATATACACACACATATATATATATATACCAAAATAATGAGAGAGAGAGAGAGAGGGACTGACCATCCTGGATATACACACACATATATATATATATATACCCAAATAATGAGAGAGAGAGGGACTGACCCTCCTGGATATACACATATATATATATACCCAAATAATGAGAGAGAGAGGGACTGACCCTCCTGGATATACACACACATATATATATATATACCCAAATAATGAGAGAGAGAGGACTGACCCTCCTGGATATACACACATATATATATACCCAAATAATGAGAGAGAGGGACTGACCATCCTGGATATACACACATATATATATACCCAAATAATGAGAGAGAGAGGGACTGACCATCCTGGATATACACATATATATATATATATACCCAAATAATGAGAGAGAGAGGGACTGACCATCCTGGATATACACATATATATATATACCCAAATAATGAGAGAGAGAGGGACTGACCATCCTGGATATACACACATATATATATACCCAAATAATGAGAGAAGGACTGACCATCCTGGATATACACACATATATATATACCCAAATAATGAGAGAGAGAGGGACTGACCATCCTGGATATACACATATATATATACCCAAATAATGAGAGAGAGAGAGGGACTGACCATCCTGGATATACACACATATATATATACCCAAATAATAATGAGAGAGAGAGAGGGACTGACCATCCTGGATATACACACATATATATATACCCAAATAATGAGAGAGAGAGGGACTGACCATCCTGGATATACACACATATATACCCAAATAATGAGAGAGAGAGAGGGACTGACCATCCTGGATATACACACATATATACCCAAATAATGAGAGAGAGAGGGACTGACCATCCTGGATATACACACATATATACCCAAATAATGAGAGAGAGAGGGACTGACCATCCTGGATATACACACATATATATACCCAAATAATGAGAGAGAGAGGGACTGACCATCCTGGATATACACACATATATACCCAAATAATGAGAGAGAGGGACTGACCATCCTGGATATACCCACATATATATATACCCAAATAATGAGAGAGAGAGGGACTGACCATCCTGGATATACACACATATATACCCAAATAATGAGAGAGAGAGGGACTGACCATCCTGGATATACACACATATATACCCAAATAATGAGAGATATGGACTGACCATCCTGGATATACACATATATATACCGAAATAATGATGAGAGAGAGAGGGACTGACCATCCTGGATATACACACATATATATATACCCAAATAATGAGAGAGAGAGGGACTGACCATCCTGGATATACACACATATATATATACCCAAATAATGAGAGAGAGAGGGACTGACCATCCTGGATATACACACATATATACCCAAATAATGAGAGAGAGAGGGACTGACCATCCTGGATATACACACATATATATATACCCAAATAATGAGAGAGAGAGGGACTGACCATCCTGGATATACACATATATATACCCAAATAATGAGAGAGAGAGGGACTGACCATCCTGGATATACACATATATATATACCCAAATAATGAGAGAGAGAGGGACTGACCATCCTGGATATACACACATATATACCCAAATAATGAGAGAGAGAGGGACTGACCATCCTGGATATACACACATATATACCCAAATAATGAGAGAGAGAGGGACTGACCATCCTGGATATACACACATATATACCCAAATAATGAGAGAGAGAGGGACTGACCATCCTGGATATACACATATATATACCCAAATAATGAGAGAGAGAGGGACTGACCATCCTGGATATACACACATATATACCCAAATAATAAGAGAGAGAGAGGGACTGACCATCCTGGATATATATATATATATATATATATACCCAAATAATGAGAGAGAGAGGGACTGACCATCCTGGATATACACACACATATATATATATACCCAAATAATGAGAGAGAGAGAGAGGGACTGACCATCCTGGATATACAAATAATGAGAGAGAGAGGGACTGACATATATATATATATATATACCCAAATAATGAGAGAGAGAGGGACTGACCCTCCTGGATATACATATATATATATATACCCAAATAATGAGAGAGAGGGACTGACCGTCCTGGATATACACACACATATATATATACCCAAATAATGAGAGAGAGAGGGACTGACCATCCTGGATATACACACATATATATATACCCAAATAATGAGAGAGAGAGGGACTGACCATCCTGGATATACACATATATATATATACCCAAATAATGAGAGAGAGAGAAGGACTGACCCTCCTGGATATACACACATATATATATATACCCAAATAATGAGAGAGAGAGGGACTGACCCTCCTGGATATACACACATATATATATATACCCAAATAATGAGAGAGAGAGGGACTGACCCTCCTGGATATACACACATATATATATACCCAAATAATGAGAGAGAGAGGGACTGACCATCCTGGATATACACACACATATATATATACCCAAATAATGAGAGAGAGAGGGACTGACCATCCTGGATATACATATATATATACCCAAATAATGAGAGAGAGAGAGGGACTGACCATCCTGGATATACACACATATATACCCAAATAATGAGAGAGAGAGGGACTGACCATCCTGGATATACACACATATATACCCAAATAATGAGAGAGAGAGGGACTGACCATCCTGGATATACACACATATATACCCAAATAATGAGAGAGAGAGGGACTGACCATCCTGGATATACACATATATATACCCAAATAATGAGAGAGAGAGGGACTGACCATCCTGGATATACACACATATATATATACCCAAATAATGAGAGAGAGAGGGACTGACCATCCTGGATATACACATATATATATATATATAATAATAAGAGAGAGAGAGGGACTGACCATCCTGGATATACACATATATATACCCAAATAATGAGAGAGAGAGGGACTGACCATCCTGGATATACACACATATATACCCAAATAATGAGAGAGAGAGGGACTGGGACTGACATCCATACCCAAATAATGAGAGAGAGGGACTGACCATCCTGGATATACACATATATATATATACCCAAATAATGAGAGAGAGAGGGACTGACCATCCTGGATATACACACATATATACCCAAATAATGAGAGAGAGAGGGACTGACCATCCTGGATATACACACATATATATATACCCAAATAATGAGAGAGAGAGGGACTGACCATCCTGGATATACACATATATACCCAAATAATGAGAGAGAGAGGGACTGACCATCCTGGATATACACATATATATACCCAAATAATGAGAGAGAGAGAGAGACTGACCATCCTGGATATACATATATATATATACCCAAATAATGAGAGAGAGAGGGACTGACCATTCTGGATATACACACATATATATACCCAAATAATGAGAGAGGGACTGACCATTCTGGATATACACACATATATATATACCCAAATAATGAGAGAGAGAGGGACTGACCATCCTGGATATACACATATATATATACCCAAATAATGAGAGAGAGAGGGACTGACCATCCTGGATATACACACACATATATATATACCCAAATAATGAGAGAGAGAGGGACTGACCATCCTGGATATACACACATATATAATACCCATACCCAAATAATGAGAGAGAGAGGGACTGACCATTCTGGATATACAGACATATATATACCCAAATAATGAGAGAGAGAGGGACTGACCATCCTGGATATACACACATATATATATACCCAAATAATGAGAGAGAGAGGGACTGACCATCCTGGATACACATATATATATATATACCCAAATAATGAGTGAGAGAGAGGGACTGACCATCCTGGATATACACATATATATACCCAAATAATGAGAGAGAGAGGGACTGACCATCCTGGATATACACATATATATACCCAAATAATGAGAGAGAGAGAGGACTGACCATCCTGGATATACACATATATATATATACCCAAATAATGAGAGAGAGAGGGACTGACCCTCCTGGATATACACACATATATATATACCCAAATAATGAGAGAGAGAGGGACTGACCATCCTGGATATACACACATATATATATATACCCAAATAATGAGAGAGAGAGGGACTGACCATCCTGGATATACACACATATATATATACCCAAATAATGAGAGAGAGAGGGACTGACCATCCTGGATATACACACATATATATATACCCAAATAATGAGAGAGAGAGGGACTGACCATCCTGGATATACACACATATATACCCAAATAATGAGAGAGAGAGGGACTGACCATCCTGGATATACACACATATATACCCAAATAATGAGAGAGAGAGGGACTGACCATCCTGGATATACACACATATATACCCAAATAATGAGAGAGAGAGGGACTGACCATCCTGGATATACACATATATATATACCCAAATAATGAGAGAGAGAGGGACTGACCATCCTGGATATACATATATATATATACCCAAATAATGAGAGAGAGAGGGACTGACCATCCTGGATATACACATATATATATATATACCCAAATAATGAGAGAGAGAGAGGGACTGACCATCCTGGATATACACACATATATATATATATATATACCCAAATAATGAGAGAGAGAGGGACTGACCATCCTGGATATACACACATATATATATATATACCCAAATAATGAGAGAGAGAGAGGGACTGACCATCCTGGATATACACACATATATATATATATATATACCCAAATAATGAGAGAGAGAGGGACTGACCATCCTGGATATACACACATATATACCCAAATAATGAGAGAGAGAGGGACTGACCATCCTGGATATACACATATATATATACCCAAATAGAGAGAGAGGGACTGACCATCCTGGATATACACATATATATATATACCCAAATAATGAGAGAGAGAGGGACTGACCATCCTGGATATACACACATATATATATACCCAAATAATGAGAGAGAGAGGGACTGACCATCCTGGATATACACATATATATATACCCAAATAATGAGAGAGAGAGGGACTGACCATCCTGGATATACACACATATATATATACCCAAATAATGAGAGAGAGAGAGGGACTGACCATCCTGGATATACACACATATATATATACCCAAATAATGAGAGAGAGAGGGACTGACCATCCTGGATATACACACATATATATATACCCAAATAATGAGAGAGAGAGGGACTGACCATCCTGGATATACACACATATATACCCAAATAATGAGAGAGAGAGGGACTGACCATCCTGGATATACACACATATATACCCAAATAATGAGAGAGAGAGGGACTGACCATCCTGGATATACACACATATATACCCAAATAATGAGAGAGAGAGAGGGACTGACCATCCTGGATATACACACATATATACCCAAATAATGAGAGAGAGAGGGACTGACCATCCTGGATATACACACATATATACCCAAATAATGAGAGAGAGAGGGACTGACCATCCTGGATACACACATATATATACCCAAATAATGAGAGAGAGAGGGACTGACCATCCTGGATATACACACATATATATATATACCCAAATAATGAGAGAGAGAGGGACTGACCATCCTGGATATACACACAATATATATATACCCAAATAATGAGAGAGAGAGGGACTGACCATCCTGGATATACACACATATATATATACCCAAATAATGAGAGAGAGAGGGACTGACCATCCTGGATATACACACATATATATATACCCAAATAATGAGAGAGAGAGGGACTGACCATCCTGGATATACACACATATATACCCAAATAATGAGAGAGAGAGGGACTGACCATCCTGGATATACACACATATATACCCAAATAATGAGAGAGAGAGGGACTGACCATCCTGGATATACACACATATATACCCAAATAATGAGAGAGAGAGGGACTGACCATCCTGGATATACACACATATATACCCAAATAATGAGAGAGAGAGGGACTGACCATCCTGGATATATACACAAATAATATATACCCAAATAATACCCAAAGAGAGAGGGACTGACCATCCTGGATATACACATATATATATACCCAAATAATGAGAGAGAGAGGGACTGACCATCCTGGATATACACACATATATATATACCCAAATAATGAGAGAGAGAGAGGGACTGACCATCCTGGATATACATATATATATATACCCAAATAATGAGAGAGAGAGGGACTGACCATCCTGGATATACATATATATATATATACCCAAATAATGAGAGAGAGAGGGACTGACCATCCTGGATATACACACACATATATATACCCAAATAATGAGAGAGAGAGGGACTGACCATCCTGGATATACACACATATATATATATATACCCAAATAATGAGAGAGAGAGGGACTGACCATCCTGGATATACACACATATATATATACCCAAATAATGAGAGAGAGAGGGACTGACCATCCTGGATATACACATATATATATATATACCCAAATAATGAGAGAGAGAGGGACTGACCATCCTGGATATACACACATATATATATACCCAAATAATGAGAGAGAGAGGGACTGACCCTCCTGGATATACACACATATATATACCCAAATAATGAGAGAGAGAGAGGACTGACCATCCTGGATATACATATATATATACCCAAATAATGAGAGAGAGAGGGACTGACCATCCTGGATATACACACATATATATATATATACCCAAATAATGAGAGAGAGAGGGACTGACCATCCTGGATATACACAATATATATATACCCAAATAATGAGAGAGAGAGAGAGGGACTGACCATCCTGGATATACACATATATATATACCCAAATAATGAGAGAGAGAGGGACTGACCATCCTGGATATACACACATATATACCCAAATAATGAGAGAGAGAGGGACTGACCATCCTGGATATACACATATATACCCACTGACCATCCTGGATATATATATACCCAAATAATGAGAGAGAGAGGGACTGACCATCCTGGATATACACACATATATACCCAAATAATGAGAGAGAGAGGGACTGACCATCCTGGATATACACATATATAATACCCAAATAATGAGAGAGAGAGGGACTGACCATCCTGGATATACACATATATATATACCAAATAATGAGAGAGAGAGGGACTGACCATCCTGGATATACACACATATATATATACCCAAATAATGAGAGAGAGAGGGACTGACCATCCTGGATATACACATATATATATACCCAAATAATGAGAGAGAGAGAGGGACTGACCATCCTGGATATACACACATATATATATACCCAAATAATGAGAGAGAGAGGGACTGACCATCCTGGATATACACACATATATATATACCCAAATAATGAGAGAGAGAGGGACTGACCATCCTGGATATACACACATATATACCCAAATAATGAGAGAGAGAGGGACTGACCATCCTGGATATACACACATATATACCCAAATAATGAGAGAGAGAGGGACTGACCATCCTGGATATACACACATATATATATATATATACCCAAATAATGAGAGAGAGAGAGGGACTGACCATCCTGGATATACACACATATATATATACCCAAATAAAGAGAGAGAGAGGGACTGACCATCCTGGATATACACACATATATATATACCCAAATAATGAGAGAGAGAGGGACTGACCATCCTGGATATACACACATATATATATACCCAAATAATGAGAGAGAGAGGGACTGACCATCCTGGACAAATAATGAGAGAGAGAGGACTGACCATCCTGGATATACACACATATATATATATACCCAAATAATGAGAGAGAGAGGGACTGACCATCCTGGATATACACATATATATATACCCAAATAATGAGAGAGAGAGGGACTGACCATCCTGGATATACACACATATATATATACCCAAATAATGAGAGAGAGAGGGACTGACCATCCTGGATATACACACATATATACAAATAATGAGAGAGAGAGGGACTGACCATATATACACCATATATACCCAAATAATGAGAGAGAGGGACTGACCATCCTGGATATACACACATATATACCCAAATAATGAGAGAGAGAGGGACTGACCATCCTGGATATACACACATATATACCCAAATAATGAGAGAGAGAGGGACTGACCATCCTGGATATACACACATATATACCCAAATAATGAGAGAGAGAGGGACTGACCATCCTGGATATACACACATATATACCCAAATAATGAGAGAGAGGGACTGACCATCCTGGATATACACACATATATATACCCAAATAATGAGAGAGAGAGGGACTGACCATCCTGGATATACACACATATATACCCAAATAATGAGAGAGAGAGGGACTGACCATCCTGGATATACACATATATATACCCAAATAATGAGAGAGAGAGAGGGACTGACCATCCTGGATATACACACATATATATATACCAAATAATGAGAGAGAGAGGGATGACCATCCTGGATATACATATATATATATATACCCAAATAAGAGAGAGAGAGGGACTGACCATCCTGGATATACACACATATATATATACCCAAATAATGAGAGAGAGAGGGACTGACCATCCTGGATATACACATATATACCCAAATAATGAGAGAGAGAGGGACTGACCATCCTGGATATACACACATATATACCCAAATAATGAGAGAGAGAGGGACTGACCATCCTGGATATACACACATATATACCCAAATAATGAGAGAGAGGGACTGACCATCCTGGATATACACACATATATACCCAAATAATGAGAGAGAGAGGGACTGACCATCCTGGATATACACACATATATACCCAAATAATGAGAGAGAGAGGGACTGACCATCCTGGATATACACACATATATACCCAAATAATGAGAGAGAGAGGGACTGACCATCCTGGATATACACACATATATACCCAAATAATAATGAGAGAGAGGGACTGACCATCCTGGATATACACACATATATATATACCCAAATAATGAGAGAGAGAGGGACTGACCATCCTGGATATACACATATATATATATACCCAAATAATGAGAGAGAGAGGGACTGACCATCCTGGATATACACACATATATATACCCAAATAATGAGAGAGAGAGGGACTGACCATCCTGGATATATACATATATATACCCAAATAATGAGAGAGAGAGGGACTGACCATCCTGGATATACACATATATATATATACCCAAATAATGAGAGAGAGAGAGGGACTGACCATCCTGGATATACACACATATATATATACCCAAATAATGAGAGAGAGAGGGACTGACCATCCTGGATATACACACATATATACCCAAATAATGAGAGAGAGAGGACTGACCATCCTGGATATACACACATATATATATACCCAAATAATGAGAGAGAGAGGGACTGACCATCCTGAGTATACACACATATATATATACCCAAATAATGAGAGAAGGACTGACCATTCTGGATATACACACATATATATATACCCAAATAATGAGAGAGAGAGGGACTGACCATCCTGGATATACACACATATATATATACCCAAATAATGAGAGAGAGAGAGAGGGACTGACCATCCTGGATATACACACATATATATATACCCAAATAATGAGAGAGAGAGGGACTGACCATCCTGGATATATACACACATATATATATACCCAAATAATGAGAGAGAGAGGGACTGACCATCCTGGATATACACATATATATATACCCAAATAATGAGAGAGAGAGGGACTGACCATCCTGGATATACACACATATATACCCAAATAATGAGAGAGAGAGGGACTGACCATCCTGGATATACACACATATATACCCAAATAATGAGAGAGAGAGGGACTGACCATCCTGGATATACACACATATATACCCAAATAATGAGAGAGAGAGGGACTGACCATCCTGGATATACACACATATATACCCAAATAATGAGAGAGAGAGGGACTGACCATCCTGGATATACACACATATATACCCAAATAATGAGAGAGAGAGGGACTGACCATCCTGGATATACACACATATATACCCAAATAATGAGAGAGATGGACTGACCATCCTGGATATACACATATATATACCCAAATAATGAGAGAGAGAGGGACTGACCATCCTGGATATACACACATATATACCCAAATAATGAGAGAGAGAGGGACTGACCATCCTGGATATACACACATATATACCCAAATAATGAGAGAGAGAGGGACTGACCATCCTGGATATACACACATATATATACCCAAATAATGAGAGAGAGAGGGACTGACCATCCTGGATATATACACATATATATATATACCCAAATAATGAGAGAGAGAGGGACTGACCATCCTGGATATACACACATATATATATACCCAAATAATGAGAGAGAGAGGGACTGACCATCCTGGATATACACACATATATATATACCCAAATAATGAGAGAGAGAGGGACTGACCATCCTGGATATACACATATATATATATACAAAAATAATGAGAGAGAGAGGGACTGACCATCCTGGATATACATATATATATATATACCCAAATAATGAGAGAGAGAGGGACTGACCATCCTGGATATACACACATATATATATACCCAAATAATGAGAGAGAGAGGGACTGACCATCCTGGATATACACACATATATATATACCCAAATAATGAGAGAGAGAGGGACTGACCATCCTGGATATACACACATATATATATACCCAAATAATGAGAGAGAGAGAGGGACTGACCATCCTGGATATACACACATATATATATATATACCCAAATAATGAGAGAGAGAGGGACTGACCGTCCTGGATATACACACACATATATATATACCCAAATAATGAGAGAGAGAGGGACTGACCATCCTGGATATACACACACATATATATATACCCAAATAATGAGAGAGAGAGGGACTGACCATCCTGGATATACACATATATATATACCCAAATAATGAGAGAGAGAGGGACTGACCATCCTGGATATACACATATATATATACCCAAATAATGAGAGAGAGAGGGACTGACCATCCTGGATATACACATATATATACCCAAATAATGAGAGAGAGAGGGACTGACCATCCTGGATATACACACATATATACCCAAATAATGAGAGAGAGAGGGACTGACCATCCTGGATATACACACATATATATACCCAAATAATGAGAGAGAGAGGGACTGACCATCCTGGATATACACATATATATACCCAAATAATGAGAGAGAGAGGGACTGACCATCCTGGATATACACACACATATATACCCAAATAATGAGAGAGAGAGGGACTGACCATCCTGGATATACACACATATATATATACCCAAATAATGAGAGAGAGAGGGACTGACCATCCTGGATATACACATATATATACCCAAATAATGAGAGAGAGAGGGACTGACCATCCTGGATATACACACATATATATATACCCAAATAATCAGAGAAGGACTGACCATCCTGGATATACACACATATATACCCAAATAATGAGAGAGAGAGGGACTGACCATCCTGGATATACACACATATATACCCAAATAATGAGAGAGAGAGGGACTGACCATCCTGGATATACACACATATATACCCAAATAATGAGAGAGAGAGGGACTGACCATCCTGGATATACACACATATATATATATACCCAAATAATGAGAGAGAGAGGGACTGACCATCCTGGATATACACACATATATACCCAAATAATGAGAGAGAGAGAGGACTGACCATCCTGGATATACACACATATATACCCAAATAATGAGAGAGAGAGGGATATCCTGGATATACACACATATATACCCAAATAATGAGAGAGAGAGGAGAGAGAGAGAGGACTGACCATCCTGGATATACACACACATATATATATACCCAAATAATGAGAGAGAGAGGGACTGACCATCCTGGATATACACATATATATATACCCAAATAATGAGAGAGAGGGACTGACCATCCTGGATATACACACATATATATATACCCAAATAATGAGAGAGAGAGGGACTGACCATCCTGGATATACACACATATATATATACCCAAATAATGAGAGAGAGAGGGACTGACCATCCTGGATATACACACATATATATATATACCCAAATAATGAGAGAGAGAGGGACTGACCATCCTGGATATACACACATATATATATACCCAAATAATGAGAGAGAGAGGGACTGACCATCCTGGATATACACACATATATATACCCAAATAATGAGAGAGAGAGAGGGACTGACCATCCTGGATATACACATATATATACCCAAATAATGAGAGAGAGAGGGACTGACCATCCTGGATATACACCATCCTGGATATACACACACATATATACCCAAATAATGAGAGAGAGAGGGACTGACCATCCTGGATATACACACATATATACCCAAATAATGAGAGAGAGAGGGACTGACCATCCTGGATATACACACATATATACCCAAATAATGAGAGAGAGAGGGACTGACCATCCTGGATATACACATATATATACCCAAATAATGAGAGAGAGACTGGACTGACCATCCTGGATATACACATATATATATATACCCAAATAATGAGAGAGAGAGGACTGACCATCCTGGATATACACACATATATATATACCCAAATAATGAGAGAGAGAGGGACTGACCATCCTGGATATACACACATATATATATACCCAAATAATGAGAGA
>NC_134827.1:53898724-54129797 GCF_004210375.1 Tachypleus tridentatus | reverse complement strand
AGAAGGATCTACAAAATAAATCAAATGAGTTTTACGTTAGAGAAGGATCTACAGAATAAATCAAACGAGTTTTATGTTAGAGAAGGATCTACAAAATAAATCAAATGAGTTTTACGTTAGAGAAGGATTTACAAAGTAAATCAAATGAGTTTTACGTTAGAGAAGGATTTACAAAATAAATCAAATGAGTTTTATGTTAGAGAAGGATCTACAATACCAGATTCATGTTCTAATATGTTATAATGCCTCTTCTTTCTCAGGAAACAGAACAAAGGACATGCTAGAGACTGGCATAAAAATTTGACTTCTGCTTTAGCAAAGTATTAAAAACAAACAACCCTGTAATCTTATTGTCATCATCTAGTCAACAATTTCTGTTGAAGACAATAGTAAATAAATTCTAAAGCAACAATTATTTTAGTTACAGGCTGTTTTGTTCATTTTGCAATTTTGTGCAAAGCTGATAAACAGTTATCTCCATTAGCCATGCCTAATTTTGAACTGACAGACTACAGATAAGACAACTTGTCAACAGCACCATCAGGACTAGTTCTAGGGATACCCTTTACTTTTATGTTAGAGAAGGATCTACAAAATAAATCAAATGAGTTTTACGTTAGAGAAGGATTTACAAAGTAAATCAAATGAGTTTTACGTTAGAGAAGGATTTACAAAATAAATCAAATGAGTTTTATGTTAGAGAAGGATCTACAATACCAGATTCATGTTCTAATATGTTATAATGCCTCTTCTTTCTCAGGAAACAGAACAAAGGACATGCTAGAGACTGGCATAAAAATTTGACTTCTGCTTTAGCAAAGTATTAAAAACAAACAACCCTGTAATCTTATTGTCATCATCTAGTCAACAATTTCTGTTGAAGACAATAGTAAATAAATTCTAAAGCAACAATTATTTTAGTTACAGGCTGTTTTGTTCATTTTGCAATTTTGTGCAAAGCTGATAAACAGTTATCTCCATTAGCCATGCCTAATTTTGAACTGACAGACTACAGATAAGACAACTTGTCAACAGCACCATCAGGACTAGTTCTAGGAATACCCTTTACTAAGGAATTATGGGATCAAAATCCAACATTATACAGCCCCATTATTGCAGTGGACTCAAAATTTCGTGTACGTTTTTCAAGTAACAGCATATATTTGCAGTCTGTGCATACTAACCAATGCCAAGTCATTCAAGTATTTTAAAGCACCCTATTGGTAGAGGTTTCAATTATATACTTCTAGAAACAGTTTATCAGTTGATATAAAAATGCATATTCAAGTAATACTTGTCTGATTTGACTTATACATATAATACATTCCAATGGTTCAAGCAAATGGATATTCCAATAAAAAATCCTTTAAAATGTTTTTCAATGGATTATTTGACAGTTACTGTGAACAATATACAATTATTAGATATACAGCTTTTAAGTTGAAATGTCTAAGGCCTTTTTTTAAGCACCCACACATTAATTGCTAAAAAACAGAAAAGAAAAGGTACTTACTAAGAACAGAGAGGAAGGACTCTTTACGAAAGAGAATCATATATCCTTGAAGGATGTGACAGATCAGATCTTGAAGCTGTAAAAAGCATGTTTAAAGAATCAATACGTCAACTCTGCAACAGAAATGACGATTCCGTAAAAATGCATAAATATAAACTCTGTGAGGAACGTTGCATATTTAGGTTTGTTTGTTTTTACCAGAAAAGAGATATAATAAACAGATTAATATTTTAAACAAAATAAAATGTTTTCTTTTGCTGTGTTTCAATGAAATAAATTACTTTTAGTGGCAGCACAATTTTTAGACAAAATAATAATAACAATAATACTATGTGGATAGATATTAGAATATTTAATAAACATACGACTCACAAACATGTATGAGGACATAAACGGTTAGTAAATTTAAGAATGATGATAAAAAAATAAAACATGAGAAGGAAAAACTGCTCACTTGTGAGGCATCTATACATGAGACTATGAGGTTCAAAAGTTCGGCATTTCCAACAGCAATATTAGGAAACTAAGAATAAAATTGATACAATATTATTAACTTTAGGCACTAAAACACACATTATGTTCATATATGTTTAATTAATTTCCTGCAAAGTTACCTTCTGAAAAGAGTTATTTAAATTTTGAGAAAAAACTTCTGAAGTTAACTCGGATTTTGAAAAAAAATTGATCAAATTATTAAAACAACAACAAAATTTTTAAAATACATTAATATATTTTTTACTGACGTTCAAACCCGTTCAGTATAAACTAAGCCTTTAAGTAGTTACCCTCACAACAATAGGTGAAATTATGTGACGAAAACAATTTTTCTTCTTCTTTAAAATTAGAATAGTTTTATAATTTCAAATTATAATTTTAAACTTTTGTTTCTGTTTTTTTTTTTGTTTGTTTCAGCCAATCAAATTCTGCCACATTTTATTACTTCTACAAATGTCTGTATTCTCAACAGACATTTGCTCGTCATTATATTCACAATACTTCAAATCTGCTATTTAAATTTTCTATTTGTACAAATCAATTTGTTATAGGCTTATTACATTAATTCTGAATTTTTCAAGAATAAAATACTGAAAAACTCAAGTTTGTTTGTATTTTTAAACATATTTTCTACATCTCTGTTAGTGGTGAGTTTAAATAACAGTATTCCTTGAACATTCACATTTCAATTAAATTAGTTATTTGTAAATTAACTTAGAGACCTTATTATTTTAATTGCAAATATGAATAACACTATGTAACACAAATTTTGTTTCTGGATAGTATGTGTTATTTTTTAATTACTTATGTTGTAAAAGTACTGAAAATGACCATTATTCACTTCAAACTTTGCTTTTGTGATCTGGATAATGAAGTTTAGAAATTAATCCATTTTGTATGTAAAAACAGGCAAATTTGGACATTTTCATTTACATAAGGTCTGAATAAAACAACATATGAATCAAGATTTACATGTATTTATACTAAAGTTATACAAAAATGTTTACAAGTGAGTAGTTTTTCGAGATTTGCTTGTGTAATGTAAGTCACTTTCACGTATCAGCCCCCAAAAGCAAAGTTTGAAGAGAAAAATAGGTCTTTTCCATTTACTTTAGGCATAAGTAATTGGGAAATAACACATTCTGTCCAGGAACAAGAAAAAGTAAAAATTTTGTTACATAGTGTAATTCTTCCAAAGTTATTAATAGGTGGCAGTTCTGTCTTTTCTTTATTAATAAATGTAACAAGTCCACAAAGAATGAATGGAAAAAGTAATAATTCTTAAATACTATTAGCAAAAATAGCTTTTTAGTTTGAAGTTAAACGTAACATTAAAAGAATTAATTTGAACAAACTGTTAAAAAACAACAGAAAGATACTTTAACATGTCAATTAATTTTTGGACAAATAAAATTTTGAAATATTCACGTTCGTTCATCAAAAACAAAATTCATCATAATGAGCCCTCACACCAAGAAGTAAAATTAATTATGTTGTAAAAAAATGTTCTTTTATTAAGGATATGCTTCACTTTTTATTTCTTGTACCAGTCAACTTTTGTACAAAGTTTTAACCACCGTAATGTTGTTTAACAATTGTTTTAAGTGTTGAATACAGAAACAAGTGTCACCAACCAGTTAAGTATTTTAGTTTTATAAATTAAGTGATAACAACTCCCTCTTTCTTTCATTTTTTCAATTGACATTATTTAAATGAATGTCGAAAAAGCTCAAAATATAATCAAGTTAAAATAAATGTCTTGTCACACTGTTTTACTTTTTGGGACCACAAACATATTTCTTATAACATTGTTGATAGACAATACATAAGGCTCAACCTTTTTAAAGAAATAAATTATCTAGAAAAAAAAACACTTTAAATACATCACAAACATGAACAATACAAAAAGTTTGGCACTCACTTGTGTGTATATGTCGGGTATCAGAAAACAGAACATCTGGACATCCTCATCTTGACACATCTTTGATAAGATATATCATAAACGACATTAGAATGTTAACTGATAGAGATAATGACCTTCAAATAAAAACTCAACAGTTTTGGAAACTTCCAAGTTGTAAACGAAAGGTCAATATTCAACATAATATTACTTTATTAGATGTTTCACCTCAGTTTAGACATTCTAACAGTTATCCACAAAATTACTCTGAATTTTAGTTTCAATTTCATGGATGAGAATAAGCAAAGAAAAAATGAAATATTATGATAAATATTGAAATTAAGAAGCTCTCTAACTCTTATCTATTTTTACATATATTTGAAAGATTCTCTTAAGATTACAGCAAAACTGCCAAACACCAGACAATTTAGTTGTTTTTTGGTAGTTCTGTAAGTCAAGATCAAAGAGGAACTCTGATTGTTAACTGATCTTAGAGCTTTTTCCTGGTAATTCATCCTTTTTTAATTAATAATCCCACTTCTGACTTCACTACTTGTGATTTACTCGCAACAACAAACATTTCATTCCATCCCAAAATTGAACTAATATAAAAAATTTTGAAGGAATGTTTTTTACAAAAAATTCACACCTCAAATAGAACATTTTCCAAGATCAGAAAATCTTATTGGCCAGATTTTGCAAAACAATAATGCCACGAAAACATAAAAATTACGTACTCATTGTGCAAGCCCAATATACAGCAGCATATGTTAGTGAAAGTTTGACTTCAAATGTGTTTTAATTTTGTGTGTTACACGTTATTGAAGTAGCTCTCAATTGAAAAGTTAATATTGTACAAAGTGGTGTTCAGCTGAAAAAGGTTGGGAGCCAATGTGTTATTGAAAATAGATAATACACAACTTTATCCCTGAACCATCATGAATCACCATACACGACTTTATCCCTGAACCATCATGAATCACCATACACAACTTTATCCCTGGACTATCACGAATCACCATACACAACTTTATCCCTGGACTATCACGAACCAATAACTTTATCCCTGGACTATCACAATCACACAACTTTATCCCCTCACGAATCACCATACACAACTTTATCCCTGAATCATCACGAATCACCATACACAACTTTATCCCTGAACCATCACGAATCACCATACACAACTTTATCCCTGGACTATCATGAATCACCATACACAACTTTATCCCTGGACTATCATGAATCAACATACACAACTTTATCCCTGGACTATCATGAATCAACATACACAACTTTATCCCTGGACTATCATGAATCAACATACACAACTTTATCCCTGGACTATCACGAATCACCATACACAACTTTATCCCTGAACCATCACGAATCACCATACACAACTTTATCCCTGAACCATCACGAATCACCATACACAACTTTATCCCTGAACCATCATGAATCACCATACACAACTTTATCCCTGGACTATCATGAATCACCATACACAACTTTATCCCTGGACTATCATGAATCAACATACACAACTTTATCCCTGGACTATCATGAATCAACATACACAACTTTATCCCTGGACTATCATGAATCAACATACACAACTTTATCCCTGGACTATCATGAATCAACATACACAACTTTATCCCTGGACTATCATGAATCAACATACACAACTTTATCCCTGAACCATCATGAATCACCATACACAACTTTATCCCTGAACCATCATGAATCACCATACACAACAATGGATGATATCAAATAGTTGGATAATTCTCATTTATTATAGTAAAGAAGTTTGTGGAAAATATACTGAAACTTTGGTACAAAGATTTAGATTCAGAACTTGGGAGACAGGAATTTGATCTCACCCTAAGATCATCCAGGAGAGATGACGAAAGGTCCTTGGAATCGAGGGACTTGACTAAATCTCGGTAGGATGACATATTAGTATCTTGTATCTTGCTAGCCTTCACAAAGTATAACAACATGCAACCAAGTTTAGGCTGATGCATAGCAATCTCAGCAAGAACCATCAACTGAGGTTGTCTGCTTGGGTCTTCTTCTGGTGTCAGGCACAAGTTTCTAGAAGCAGAAGAACTCTTGAAAAGAAGCTCCTGGTCTTTTGCACATTATTATAAATAATCTTTTATCTTTTACAATACCACTGCAATATTAGTTTGCATATTGCATTTACATTTTGGCACTAGTACACATGTCACACAAGAAAACCTGCTACTAAAACACGTAATTCAATATTGATATATAATTCTACAACTCTTCATACAGAAAAATCACAACAAATATAAAGATACTTAATAATAAATAGTTCTTCCAAAACCTGATGTTTTACTTAATACAAGTTTTATTCGACTAGAAATGTTAACCTGTGATGTTCGGTTGAACATGGTGTAAAACACTTAACAACGGGGTGTTGATTTTCATTCAGTTACGAGTTTATTTACTTACCTAAACATCACAAACAAAGGTGTTCCTATTGAGTCTTCCAATGATCTATAGCAAAAAGAACAAAACAAAAATATTAGAACCAAAACAGAAACTGACGTTTTTTAGGTACGGCCACGATAAGTTCTTTAAGTTCTCTCAACTAACACGTGACAAAACTTACTCATCGTCTACTTCTTGTGGAAATATTTTTCTCGTAAATTCGTCATTGAGGATATGTGCCAGACAAATACCAAGAGTTGAGGCAGTGTCCTGGTCAAAGTCATTCTGTGGAAGACATAAATTGGCAAAACCTTTCAGTAACATAACACTAACAGACAAATCTGGATCAATCCAGTTTATGAAATATTAGTTAAATATTAGAGTCTGAAGTTGAGATGTAAACATAAGTAAATAATATATAAACATACAATCAAAGTTGGTGTATTACTACCCCCTAACCTCACCCAAAATTTTTGATATGTCAGAACACTTTTGTAGTCAGAATCATTTAATTTTTTTTATTGCTTCAAGTAACATAAACCTTCAATGAAACCTCACAAGCTTTCAATAATCTATTTAATAAACCATCTTTACACTGTTTCACCCTCATGCAACCCATTCTTTGGAAAACGTCAGGATACTCACTCCTTGTAAGATGGCCTGAAGCAACTTTTCCACCATTTCACATCTTGTTTCATAAACCCTGTTGATAAAGTAAAGGAACAACAAACATTTCAAGATCAATCAAACTAACATTTCTTGTAACCGAATATTCCCTCTCAATTTTTTGTAAAGAACAAATTTTCTCATGTGCAATGGTATCAATACTCTTTTCTTTTTTTGATTTTGGTTGGATATTTTGAGACCATTGAACTATTGGATCGTAAGGTTGTTTTGTAATGCTAACAAATGGTTATTTGGGCTTTAGGTCTATCAACTGCCAGGATCATTAATGTGTGTGTTTGCTCATTGTGTGGAACACTATGAATAATTCATGATATTTCTAAACAAACAATTAAAGTTAAGGATTATTTAAAGTGCTAGAAACTATGCATTGATTGGTAATTCTTTAGATCATGTGTTTGTTACTATAAAACTTTCTTTAACATTTGAACAGTAAAATATCTCATTTAGCATCTGCATAAAAAAAAAAGTATTTGCTTACAGATACAATTATTAAAAATGTTTTCACAGTAATTCTAAACATTTTCTCCTCATAGAAGAAAACGAGAACTTACCTTTCATTCTTGAGGTTTATTACCCATTTCTTAATGTCACCTGAAAGCTGGTCTATATATTCACCGATATCCATTTGTTCAACTTTGGATGTTTCTTTAATGGGCCTAAATTTGATATCTCGAACTCGTAATTTATCTAGATACAAATAACAATTTCTGTTAGGTGCTTCTTGCTGGTTTCTATAGTAAGAGTAATTACAGATAAATATTTGAAGACTTTGACTTAATTTTTCTTATCCGGAGATATATTTTTTGTCTGGAAATGACAAATGCTTTAAGTGAAATACAAGTATGTTAGATTCTCCTTTGTTTAAACATGTAATACGCAAACTAAGATCTTACTGAATAAAAATAATAATCTGAAAAGAAACTTATTTTTACAAAGCTGATTTTACAGTTCTAAGCTGATTTGGACTTTAAAAGCCATTAATCTACAACAAGAGTGAACTAAACTAAATGATTTAACATCCTGTAGCCAAAAAAATGACTGAACTCAAGTTCACACCTTTATTTAAGCATGTAACCTGCAAGAGTTAAACAAAGTTTTAAACAAACAGCTGTGTCATAATGCTTTTACAACTAAAACTTACTGCAAGTTTCTCTTTTGCTGAACACATAAGATTGTTAAACTTTATATTGAAACTAAAAATGAAATATATTCTGTTGTAAAGGCTATTTTTATTTCTGAAAAGTAATAAAATTTAAATATTTAATACAATTTAACATGAAATACTATGAAGTACTACTTAACACAGGTTATTAACCTCAAGTATGCAGTTACTACATAATATAACCCATAAGTATTAGTTACAATTTAGCCTACGGTATAACACATAAGATTACGGGGACAATTTAAACTAGTTTATAATAACTCACAGATAGGTAATTACCATCACATCTGAGAAGAAACACAGGTGAACAGCTATAATTAAAATGTATGTTATAACAACATAAATATACAGCTGCAATTACCCTAACGTTACAACTTTAAAAAAATTAAACATTAATATCTTAAATGAGAAAATGAAGAACAAAATATTCATGATGTCTGAAACACTTACCTAAAGGTATATCATCTTCATCCTCACTAAACTGAGCCTCGTCTGAAACACTCACCTAAAGGTATATCATCTTCATCCACACTAAACTGAGCCTCGTCTGAAACACTCACCTAAAGGTATATCATCTTCATCCTCACTAAACTGAGCCTCGTTTTCTGAATTATTCAAGTTACCAGTGTGGTTCACATCAATCATCACTACTTCTGACTCTCTTGGTTGAAGAGGTTCTTCTGGTTTCACTTTGGAAAAAATTGGTACATCCATTAAAACAAGAAAACACAATTAAAAATACTGTTGAAAACTAATTCAAGTCGTTAACCCCAATTATGAGCGTCAGTTGGCAAAAGTCATGCTCTCTCATTTGACAAAGAACTATAGAAAATGTTCAATGCAAGTTAGAGGTGAACCCAAGATTCTGCATTAAGGTTAAATCATGCATTTTATACAAATAACAATTACAAATTTTTCAACCAATGTGGGACTTTCAACAGCATTTATTACATATGACATTGCTGGTTGATGAAGAAACATCAGTAATGTTACCCGATTTTCTCATTTTTCTTGCTGTAAACATTAGAGGGATATCCAGATTGATGGCTGTGAAGGTAGGTTGTTAAACCTCACTCGGAGTGTCTAATTCTACTGCTGATATCCAATGGTTGCATAAGCTCCAGTGCTGGTTGATTTGCTGTACATAACATGACTATAAACATGCAACATATATATCACTACCTTTAGCAAAAAACGACTGTTTATGAAAATACCTAATGAATTTTGTTTCAATGTCAGAAAATCTGGTTAAGCAGCTTAAACTTGCATCCGTGAGATTAATCTAACCAATTTCTTTCGGTGCCAGAGAACCTGGTTAAGAAGCTACAGTTTGTTTTTTTTGAGATCAATCTACCCACTTTCATTTGGTGCCAACAAAACTGTCATAGAGTCCAAGGTTATTTCCTCACTAGAAAACGTGAAGGTATTTTTTATTTGCTTTTTTTTTTTTGGTTTGATAATCTGTGAAATTCTGTGCAAGTGAAACAAAGCTAATACCATTGCTTTAAACAACAATAATAATACTTTGTGTAAAATTAAGATATAAACACAAAACTACCTTCCATAATTATAGGATCTTTGTAAACTAGTTTAGACCTTAAGTAACATTCTACAGAAATCATAAGCTACTTCTTCACATCTAAAGTGCTACAGCAGACATTTTTAAGAAATGAGAGGCATTTGGAAGTTTATTAATATTTAGTGAAAAAGTATTTGTTTTTTTTTTTTAATTTTGCCAAAAACTACATGAGGGTTATCTTCTCTAGCCGTCCCTAATTTAGCAGTGTAAGACTAGAGGGAAGGCAGCTAGTCATCACCATCCACTGTCAACTCTTGGGCTACTCTTTTACCAGTGAATAGTGGGATTGACCGTAACATTATAATGCCCCCACGGCTGAAAGGGCAAGAACATTTGGTGCAACAGGAATTTGAACCCGTGACCCTCAGATTGTGAATCGAATGCCTTAACCCACTTGGCCATGTTGAAACCAGTGGAAAAAAACAAAATTCGGTGTTCACAGAATATGTGCTAAACATACAGCTCAAACATTTTAACCAATGTTTTGTTATACAACTTGGCAAGCTAACACAATTCTTTATCACTTTTTAAATTTTCTTTTTTAAAATTTGCCAAATTTTAATAATAAATTAAAAAGAAATATTACTCACCATCACTAACACAACAAAATTCTCCAAAATTTTCTACCACCATTGCCCTAAGATCTTTGTCAAGCTTAGGATTATCAAACAATGGAGACAAGGACCTGTGAAATATTAAGGATTAGTAAACCAACACACACTGCTGTTTCAATACAGATAATGGTCATACACAATTTTAAAACAAAAATTTATTTACTTTTGTATGACTTATTTTCACAACAAATTATACTAGATGGACATAAACAAATCTTTCTAAACATTGTATTAAAACAAACACTAAGTTAATCCAGTAAGTGGTTTTATTTACCAACAAAGAAATTGCTTATCTCACAAAACATTGTACTGAAAATACTGAGAGTAAACAAAATATTTTAAAACTACTTGTCTTATAGGAGTTTAAAAACTGCTTGTTTTGAGGAGCTAAGTTCCATATAGGTACTTGAGTAATCATAAATTTATTAAGGTAAATTTGAACATTATATAGAATGTTTTAAAAATTGTTACAGGCATTCAATATACTTTCTGTTGCTCCCAATAAGAATGTCAGGTCTGTAGATAAGAGAAGACGGTGTGAGTTAAAGTTCTGATGTGTTCATCCTCACAATGTTCTGCACACTGATATCCAGATTGTGATTCGTTTATCAAAGAAATAAAAACAATGTCACTTTGTCAGAAAAGCAATATAGGTATGTGGTTAAGTAACTATGGTAACATTCACCTCGACTGATGTAGCAAGTCCGATAAAGACTGAAACAATTGAAAACTATGATAAATAATTTATCCAACATGAGTAAACATGTTAAGTTGTATACAACATGTAATGGTTATATTAGTTTGGCAAGAAGAAATCAAACCAATCTTCCTATCAAAGTTTGAAGTGTTTTGCTTGCCCTCAGTAATGAAGCTGAAAAGAGTTTGCATGTGTGTGTGTGTTTAACTAACTGCTCTAATATTATCACTAATATTCATTTTTCTCAGGTGTTAAATCAGCACTAGAAAACAAAAATGAACTTAATATGAAATAAGCACTTGGTTGTTATTGCCACCTGCATTCTCTATTTCGACATCAAACTGACAACTAGGACTAACAGTGGTATTTCTACTGTATTTATAACCTACATGCAGGTGGGTGGGGATGTGACCTTAGTAATGCAGCTGCTAATTAACTAAGTTGGCAGTGGTTTTGATTTTATGTCACCAAAGCCTCAAATGGACTTGCAAGACAACCAAGAGCACTCAGACAGTCATTTAACTTCAACCACACATGCAGAATTAGGGTTAGGTGTTTAAGGCATACAGTTAGTCTCAGCTTACCTTATTTTATGCTTGGTGTGTGAGGAGTGTTCAGATTGGAAAATGAAGTTAAATACCAGCAATGCATGTGGGCAAAGTAGATTGCATGTAAACATGTGTAACATGCTCTCTGCAACTAATGAATAATACTTTGAAGTATATAATGAGTACAGAAGATGAATCTTTTACTTCTAATTGTTACTTTAGTTCTGACTTAATCATGAATGATACCAACATATTTCAATTCTTTTGTAAACAATAAGAACATGTGAATGATGAGGTAGCTGCTAATTTTGATTTGTTCAGTTCTCACAACTTCTGATGTGATAAATTTTCAAATCATTCTTTTACGTAATGGGCTTCTGAATTCCAAACTGCAGTGAATATTTACACCAGATGGTGGATAATATTATCTTGGAGAGTATTTGCTCCAATTAAAACATTGGGAGAAGAGAATACTTGTTTCGTTTAATACATTTATTTTAAACAATCTTATCAAAAATAATCACCACAAGAGGAAAAAACATTTAAGTTTAACTCCTTCAAAGGCCTTAACTGTAAACTACACCAACTCTGTTGGGTTCATAAAACTAGCATTTACAACATATTTGAATGTAATTTCTTTTAATATAAACATATCATATTGTAGACACTATAAATAATGGATTAATGAAACATGAACTCTAACCGATGTCATGTTTTGTAAATGATTTAAATGAAACTAAACACTCTTAATGTGAAACATGTTAACTCAAAAGACAAAAGAAATGTACTTGATAAATAAGACACATCAATTTAGGGTTACTTACGGCAAAACTCTTTTTTCAAGAATCTGCCTTAAAGAAGAGTAGATTCCTTGCTTCACTTGACTGGTTAATGGTACATAAAAATTTGTCATTATCTGGTGAAGAATGAGAGAGACAATGGTTAACAGTACATTAAAAGTACAAAACTTTCATAATCTAAGAAAAATACTCACAACAGCAGATAAAAAATTTCATAACGTATAAAATATTTGTAGAAAACATTTTGCCTCGTATGTAACACTTACTCGCTACTTATCGTGTAGAAAATGTTACAAATCAAGAGTAACAGTTACTTTTTAGTTTTCTTATTCAGAAAATCTAGGACCAGGTTTAACGTTTACTTACCCTACACAGAAAGTCCAACAGGGTGGCAGTAATGGCTGGATGAGGTCTCATGGAATGATACATTACAAGAATTGCTGGTTCTATCAATGAAAAAAAAGTTACCCTGTTAATAAGAAACACCAAAACCACATTATAATACATCATTCTATACAAATAGAATTTGTATATTATTTCGCACAAAGCTACTCAAGGACTATCTGTGCTAGCCGTCCCTAATTCAGCAGTGTAAGACTAGAGGGAAGGCAGCTAGTCATCATCACCCACTGCCAACTCTTGGGCTACTTTTTTACCAATGAATAGTGGGATTGACCGTCACATTATAACACCCCCACGACCCTCAGATTATGAGTCAAACCCCTTAACCCACCTGGCCTAGAATAAAATAAACTCTTCATAAATTATTTGTTGTGTCACAGATATCTGTGCACATAATACCATTTCTGTACAACAGGTCTTAAGAGTAAGATCACACAGAAGTCAAGGGTTATTACCACAGAAGTCTTCTTACTATTTCTACACAATATAATTTTTAACTCTTTAATGCGATTCAAAGTTCCTACTAGAAAGGAGAACCAATTGCCAAAGCCTAATTATCCACAGATAATGATTTCAACTGCCTATTAACATCCAACATGGTTTATGTTGCTATTCTGCACATTGGTAATACTAGCAGTTAAAAACTGTTTACTTTTTATGAGAATATGGATCCACAGTAACATCAAATCACTCCAGTGTTTTCAAACTTGAAGAGATAATTGAACTTATGCAAAGTGATAATGATTTTGGCTCTGAGTGTGTGTGTGTGTGTTTTCTTATAGCAAAGCCACATCATCCTATCTGCCGAGTCCACCAAGGAGAATCAAACCACTGATTTTAGTGTCTTAAACCCGTAGACTTACTGCTGTACCAGCAGAAGACTTCTAGCTCTGAACCTAAATTATCTGACAATGATTTTGAGCGAGACACAACCGAAGAAAAGTACATGCCTTAAGAGATAAGGTGATCATAAACACCATTAAAAACTACCACAACCCTTTCATCAAGGGTTTGTCTGCAACAGGTTTGGAATAATGAACAAGATCCTAGTTAACAACATTATGAAGACATATTTGCACTTGACTTTTTGACATCAAAATTCTCTAAATGCTAGTATTCAAAATTCCTTGGTCTGTAATTACAAGTTTGCTTGAAGTAGAAAATTTGGTGCAAATTCTAAAAAAACTGGTAAGGAACAAAAAGTATGCTTTACATTTCATGTTTGAAATTAAAAAGAATTGGAAAATGTATTTTTATAGATTTGTGACTGTTCCCAAACACTGTTTCATGGAAATATTTATAAACGTGCACAATTAAGGAGAGCACAGCTTACCAATATTCATAATGTTATCCCTTTCAGCATCAAAAAACAACCAGTCATAAAACAGAGACAATTTGGCATTTGAAGCTGCAACATTTGATGTGCAGGTTGTCAGCAGCCAACCAATCACAGCCCAGCGAGGAATGATGTCAGAACAAAGCACTTCATTGGATGGATGGATAACTCCACAGATGAAACGGATGAGATCACAGCGAAGAGACTGACTGTCAGGAGTGGAAAGATACTAAACGGAAAACAGGAACAAGTTACATGAAGCAAAAAGTAAACAACTTTTCACATTCATTGAATAAAAATAGTTTATTCAATTTCATCTGTTTGAATATAATAATTATTATCCTATAACTGTTTTTAAATTAGGAAAGTAATAAATAGATGTTGCAATACAACAGCCCTAATATTTACGTCGAACTATCGAGCTGAAAACATACAAGAGAAGCAAGTATACTCAAAAGGCACAGGTTGACCAAGTAAACTAACTGGAACAGTAACATAATTTCTGGCAGAAGCGTTAACGTTAGACATAGCTCTGTTATTTCCAAGTATTTCTCAAAATGTGAATATAAAGGTCACAGAATGTAATAGAAAATATTGTTTTGTGGACTTTCAAAATATAAAAGTTCCCAGATACAGTAGGAATATTTCATCTGTTAGTTTAGCCTCACTTCCACATAAGTTAAAGCAATCATGGAATATTTTTCACATGACTTAAAGCAATCACAAAATATCTTTGTTATGACTTAAGGGTTCACAGAGCCAGTGGACAATTTCCTGTCACACAATATAATATTCCTTCAATCCCAAGCTATTGGTATCTACTAATGATACATTTTGGGTAAAGTACATTACTAAAGGACATTACAGTTAGGTTCAAACGGGCTACAAAATGTGACCTTCTGAATTAGTTGCCCAAAGTACTAACCATTTCGTGCAAATTTACAAGGACAACTTGCACTAGACATACTTAACTTTGATGTGACAGACCAGAGGGAAGGCAGGTAATCAATACTGCCAATCAGCAACTCTTGAGCCCCAAAACGCAAACCAAGGTTTATTTATTTATTATGGCATTAAGTTGGGAACCATGGTATCTTAAATCAATAACATTGCTCACTAATTATTATGTTATGTCAGCCTAATTCAAACATTTAGTTCACTTACCTGTTTCTGAAACCAATCCTGGTACCTTTTCTGTTGACCAAACCTGACCTGAAAAACCAAACAATTTCCTTCTTTCTCTTTGCATTCGATATTTTCAAATACACTCTATTAAATATTAACAGTTAAAGACTCAAAATATTATAAGCTTTTCGCAAACTCAATATTTTTTGAAACTGAGAGTTGGAAGGCATGTATCTCTCCTCAGTGATGACCTTCAGTGGACATCTCTTCCTTTCAAAAGGTCATCATTATTAGTTTAAGAATATACCCAAGTTTCAGACTGAATAGGTAGGGGGGGGACTCTGTAAATTTCATATGCCAAATTTACACTGAAAACTTTGAAAATTTGGATCACAACAATAAAGTTAACACTAGTTTACACAAATTTGCAAATAAGTTCAAGCTAACAAGTTCTTATTTCTAAACCACAGAATGCACTTCAGTTATTGATAACAACACCACTCATCACTTATTTTACAACAAAACCTTAAAACTCACATACACAAATGGAATATCAGAGTTCTTGTTTGTTTGTAGCTAAGTACAAATGTATTCAGTGGGCATCAAATTCCAGTTTCTAGCACTAGAAGTCTACAGACATACCACTGTGAAACTGAGGGAAGAGGCAGTTCTTCAGGAAATGGTTCACCAGTTATGCAAACAAGTTATCATGAAGAGATGAAGACATTAGAATGGTTACTTTGAAAACCATGACTCAACAAACAGAAAATAAACAATTATATTCAAACAAGTACAAAAACATTGCAAAATTATATAAACTACAACTTAAACAAAAACCTATAAATAACTACTTATTCAACAGACTTGGCACTGAAAGAATAATTCCGATGGAAAAAAGACAATAAAAACGACACAAAAATTTGTATAAAACCCAAGTTATTATGTAAACTATTTTATTAATCGTGTATGTAAATCCCACTGTTTAATAACAATGGTTAAAAGCAACACACAACAACAGCACATTACACATAGCAACACAATGAAGTAAAAGTTGAGAGAAATTGGAACACGACTGAATCATGAACAAAATGTTGCACCAACTTATATATCTTATTCAGATGAACAGGAGTAAGTCTGAAAGTCTTACCTGTGAAGTTAAGAACACAATCTTCCTCTCCATGTCTGGTGTTAACCTACTCTGAAGAAATCTCCGTGAAGTCCTTGTTGTGAGCAACTGAAGGACACCTACCAACAAAAAAATATGAAAAAAATTAAATAAACATAAATAGTCTCTACATCAAACTTCTTAGAAACATAAAAAAGCTACATTCAATGTTTAGTTTTCAAAATATAAAAACTTGAAATATCAGCATATACATTTTTTCTTTTTTTAAAGCAACAATGAAATTGGATGTATCACATACTGTAGAGACAATTCAGCGGGCTAAGATGCTGGGTTTACTCAGCAGGGCAAAACTCAATTTTTATATCAATGGTTGACATACAATTAACATGAGCTAATAACCAATTTTCGTTTTATATCTCAGACTCCACTGCATCAGTTGGTCCTTTATTACCTGCTATTCTACAACATTTCTACAATTTCTGTAAAGAACTTACTATTGCTAATCTGTAAGGCTTGGTATTAAATGTTGACTAGTTCTTTATGAGGTAACTATTGCTAATCTGTAAGGCTTGGTATTAAACGTTCACTAGTTCTTTATGAAGTAACTATTGCTAATCTGTAAGGCTTAATATTAAATGTTCACTAGTTCTTTGTGACGTAACTATTGCTAATCTGTAAGGCTTAATATTAAATGTTGACTAGTTCTTTATGAAGTAACTATTGCTAATCTGTAAGGCTTGGTATTAAATGTTGACTAGTTCTTTATGAATTAACTATTCCTAATATGTGAGGCTTGGTATTAAATGTTGACTAGTTCTTTATGAAGTAACTATTGCTAATCTGTAAGGCTTAATATTAAATGTTCACTAGTTCTTCATGAAGTAACTATTGCTAATCTGTAAGGCTTGGTATTAAATGTTGACTAGTTCTTTATGAAGTAACTATTGCTAATCTGTAAGGTTTGGTATTAAATGTTCACTAGTTCTTTGTGACGTAACTATTGCTAATCTGTAAGGCTTAATATTAAATGTTGACTAGTTCTTTATGAAGTAACTATTGCTAATATGTGAGGCTTGGTATTAAATGTTAACTAGTTCTTTATGAAGTAACTATTGCTAATCTGTAAGGCTTGGTATTAAATGTGGACTAGTTCTTTATGAAGTAACTATTGCTAATCTGTAAGGCTTGGTAATAAATGTCGACTAGTTCTTTATGAAGTAACTATTGCTAATCTGTAAGGCTTGGTATTAAATGTTGACTAGTTCTTTATGAAGTAACTATTGCTAATCTGTAAGGCTTGGTATTAAATGTTGACTAGTTCTTTATGAGGTAACTATTGCTAATCTGTAAGGCTTAATATTAAATTTTGACTAGTTCTTTATGAAGTAACTATTCCTAATATCTGAGGCTTGGTATTAAATGTTGACTAGTTCTTTATGAAGTAACTATTGCTAATCTGTAAGGCTTAATATTAAATGTTCACTAGTTCTTCATGAAGTAACTATTGCTAATCTGTAAGGCTTGGTATTAAATGTTGACTAGTTCTTTGTGACGTAACTATTGCTAATCTGTAAGGCTTAATATTAAATGTTGACTAGTTTTTTGTGACGTAACTATTGCTAATCTGTAAGGCTTAATATTAAATGTTCACTAGTTCTTTATGAAGTAACTATTGCTAATATGTGAGGCTTGGTATTAAATGTTGACTAGTTCTTTATGAAGTAACTATTGCTAATCTGTAAGGCTTGGTATTAAATGTTGACTAGTTATTTATGAAGTAACTATTGCTAATCTGTAAGGCTTGGTATTAAATGTTGAATAGTTCTTTATGAAGTAACTATTGCTAATCTGTAAGGCTTGGTATTAAATGTTGAATAGTTCTTTATGAAGTAACTATTGCTATTCTGTAAGGCTTGGTATTAAACGTTCACTAGTTCTTTATGAAATAACTATTGCTAATCTGTAAGGCTTGATATTAAATGTTCACTAGTTCTTTGTGACGTAACTATTGCTAATCTGTAAGGTTTGGTATTAAATGTTCACTGTTTCTTTGTGATGTAACTATTGCTAATCTGCAAGGCTTAATATTAAATTTTGACTAGTTCTTTATGAAGTAACTATTGCTAATCTGTAAGGCTTGGTATTAAATGTTGACTAGTTCTTTATGAAGTAACTATTGCTAATCTGTAAGGCTTGGTATTAAATGTTGACTAGTTCTTCATGAAGTAACTATTGCTAATCTGTAAGGCTTGGTAATAAATGTCGACTAGTTCTTTATGAAGTAACTATTGCTAATCTGTAAGGCTTGGTAATAAATGTCGACTAGTTCTTTATGAAGTAACTATTGCTAATCTGTAAGGCTTGGTATTAAATGTTGACTAGTTCTTTATGAAGTGACTATTGCTAATCTGTAAGGCTTAATATTAAATGTTCACTAGTTCTTTGTGACGTAACTATTGCTAATCTGTAAGGCTTAATATTAAATGTTCACTGTTTCTTTGTGAAGTAACTATTGCTAATCTGTAAGGCTTAATAATAAATATTGACTAGTTCTTTATGAAGTAACTATTGCTAATCTGTAAGGCTTAATATTAAATGTTCACTGTTTCTTTGTGAAGTAACTATTGCTAATCTGTAAGGCTTAATATTAAATGTTGACTAGTTCTTTATGAAGTAACTATTGCTAATCTGTAAGGCTTAATATTAAATGTTCACTAGTTCTTTGTGAAGTAACTATTGCTAATCTGTAAGGCTTAATATTAAATGTTCACTGTTTCTTTGTGAAGTAACTATTGCTAATCTGTAAGGCTTAATATTAAATGTTGACTAGTTCTTTATGAAGTAACTATTGCTAATCTGTAAGGCTTGGTATTAAATGTTGACTAGTTCTTTATGAATTAACTATTCCTAATATGTGAGGCTTGGTATTAAATGTTGACTAGTTCTTTATGAAGTAACTATTGCTAATCTGTAAGGCTTAATATTAAATGTTCACTAGTTCTTCATGAAGTAACTATTGCTAATCTGTAAGGCTTGGTATTAAATGTTGACTAGTTCTTTATGAAGTAACTATTGCTAATCTGTAAGGTTTGGTATTAAATGTTCACTAGTTCTTTGTGACGTAACTATTGCTAATCTGTAAGGCTTAATATTAAATGTTGACTAGTTCTTTATGAAGTAACTATTGCTAATATGTGAGGCTTGGTATTAAATGTTAACTAGTTCTTTATGAAGTAACTATTGCTAATCTGTAAGGCTTGGTATTAAATGTGGACTAGTTCTTTATGAAGTAACTATTGCTAATCTGTAAGGCTTGGTAATAAATGTCGACTAGTTCTTTATGAAGTAACTATTGCTAATCTGTAAGGCTTGGTATTAAATGTTGACTAGTTCTTTATGAAGTAACTATTGCTAATCTGTAAGGCTTGGTAATAAATGTCGACTAGTTCTTTATGAAGTAACTATTGCTAATCTGTAAGGCTTGGTATTAAATGTTGACTAGTTCTTTATGAGGTAACTATTGCTAATCTGTAAGGCTTAATATTAAATTTTGACTAGTTCTTTATGAAGTAACTATTGCTAATCTGTAAGGCTTGGTATTAAATGTTGACTAGTTCTTTATGAGGTAACTATTGCTAATCTGTAAGGCTTAATATTAAATTTTGACTAGTTCTTTATGAAGTAACTATTCCTAATATCTGAGGCTTGGTATTAAATGTTGACTAGTTCTTTATGAAGTAACTATTGCTAATCTGTAAGGCTTAATATTAAATGTTCACTAGTTCTTCATGAAGTAACTATTGCTAATCTGTAAGGCTTGGTATTAAATGTTGACTAGTTCTTTGTGACGTAACTATTGCTAATCTGTAAGGCTTAATATTAAATGTTGACTAGTTCTTTGTGACGTAACTATTGCTAATCTGTAAGGCTTAATATTAAATGTTCACTAGTTCTTTATGAAGTAACTATTGCTAATATGTGAGGCTTGGTATTAAATGTTGACTAGTTCTTTATGAAGTAACTATTGCTAATCTGTAAGGCTTGGTATTAAATGTTGAATAGTTCTTTATGAAGTAACTATTGCTAATCTGTAAGGCTTGGTATTAAATGTTGAATAGTTCTTTATGAAGTAACTATTGCTATTCTGTAAGGCTTGGTATTAAACGTTCACTAGTTCTTTATGAAATAACTATTGCTAATCTGTAAGGCTTGATATTAAATGTTCACTAGTTCTTTGTGACGTAACTATTGCTAATCTGTAAGGTTTGGTATTAAATGTTCACTGTTTCTTTGTGATGTAACTATTGCTAATCTGTAAGGCTTAATATTAAATTTTGACTAGTTCTTTATGAAGTAACTATTGCTAATCTGTAAGGCTTGGTATTAAATGTTGACTAGTTCTTTATGAAGTAACTATTGCTAATCTGTAAGGCTTGGTATTAAATGTTGACTAGTTCTTCATGAAGTAACTATTGCTAATCTGTAAGGCTTGGTAATAAATGTCGACTAGTTCTTTATGAAGTAACTATTGCTAACCTGTAAGGCTTGGTAATAAATGTCGACTAGTTCTTTATGAAGTAACTATTGCTAATCTGTAAGGCTTGGTATTAAATGTCGACTAGTTCTTTATGAAGTGACTATTGCTAATCTGTAAGGCTTAATATTAAATGTTCACTAGTTCTTTGTGACGTAACTATTGCTAATCTGTAAGGCTTAATATTAAATGTTCACTGTTTCTTTGTGAAGTAACTATTGCTAATCTGTAAGGCTTAATAATAAATATTGACTAGTTCTTTATGAAGTAACTATTGCTAATCTGTAAGGCTTAATATTAAATGTTCACTGTTTCTTTGTGAAGTAACTATTGCTAATCTGTAAGGCTTAATATTAAATGTTGACTAGTTCTTTATGAAGTAACTATTGCTAATCTGTAAGGCTTAATATTAAATGTTCACTAGTTGTTTGTGAAGTAACTATTGCTAATCTGTAAGGCTTAATATTAAATGTTCACTGTTTCTTTGTGAAGTAACTATTGCTAATCTGTAAGGCTTAATATTAAATGTTGACTAGTTCTTTATGAAGTAACTATTGCTAATCTGTAAGGCTTAATATTAAATGTTTACTAGTTCTTTATGAAGTAACTATTGCTGATATGTGAGGCTTGGTATTAAATGTTGACTAGTTCTTTATGAAGTAACTATTGCTAATCTGTAAGGCTTGGTATTAAATGTTGACTAGTTATTTATGAAGTAACTATTGCTAATCTGTAAGGCTTGGTATTAAATGTTGACTAGTTCTTTATGAAGTAACTATTGCTAATCTGTAAGGCTTAATATTAAATGTTTACTAGTTCTTTATGAAGTAACTATTGCTGATATGTGAGGCTTGGTATTAAATGTTGACTAGTTCTTTATGAATTAACTATTGCTAATCTGTAAGGCTTGGTATTAAATGTTGACTAGTTATTTATGAAGTAACTATTGCTAATCTGTAAGGCTTGGTATTAAATGTTGACTAGTTCTTTATGAAGTAACTATTGCTAATCTGTAAGGCTTGGTATTAAATGTTGACTAGTTCTTTGTGACGTAACTATTGCTAATCTGTAAGGCTTAATATTAAATGTTCACTCGTTCTTTATGAAGTAACTATTGCTAATCTGTAAGGCTTAATATTAAATGTTCACTGTTTCTTTGTAAAGTAACTATTGCTAATCTGTAAGGCTTAATATTAAATGTTGACTAGTTCTATATGAAGTAACTATTGCTAATCTGTAAGGCTTAATATTAAATGTTGACTAGTTCTTTATGAAGTAACTATTGCTAATCTGTAAGGCTTAATATTAAATGTTCACTGTTTCTTTGTGAAGTAACTATTGCTAATCTGTAAGGCTTAATATTAAATGTTGACTAGTTCTTTATGAAGTAACTATTGCTAATCTGTAAGTCTTAATATTAAATGTTGACTAGTTCTTTATGAAGTAACTATTGCTAATATGTGAGGCTTGGTATTAAATGTTGACTAGTTCTTTATGAAGTAACTATTGCTAATCTGTGAGGCTTGGTATTAAATGTTGACTAGTTATTTATGAAGTAACTATTGCTAATCTGTAAGGCTTGGTATTAAATGTTGACTAGTTCTTTATGAAGTAACTATTGCTAATCTGTAAGGCTTGGTATTAAATGTTGACTAGTTCTTTATGAAGTAACTATTGCTAATCTGTAAGGCTTGGTATTAAATGTTGACTAGTTCTTTATGAAGTAACTATTGCTAATCTGTAAGGCTTAATATTAAATGTTGACTAGTTCTTTATGAAGTAACTATTGCTAATCTATAAGGCTTGGTATTAAATATTGACGAGTTCTTTATGAAGTAACTATTGCTAATCTGTAAGGCTTGGTATTAAATGTTGACTAGTTCTTTATGAAGTAACTATTGCTAATCTGTAAGGCTTAATATTAAATGTTGACTAGTTCTTTATGAAGTAACTATTGCTAATCTGTAAGGCTTAATATTAAATATTGACTAGTTCTTTATGAAGTAACTATTGCTAATCTGTAAGGCTTGGTATTAAATGTTGACTAGTTCTTTATGAAGTAACTATTGCTAATCTGTAAGGCTTAATATTAAATGTTGCCTAGTTCTTTATGAAGTAACTATTGCTAATCTATAAGGCTTGGTATTAAATATTGACTAGTTCTTTATGAAGTAACTATTGCTAATCTGTAAGGCTTAATAATAAATGTTCACTAGTTCTTTATGAAGTAACTATTGCTAATCTGTAAGGCTTAATATTAAATATTGACTAGTTCTTTATGAAGTAACTATTGCTAATCTGTAAGGCTTGGTATTAAATGTTGACTAGTTCTTTATGAAGTAACTATTGCTAATCTGTAAGGCTTGGTATTAAATGTTGACTAGTTCTTTATGAAGTAACTATTGCTAATCTGTAAGGCTTGGTATTAAATGTTGACTAGTTCTTTACAAAGACACTTCTAATGCTATCTGTAAGATTTAGTGGTTTGTTCTTTCTTGTAATATACAGGTTTAGTTAATTATTGAATAACATACACTAACCTGTAAAGCTTGGAGCTAGAGATGTTGGTTCAAAAAGTATATCACGCCACAAGTTTTCAAATTCTGGTATTCTTGCTACATTTTGAAGTAATCTCACAAGATCACGGCCAATCATCATGCACTCCGTAAACTAAAAAAATTTCACATCAAAATAATTACAAAAACACTAACTTTTTAAAAACTTTAAAGACTGCTGACTGGAACTCACTTTAATAATCTTAAAAGCCTACATTATTTGTTAATAAAGAAGTCAACATTTATTCTAAACATCAATTTGAATCAGATTGCCAAATGTGAGGATGAACTAAACCTACAAATGAATTACTTCTAACATTACATTTCAAAGGAAAACTTACTCTTTCTCTTAGCAGAGAAATACAGAAATCAACTTCTCTTTGTCGTAAGACAGCCAGTATTTGACCCCCATGGTCAACAATTAACCTTAAGTAGGTATACACTGCTGTAGCAACCAGTAAAGAAAATTTTTCTAACCATCCCCTGAAAAAAGAATAAAAGGTTTCGTTCAACATAACTTGTTCTTCATCCACTTTGGAAAAAAAAACATCTTAGAATTCTAGGAACCCATGAATGAAAGTAAAACAGAACATATTCAGGTGAACAAGACTACACCTGCCAATGAAGACCTTCACCTGATACCAGGGCCTTCCATGTTGTCTGAGACATTATACACATAAATGTATGTTTAGATGCTAAATGTATCATCCATTTTCATGAACAGCAGCAGTTATAGTGTGAAACACATTAAGCGAATTATAATAATCAATTTGTAGGTCATATAGAAAATTAGATTTCTTTTGGCTACATATTAATAATGTAGCATTCATTGTCTTAATTTTATGATGTATTTATTTATATTTATTATCATTACATGAAAATTCATTGAACCCTGTGTCATGTTCAGAATTAAAACATTTATTATATTTTTAATATTATGATCACTATTAAAAATGACCAAACAAACAAATTAATCTCACATTAAAGAAAAATTCATGACTACATACTTCAGTTATAGCTTTATGATGTTTTTACTCAGTTCTGTTAAACTGTACAAAACCTGAGACATGAAATAATAAACTGATAAGTCAACACTAAATAGAACAGTCAATATTAAACTGATAAGTCAACACTAAATAGAACAGTCAACATTAAACTGATACGTCAGCATTAAATGGAACAGCCAATACTAAACTGATAAGTCAACATTAAATAGAACAGCCAATACTAAACTGATAAGTCAACATTAAATAGAACAGCCAATACTAAACTGATAAGTCAACATTAAATAGAACAGCCAATACTAAACTGATAAGTCAACATTAAATAGAACAGCCAATACTAAACTGATAAGTCAACATTAAATAGAACAGCCAATATTAAACTAAGTCAACATTAAATTGAACATCCAATATTAAACTGACAAGTTAACTAAACTATAATATCAACTTCTTTAAGAAGTTAATCAGCTTTAACAACACTGTATAAAAATAACAAATATAAACATAATTAACTTTTCACTTGGTGTTTCAATGTAAACTTGTGTGTTGTCGTCCTAGTAAAGTGTTTTAAACAACATGATAAAGATTGTTTCTTAAACACAATAATAAAAAAGAGGTTATTTACACACTGTCCACTGCATGTAATGAAACCAATTTTTAACATTATAAGCCCCCAGATTTAATCTTAAGTCACTGGGAGTGTGATGGGGAATCTACAGCAGCAAATTATTTTCTTATTAAATTCCAAATTTTGACTTAGATGTGAAATGTCAGAGAACAAGTTTGAAAAGAAAATGTTTACCAAAACAAATATTTTATTTTTCAGTAATAAGCAAGAAGCACTTTTATAATTGAGGGGTTTTGAGCCCATACCTATTTTCAATAAAAATGTCCAGCATGGATTCGGCGAGCCAAATGTTTTTTGGCGTCGTATCTCCTCCTTAAAAAACACACAAATATATTGTTACAAACAATTTTAACTTAAAAATTCCTAGATTCTTAATTGATAAAAATTGGATCTTAAGAGCAGAGGAAAAATATTTCTGAAAGTTGACAGCAGCAACCTATTAAAACAGCAATTTTATTCTTTAATAGACATTAGACAAATAAGAACAAAAATGCTCAAAATAACCAGTGTCTTTATCCTAATGGAAAGTAGTTTTATTCCAAAAACATACAATGAAATTATTTCTATAATTATGAACAGAAAATATAATTTTAGTGTTTTATTTACTAAGAATCAGCTTCTATTGTCACTAATAACAAATTCACAAGACAAATCTAAAGTTATAACAAGATGTCTGACATAGCAGTGAAATGTTTTTGTCACACTTTCAAGAAACAGAATGACCATATGGTCTTTCATCTAGCAAAAGAAAAATATTTTATTTTTCAGTAATAAGCAAAAAGCACTTATATAGTTGAGAGGTTTTGAGCCCTACCCATTTTCAATAAAAATGTCCAACAACTCTGCTAGCCTAATGTGTGTGTGTCGCACTTACATGAAATAACATAACTACATAGCAAAATATTAAGTTGCTAAGAGTCAGTTCAGTTTTTAGACACCCATAATTAGATACCTTTACATTTTTGATTAGACTAATATTCTATGTCCTAATTAAGAATGACAATTAAACAAAAAAGTGAATTTTTTATATAGTGAAACTTGGAAATTATTTCATTGAATAGGAATTGCCAAATAGTCAGAAACAATTTTGTTCAACTACAAGATTATGTTCACCTGCAATTTGCTTATAAAGTAAATTGTTGTACAAAATGCTGACTTGAGAGTGAACCAGGTTTTGTTCAACTACAAGATTATATTCACCTGCAATCTGCTTATACAGTACATTGTTGTACAAAATGCTGACTTGAGAGTGAACCAGGTTTTGTTCAACTATAAGATTATGTTCACCTGCAATCTGCTTATACAGTAAATTGTTGTACAAAATGCTGACTTGAGAGTGAACCAGGTGTTGTTCTGCTAAGATCATCTACTCACCTGCTATTTGCCTCAGAAGATTGTAGCACAAACCATCGACTCCAGGAACGGAGTTTCTGATCATTTCTCTTAAAAGCCAAATGAGCTGTAAAAAAAAACAAATTCGTCCAGCTGAAATAATGAATATTGATAATTCATCATACAATGCTAACAGCCTTTAAACTCAAGATTTGAAAGTTTTTATTTTCATCTGTGAAATTCTTTGGGTGAATTAAGAATATTTCTCCTCATGAGTGTAATAGTAATATTACTATTTTTATACAACAAATCTTTACATGACTGAACGCAAATGTACAAAAGAATTTCACAAGTAATACTGTACTTGAAATAATCCTATTTTATCTGTAATTATTCAGTCAGTTGAGCACAATTCTACCAGTAAAAAAAATAAAATGTATTTATAAAACAAAACTTCCTTCCATTAAAAGATTAATACTTAAAATCTTACAATTTTAAAACTCTATTCCAATGGTAAAATTCATGAAAGGAAATTAAGGTAAAACAAAACAAAGTTTAAAAAAGCATAAATAGCATAAAACCAATGTTTACATCTAGTCTACAACATTAAGAACTACAGTAACACAAGCTGTAAAGGACTTGCTGTAGCACAATTGTAATTATCATAACTCGCCAGGAAGACTGACAGGTAAGTACAAAAGCCACAGTCAGTCACCTGAAGTTGACCTTTCCAGTCCTGGTTCCAGGTTGTGTGTCATTATGACCATTTTCAAAAAGTAATAAAAGTTTTAAAAGACCTATAGCAAAATTATAATAATAACTTGTCAGGATAACTAACGGGTAGTTCAAACAGCAGCATTAGTCAAATGAAGTTGGCCTTTCTAGTCCTGGTTTCGAGTTATTTAATGCTACGGCCAGTTTCTAACTTCAAACTGAACAAGATGGACTGTGATTCGTAAAAGGGAATCGCATTAAAATGTGTAAAGTATAAATAAAAAACTTAAATGATATTAAACAGATTGTTGGCCTTTAAAAAACTAAAAACATTTACAAGGTGGACAGTGTCACCATCACCAATAGCACTGTCCAGCGTTATGGACAAACCTCGGGACAGAATATGGTTAAAATGGTGGCGTCGTTGAGAGTCATAAAGACGGCAAGATAGTAAAGTGTGGCTTATTGTGCCCTGAGTATCACACAGACTACACATTGGTGCATCAGTTAAAGATAAAAGAAAACGATGAGTTAAAAAACTGTGACCAATGCGTAGTCTAATTAGAACGACTTCCTTTTTCCGATCTTTACGGAAGCAAGACGGCCAAAGTCCAATATAGGGTTTTATTTGGAAAAGCTTGCTGTCACGTTACTCACTCAAAGTCAACTGCCAACTAGCACAGAGCCGAGCTTTGAATACAGGACCATAGTCCATGTATGGAACAGGCACAGTGGTGATAGTGCCAGAGCAGATAGATTGAGCTGCAGTGTCTGAAGCTCGTTCCCACAAATACCAACATGGCACAGTATCCAGAAAAACTGGATAGAAGCAGATGTTAAAGATAATTGTGTCAGTCTGTTTTGAATATTGGTGTGAACAGGGTGTGAAACAACATTAAGCGAGTCAGTATAAATAGTGCAGTTTGAGTACTGCTCAGCTTCAATGTGATCCAGGGCAAGATAAATGGCGTACAGTTCAGCAGTGAACACAGAAGCTGTAGAGGGAATTCTGCACACAACCACAACAAACCATGGCAGAGACCACAGTCACCTGATTTTGAACCATCTATATAAATAAGAGTGGAAGGATGGTTCAAAAGATGTTTAGCAAATAACAGACAGTATTTTCAATCAGGAGTGTCTACTTTTCTCAGATGACTTAAAGATAAGTCACATTTGGGGACTGTAAGAAGCCATGGAGGGATGGGCTGACCAGTGGATACAGCAATGTTATCCAAGAACACATCCAACTTATCCAACTGCACTTGGATACGAAGGCCAAAGGGAGCAATGGCAGATCATCTGTTCTGAAAAAGTATGGTACACCGAGGAAGGAAAACACAACCCCAGGTGGGATGCTTTGGTAAAGAACAAAGTTTTGAAGCATATAATAAAGACAGTTGCAAACAACAGAGGTGCAAAGAAGGTTCATGATACTTCACATATATATAAACTCTGAACTGGAGAAGTGCCAAAAGCTCCAATACAGAACCAAAGTACTTGATGATGAACAGGGTCAGCATCTACAAGGTTGAGGTCCTGGAAGTGACCAGTGATCCATGGTTGTGTTTTGATCGAATAAGAACACGATATATCTTTAACATAAAACTTCAATCCACTCCTCAAGTGGTGGAACAGAGGACATGGAGGATTTTCAGTGCTCTTGTACATTTGATCCATAGCTGCTTGATGTGTGATATAAAAGTCAGCTTGCAGTCAAAGATAAGCCCCAAGAACTTTGTCTCAGGGACCACAGACAGCACAACTTCACCAACACGCAATACAGGATCACAGTGAATACCCAATCGGCAGAAGTGTAAAGGGACAATTACAGTCATAGAGACAAATCAGCTCGAAAGTAAAGAATTGATCGCTCTGCCCGAGTCTTGAAGAGTAAGAGGGTGGAGGAAGAGGCAGAAGTGCTAAATACCCGGCAAAAGCTTTCACCTGGAGTATTGGTGATGCTCCGGATATCAGCTACTTCCTGGCTATCAGAGAGGAAGATTGAGAGGGGGACAGAATTATTTTGCCCACTGACCTTTCTAATCTTGTCCCATATGACTTTGGAACTGGTGGTAGAAGATATGCTGTTTGTGAACTTAATCCAAGATTCCTTCTGGCTTTGACATCTTACTCACTGAGCATGTGCACGAGCCTGCTGGAAAGTGATGCAATACGAGAGCATGGAATACCTACGAAAAGTATCTCAGGCCCGTTTTTGAGCCTTCCATGCCATATGACAGACAGGATTCCACCACAAACTAGGATATCATGGAAAATGTTATGAGGTTTTAGGAATACACTGAGCAGCTGCTTGTATAATGCAGTCAGTCACTGCTGCCACACAGTTGTCTACTGATGGCTTACAGACTATGGCAGGATTACGTTCTGCGATAGCAGTGAAAGAGGGCCAGTTTGCCTGATCCAGCTTCCATCAGGACACGTGGGTCAGGTGATATCAACCATGGCCAATCTCTCTCAAAATTATAGGAAAATGATCACTGCCTCGTGGATTATTGTCAACCCTCCAAGAAAAATGGGAGAATAATAAAGGGAAGCAAACTGAGAGATAAACAGCATTAAAGGACTGACTAGGTGAATGAAAATAAGTAGAAGAACCAGTATTGAAAAGAGAAAGATTGTGATCAGAGAGTATATACTCTACAGAGCGACCTCTCCCATCAATATCAGCACTTTCCTAGAGGGGATGATGTCCATTAAAGTCCTCCAGGATTAAAAATGGAGACAGCAACTGTTCAACGAGAGCATCAAGGTCTGATTGATCATATATCTCTCTAGGTGGCAGGCAGAGAGAATAAACAGTGATGCTACAACCTAAGGAAACATGAATGGATACAGCCTCCAAGGGTGTGTCGAGTGGCAAAGACAGGGTGGGCACATGCTGATCAACAACAGTGCCACCCCTCCATGCACTCGTCCATCACACAGCCTGAGATTTCTGTACAAAGAAAACTGCCGAAAGGTGACTGTATCGGCAGGTTTCAGACATGTCTTCTGTAACGAAAGACATACAGCAATCAGTGTTTTGATGTAATCCACATTAGAACGTAAACCTCGTTCCATTGTATCAAGGTGGCCATTTCTATTTACGTGAAGGCAAATTGGGTGAAGAGCCCTTCTGTTTACGGCCACGTCTTTTTCTTTAATGTCTTCATTCGAGGGAGGTCTGTCAACCCCCATGAATCCTGCCCTGGGTCAACTGAGCAGATCTTTACAAAAAACGTTTCATTTATTTTGAGAACAATTCTTTTGAAGGCACAGAGAAATCCATCTGCACTGTAGTCGTGGAATGAAGTGCAGCAGCATACTTCCAAGATGAAGTGGTGGACAGCAACTTTTGAGCCTCAGGGTAAGTAACATTATAAATTGTTTTCAAACGCTCCACCTCTTTTTCTTCCAACCATTTAGGGCGAGAACAAAAGTAGGACGGGTGAGAGCCATTGCAATTGACACAATGTGGGTCTGTGTCACACTCATAAACATCGTGGTCCTTGCCACCTCAACAAGCACACATCAAGGAACCACCATGACGTCTTTGAGTGACCGAACAGCCGACACTGGAAACATCTGAGTGTTTGGAATGTATGGCCATACCCTGCAATTAACATAACCTGCCTTGATGGTGGCAGGTGGAAGTGGTGATGTAAATGTCAGAATGAGGACATTACTCTGCATCATAATTCCATCTTTGCAAGTGGAGATACGCTTCACTGCAGAAACTCTTTGGGTGAAGAAACCAGCAAGAATCTCCGACTTGGGGATGTTTTTTGAAATCCTTCTCAACAATAACTCCTCGTGATGAATTCAAAGTAGCATGAGATGTAACCTCTATAGGTATATCCCCAATCACCTTTGAATGCAAGAGGAGTTCACTGTGTTTAGATGTGGATGTTTCCACCAATATGTCACCAAATCGAAGCTTCTTCACTTACATTGGAGAACCAGCAAGTCCTTCTAGTCCCTTCTGAATGAAAAAGGGAGACATTTGCCCTAAAGGTTTGTCTAAAAGAGAATGTGGGATAAGGAAATGAGGTACAACAAGTGGTACAGATGTTGAAGATTGCTGCTCAGAATCTTCAAAATATGGTTGTTTATCTATGGACTGTTTTTTTTTTACCATTTTATTGAAGTTTTTATTTGGAGGATCCATAATAAAAAACAAAGGAATATTTCGGTTCCCACTGACCCCACCCACCCTGGAGCCCAACGAGTGGACACACTGCAATGTCAACCAAGGACACTGCAGCAATGCCAGGGTTTCATGAGCACTATACCCAAACACCATCATCAGATACAATGTCCACAACACCTGTTGAGAACATCCAAAACTAGTACTAGTACAGGTGGGTGGATGTCTATATTCCAGAGGAGGTAAACTGAAAGAACACAACCTTTCCTAGGAGGTCCCCTCACCACATACAGGAATCCACACTGAGGGGTTTCTATTGAATACAAATATTATTAAAAACAAGTAAATTACATGTAATACAATTTTTAATAATCTGTTTCTTGACTGACTATGCACTTCTTACACTTACCTGTGTTCTGCTAATGTCCTGAAGTTTTGTGTATTTCTCTAAAATGATTTGGGTTAAATAACTAATAACTAAGGCAAGACCATCTCTTGTGACGTAGGTGAGGTCTCTGTAGTACTGTGAAGAAAATGAGAAATTTTACACCCTTTATAGATAAAACACTTTGTAGCTATTAGAAATACTCAATGTTCTAAGAAACATCAATACCATACACTATTATATCAAGTTTTAACAATACTGTTCTCAAGTTAAAAAAATACTATTATATTTTATCAACACTATTAACAAATTAAATGTGTTAAAATGTTCCTGAAAACAGAGAAATCTTATGCAACATCCTACTCTTGTAAATTTGTAATCAACTTTCTATATCACAAGTTTAACATTTTAAGAGTAAGTCCTGTTTCTGTAAGCTCATAATTTGAAACACATTTGTTGTTGAAAAACAATTTCTTATAAACAGAACAGGTTTAACAGCTAAGCATAAACAACTGTAATAAAGCACTTATTTATGTTAAGATGTATATTTTCCACAAAATTAATTTTTTACCAATACCTGACAAACTTTTCTGATATTTTACCACCATAAATCAGATTAACCCTTACAGGGCAGCCATTATCAATTGAAGATTTTGTGCTTTGCACTCAAGTACAGCTGTGATTAATTTAAGAAAGAGGCTAAAAACATTAGTTTGCAACCCCCTCACACCGTACTGACTGTTTACGTCGAAGGTCGAAACGTTGTTCACTCTTCTATGCAGAATATTTTCTCAACCCAAACAAGCTGTTTTTGCATATATATTTCTTCTGGTGATGCTTATGCAACATGTTAAAAAGCAAGCATCAGCTGATTATCTGAATAATAACCCCTTAATAAAAACCCCAATTTTTCCAAAATACATTACATGAGATCGATCACGTTTCCCATGTTGAAAATAAAGCTGAGGAACCTTTTTCTCTATTTCAAAGAGTTACCGATGAATCCGATTCTTTTCAAGGGTCACATTGTTTTTAATCAATACATTTCAAGCAAGTATCACTGATTTGGAATAAAGATCTTTGTATTATGTGATTGTGAGACAGAAACTGTAATAAATATGACTATCTATTCTACAAGTGATGTAGATGTCCCCAAAGATCCTCAATTAGGATTTACAGGATCAGTTGTCAAGCAATTGATGAAAGACAACCTAGGAAAAGGTCATATATTGTACACTTATAATTATATAACATATAATTTACATACTGATATTATATACAAGTGCAGAATTATGCAACTTTTTCCTTGAAAATAAAACTAGCTTTAGTGGAACAGTTAGAACTAATCAGAAGAACATTCCTCAATTTGCACCACTGAAGAAGATGGACGTTGACACCAAGAAGCAAGTGAATATATTAGCACTTCAGTGGAAAGAGAAACATCTGGTTACTTTGATTAATACAGTACATAAAGGTGAAATTAAATACAATGGAAAGGATGGTTACAAAACTAAGCAACCAATAACAAAACCCGATATTGGTTTTAGATTATGCTATGAATGTGAAGCTGGTTGACAAAAGTGACATGCAAATTGGACAAATTGTAAATGTGTGAAGTGGTACACGTAATTCTTTTTTTCACTTAACTGATATCTCAGTTTTGAAATCTTATTACATGTGTCTGGTAAAAAATGACAAGAAACCATCGAGTCACTTTAGTCACAATGAAATTTACCAATTATTGGAAAGGTATGAAAGGGTGACATTTCCCAGGAGAACATGGTCTTACTGTTCATGATTTTCATACTTTTAAAATATTTACATTTCTTCTCATTTTCTTTAAATTTTTGTTAAAAATAATGTAATAATAATAAGTAATAAAAATGCTAAAGATTATGTTTAAGAATTTTTTCTCATTTTTTTTACATCCATGGTGAGCTGCTATCCACAACATTTCTGCTGTTTAAGGGTTAAAAAACATAAACATTTCATAAATCTGGTAAAGTCGTGTCAAACTATCAAAAATTCTTCACCTTAACACTAGACTGAGGAGCTCTTCAACTTCCATAATTATTAAATATAACTCAACTTGTTATAGGTCATACAAACTTTACCAATCTCAAAAGTACATCAGTAAAAAATGTCCTCACCTTTCAAAATGGCATCACTTTTATCTTCAGCAAGTGTAACATAGCGATATTCAATACTTTGTGTTGAGATCATATTATATCTAAGAGTCACAGCTTGCTTTTTTATAACAATTTACTGTATTTGTGTGCATGTTGTCTGAATGCAATAAACGTAACATTGTACGCAAATCCAATATTTTAAAAAGGGATTTGTGTCCTAATTATTTTATCTTTGTAGGCTTAGCCTACTGTAATTGCTAATATCTGAAGTCGTTTAAGTATTGTAATAAAATAGTGCTCCTATATATTTCCAGTATAGCATAACATGAAAACAACAATCAAAAATAAAATCCCCAAGATATAAGAAATCTGCCTTATAAATATTATGAAGATTTTAAAATTGTAACTTAACATTCTTTCACTACAAGTGACTGTACTAACTTCCAACTATAAGTAATCTTTTGAAAAAAACTATTGTATCCTCAACTACACAATAATAAAGATCAAAACATAAAACAAGCAGGATAAAATATAACCCTTTCAAGTCCATTTCATCTTCTTTGCTAACTTCCATTCAAAATTCTACCGAACTATTATGTTATGCATTTATCTCCTTTAGGTTGATACCAAACTTAAATTATAATTCAAATTTTCCTATTATACATTACTAAATGTCTTAATATGAAAAGTAAATACTGAACAAACACATCTAAACACTGATTTGTGTGTGCGTCATATCATACATTGAATACAGCACTGGTTCAAATTAGATGTTTGTGATGTCAAAATACAAATTACTGACATTGAAAAGCTCAAATATAAAACACAGATTTTTATCTTTTCTATTCACAGAGTTATCACTGTATTTGGTGCATCAGACAGAGTTGTTCCAACTCAACTCTACCTTTTCTATTCACAGAGTTATCACTATATTTGGTGCATCAGACAGTTGTTCCCACTCAACTCTACCTTTTCTATTCACAGAGTTATCACAATATTTGGTGCATCACACAGTTGTTCCTATTCAACTCTACCTTTTCTATTCACAGAGTTATCACTATATTTGGTGCATCAGACAGTTGTTCCCACTCAACTCTACCTTTTCTATTCACAGAGTTATCACTATATTTGGTGCATCAGACAGTTGTTCCCACTCAACTCTACCTTTTCTATTCACAGAGTTATCACTATATTTGGTGCATCAGACAGTTGTTCCCACTCAACTCTACCTTTTCTATTCACAGAGTTATCACTATATTTGGTGCATCAGACAGTTGTTCCCACTCAACTCTACCTTTTCTATTCACAGAGTTATCACTATATTTGGTGCATCAGACAGAGTTGTTCCCACTCAACTCTACCTTTTCTATTCACAGAGTTATCACTATATTTTGTGCATCAGACAGAGTTGTTCCCACTCAACTCTACCTTTTCTATTCACAGAGTTATCACTATATTTGGTGCATCAGACAGAGTTGTTCCCACTCAACTCTACCTTTTCTATTCACACAGTTATCACTATATTTGGTGCATCAGACAGTTGTTCTCACTCAACTCTACCTTTTCTATTCACACAGTTATCACTATATTTGGTGCATCAGACAGTTGTTCCCACTCAACTCTACCTTTTCTATTCACAGAGTTATCACAATATTTGGTGCATCACACAGTTGTTCCTATTCAACTCTACCTTTTCTATTCACAGAGTTATCACTATATTTGGTGCATCAGACAGTTGTTCCCACTCAACTCTACCTTTTCTATTCACAGAGTTATCACTATATTTGGTGCATCAGACAGTTGTTCCCACTCAACTCTACCTTTTCTATTCACAGAGTTATCACTATATTTGGTGCATCAGACAGTTGTTCCCACTCAACTCTACCTTTTCTATTCACAGAGTTATCACTATATTTGGTGCATCAGACAGTTGTTCCCACTCAACTCTACCTTTTCTATTCACAGAGTTATCACTATATTTGGTGCATCAGACAGTTGTTCCCACTCAACTCTACCTTTTCTATTCACAGAGTTATCACTATATTTGGTGCATCAGACAGTTGTTCCCACTCAACTCTACCTTTTCTATTCACAGAGTTATCACTATATTTGGTGCATCAGACAGAGTTGTTCCCACTCAACTCTACCTTTTCTATTCACAGAGTTATCACTATATTTGGTGCATCAGACAGAGTTGTTCCCACTCAACTCTACCTTTTCTATTCACACAGTTATCACTATATTTGGTGCATCAGACAGTTGTTCTCACTCAACTCTACCTTTTCTATTCACAGAGTTATCACTATATTTGGTGCATCAGACAGAGTTGTTCACTATATTTGGTGCATCAGACAGAGTTGTTCCCACTCAACTCTACCTTTTCTATTCACAGAGTTATTCCCACTCAACTCTATATTCACAGAGTGCATCAGGCAGTTGTTCCCACTCAACTCTACCTTTTCTATTCACAGAGTTATCACTATATTTTGTGCATCAGACAGAGTTGTTCCCACTCAACTCTACCTTTTCTATTCACAGAGTTATCACTATATTTGGTGCATCAGACAGAGTTGTTCCCACTCAACTCTACCTTTTCTATTCACACAGTTATCACTATATTTGGTGCATCAGACAGTTGTTCTCACTCAACTCTACCTTTTCTATTCACACAGTTATCACTATATTTGGTGCATCAGACAGTTGTTCCCACTCAACTCTACCTTTTCTATTGACAGAGTTATCACAATATTTGGTGCATCACACAGTTGTTCCTATTCAACTCTACCTTTTCTATTCACAGAGTTATCACTATATTTGGTGCATCAGACAGTTGTTCCCACTCAACTCTACCTTTTCTATTCACAGAGTTATCACTATATTTGGTGCATCAGACAGTTGTTCCCACTCAACTCTACCTTTTCTATTCACAGAGTTATCACTATATTTGGTGCATCAGACAGAGTTGTTCCCACTCAACTCTACCTTTTCTATTCACAGAGTTATCACTATATTTGGTGCATCAGACAGAGTTGTTCCCACTCAACTCTACCTTTTCTATTCACACAGTTATCACTATATTTGGTGCATCAGACAGTTGTTCCCACTCAACTCTACCTTTTCTATTCACAGAGTTATCACTATATTTGGTGCATCAGACAGTTGTTCCCACTCAACTCTACCTTTTCTATTCACAGAGTTATCACTATATTTGGTGCATCAGACAGTTGTTCCCACTCAACTCTACCTTTTCTATTCACAGAGTTATCACTATATTTGGTGCATCAGACAGAGTTGTTCCCACTCAACTCTACCTTTTCTATTCACAGAGTTATCACTATATTTGGTGCATCAGACAGAGTTGTTCCCACTCAACTCTACCTTTTCTATTCACACAGTTATCACTATATTTGGTGCATCAGACAGTTGTTCTCACTCAACTCTACCTTTTCTATTCACACAGTTATCACTATATTTGGTGCATCAGACAGTTGTTCTCACTCAACTCTACCTTTTCTATTCACAGAGTTATCACAATATTTGGTGCATCACACAGTTGTTCCTATTCAACTCTACCTTTTCTATTCACAGAGTTATCACTATATTTGGTGCATCAGACAGTTGTTCCCACTCAACTCTACCTTTTCTATTCACAGAGTTATCACTATATTTGGTGCATCAGACAGTTGTTCCCACTCAACTCTACCTTTTCTATTCACAGAGTTATCACTATATTTGGTGCATCAGACAGAGTTGTTCCCACTCAACTCTACCTTTTCTATTCACACAGTTATCACTATATTTGGTGCATCAGACAGTTGTTCTCACTCAACTCTACCTTTTCTATTCACAGAGTTATCACTATATTTGGTGCATCAGACAGGGTTCTTCCCACTCAACTCTACCTTTTCTATTCACAGAGTTATCACTATATTTGGTGCATCAGACAGGGTTGTTCCCACTCAACTCTACCTTTTCTATTCACAGAGTTATCACTATATTTGGTGCATCAGACAGAGTTGTTCCCACTCAACTCTACCTTTTCTATTCACAGAGTTATCACTATATTTGGTGCATCAGACAGTTGTTCCCACTCAACTCTACCTTTTCTATTCACAGAGTTATTACTATATTTGGTGCATCAGACAGTTGTTCCCACTCAACTCTACCTTTTCTATTCACAGAGTTATCACTATATTTGGTGCATCAGACAGAGTTGTTCCCACTCAACTCTACCTTTTCTATTCACAGAGTTATCACTATATTTGGTGCATCAGACAGTTGTTCCCACTCAACTCTACCTTTTCTATTCACAGAGTTATCACTATATTTGTTGTGCATCAGACAGAGTTGTTCCCACTCAATTCTACCTTTTCTATTCACAGAGTTATCACTATATTTGGTGCATCAGACAGAGTTGTTCCCACTCAATTCTACCTTTTCTATTCACAGAGTTATCACTATATTTGGTGCATCAGACAGAGTTGTTCCCACTCAATTCTGCCTTTTCTATTCACACAGTTATCACTATATTTGGTGCATCAGACAGTTGTTCCCACTCAACTCTACCTTTTCTATTCACAGAGTTATTACTATATTTGGTGCATCAGGCAGTTGTTCCCACTCAACTCTACCTTTTCTATTCACAGAGTTATCACTATATTTGGTGCATCAGACAGTTGTTCCCACTCAACTGTACCTTTTCTATTCACAGAGTTATCACTATATTTGGTGCATCAGACAGAGTTGTTCCCACTCAACTCTACCTTTTCTATTCACATAGTTATCACTATATTTGGTGCATCAGACAGTTGTTCCCACTCAACTCTACCTTTTCTATTCACAGAGTTATCACTATATTTGGTGCATCAGGCAGTTGTTCCCACTCAACTCTACCTTTTCTATTCACACAGTTATCACTATATTTGGTGCATCAGACAGTTGTTCTCACTCAACTCTACCTTTTCTATTCACAGAGTTATCACTATATTTAGTGCATCAGACAGTTGTTCTCACTCAACTCTACCTTTTCTATTCACAGAGTTATCACTATATTTAGTGCATCAGACAGTTGTTCTCACTCAACTCTACCTTTTCTATTCACAGAGTTATCACTATATTTGATGCATCAGACAGAGTTGTTCCCACTCAACTCTACCTATTCTATTCACACAGTTATCACTAATCAGTGATGACGAGAAACCCACTTGTTGAGAAATTTATATGCAAAAACGGCTCATTTGGGCTGAGAAAACACTTTTACATAGAAGAGCGAACAACGTTTCGACCTACTTCGGTCATCGTCAGGTTCACAAAGAAAGAGGTAACTGACCGGAAGCCGACCACATGTACAATATAAAGGAATGCCCTTATACCTATATTAATAAAATAAAATAAATAAAATTATATATTCAAACATCTAATACCGCCCTCTACATTTCGACACACAGTTACACAACCCCTTTCAGACATGTGGTCGGCTTCCGGTCAGTTACCTCTTTCTTTGTGAACCTGACGATGACCGAAGAAGGTCGAAACGTTGTTCGCTCTTCTATGTAAAAGTGTTTTCTCAGCCCAAATGAGCTGTTTTTGCATATAAACAGTTATCACTATATTTGGTGCATCAGACAGTTGTACCCACTCAATTCTACCTTTTCTATTCACAGAGTTATCACTATATTTGGTGCATCAGACAGTTGTACCCACTCAACTCTACCTTTTCTATTCACAGAGTTATCACAATATTTGGTGCATCAGACAGAGTTGTTCCCACTCAACTCTACCTTTTCTATTCACAGAGTTATCACTATATTTGGTGCATCAGACAGTTGTACCCACTCAACTCTACCTTTTCTATTCACAGAGTTATCACTATATTTGGTGCATCAGACAGAGTTGTTCCCACTCAACTCTACCTTTTCTATTCACAGAGTTATCACTATATTTGGTGCATCAGACAGTTGTTCCCACTCAACTCTACCTTTTCTATTCACACAGTTATCACTATATTTGGTGCATCAGACAGTTGTTCCCACTCAACTCTACCTTTTCTATTCACAGAGTTATCACTATATTTGGTGCATCAGGCAGTTGTTCCCACTCAACTCTACCTTTTCTATTCACAGAGTTATCACTATATTTGGTGCATCAGACAGAGTTGTTCCCACTCAACTCTACCTTTTCTATTCACAGAGTTATCACTATATTTGGTGCATCAGACAGAGTTGTTCCCACTCAACTCTACCTTTTCTATTCACAGAGTTATCACTATATTTGGTGCATCAGACAGTTGTTCCCACTCAACTCTACCTTTTCTATTCACAGAGTTATCTCTATATTTGGTGCATCAGACAGTTGTTCCCACTCAACTCTACCTTTTCTATTCACAGAGTTATCACTATATTTGGTGCATCAGACAGAGTTGTTCCCACTCAACTCTACCTTTTCTATTCACCGAGTTATCACTATATTTGGTGCATCAGACAGAGTTGTTCCCACTCAACTCTACCTTTTCTATTCACACAGTTATCACTATATTTGGTGCATCAAACAGAGTTGTTCCCACTCAACTCTACCTTTTCTATTCACAGAGTTATCACTATATTTGGTGCATCAGACAGTTGTTCCCACTCAACTCTACCTCATATGACATGTGAACAATCAATCAGAAGCTAAAAATATCCACTTTTTGATTTTTCTCAGCCATTTTCATATATAACAATGTCCTCTCTTTCTTTCAAGACAAAGCTTTAAGCTGGTAAGTTGAATCTCTAGTATGTTTGAAATGCTATACTTAAGATATAAACACAGCTTGGTTATTTAACTTGATACATTATAATAGAAGTTTACAGTTCTAATGAAGTGATTCACAATCTTGTGGCTAACCATGAAATATAAACAAAATAATATTTTGTTTCATATCCTCTACGTACAAAATTTCTAAAGACTTAGAAAGCTAAGACAAGCAGAAACGAGAACAACATATGTCTTTATCTCTCTATTTTCTGTTCTGCATGTTAAGTCTAAACATTCTTTTTGTATGTGAAATAAATATTCTATATTGTTGAAATATATCTGATAAAAGTTTAATTAATGAAATTCTGGAAATACAATAACATTTGTGTATCAAATTTTCAAGTTGTGAACTTGGGAGTCCCAAATGACCCTTAAGGCCAGGAACAGTTACTTTATACAAAATTATTGAATTAGCACATTTTTGTATAAAATTAAAAAGACCAAAACAAAGACTTTTTTATTGTGTGTGTAAATCACTAGCACGTGGCTTCTCAAAGCCGAGATATAAAGTACAACACAACAGGATTCAAATACATAAACCTACATTTATTGCTCCTAATTAAAATATTGTAATAAACCCTCAACTGACAAATGATTACAACAGTACAAAGAGAACTGTGACAACATATCGACTGTTCAACACTCAAAAACGATAAAGTATAGCAAATATCAGGCAGAGCGCAGCACAAGCTAGACTGGAATATCGACTTGTAAAGTGACGTTGGTCACTGTAATATCACCTTACTATTTTAGGGCTAATGTTATTTCATTTAAAACTATTTTAACTTTAAATTGAGGGGATACAAGTTCCATATTATACACAAATATTTCAGGAAATTTACAATCACTATTCTTGAGCAAACTGAAATCAGCTACTTGCTAATTATTGCAATTAGAAAAACATTAAGTCTGCATTTTTTTCAATCAATGTTTGAACTTTGTTCTTGGGGTAATATGCATCCATCCTGCCAATTTGATAGTTGAATTACATCCATTACAAGTCTCACGTGCAGATTAATTAGCAAGACTGCACATCACCATCTCTGGAGAGAACCCATCTAATGCGGTAAAAATGAAATGTGCTGTGCTATGGGATGATTACATTACAAAAGTAAAATATAAAAGTTGTTGCTAAATCAAGTTATGTCGTCTGCCAAGCTGAAATGGTTCACCAAGAATTAACATCAACATCTTCTGCTACAAACTTATCTTTAGCTCTACCATAAATATTTTCCATGCTGAAGTCTGATATTTAAATTAGAAGATTAATGGAACAAAGAAATTAAGTTAAATAAGAAATTTTTTGCTTGTTGTAAGAAAAATGGGCTGTCTTTGCTCTGCCTGACATAGTATCACTACCCAAGTTTTAGCATCACAAGCTCCCAGACTTACTGCTGGGCTGCTGATAGGGGAAGGAAGTGAAGAAATTCACCTTTGGATTACTAAATTCAATTATAAAATCATATCTTGAAATGTGTGAGGTTAATTGACATTATGTGTCAACCATTTCATTTGTACCTACTATCTCAAAAAATTCAGAAAAATAAATGAAATTCATAACGAGTGAATTGAGATTTACTGTTTGTTTTATGAATTCTAATTCTGTCTCCTTGTTTCTCAAATAAAACTTCCTAAACTTTGAAACTTGCATAAAAACTAAATACTGTATATTCCTGGTACTTTCAATAAGTACTATTTATAACTTGGTTGTTACTTGACATAAAACTGCCAGTTAGATTAAAATTTTACAACATTACAATACAAATATATTCTTTTCATCTTTTTCATGCAAAATGCTCTGGAACAATATCCGTTTCTTTATCCCAACAGTCCTTAGAAATACAATAAAACAATGTAACCAAACATTTAGTTACTGACAATAATCAATCTCTGAACAACAATAACCAACTGGCAGCATCTAATTGCAGATATGATATTAAACAATCATTCTATATGCATGAATGTTGAATGACTAATTTGTGTTTCTTTTTTTATATTTTCAATTTACTTTTTCCTCAGTTCTCACCAGGTACACCAAAAGCATTAGTTTAAGTAATTGTATCAAAAGGAAACCTGTATCAGGTACTTAACCCTTATCTTAACTAAGTAGTTGCATTAAAGGATGAATCTAGCTTACCCTTGCTGCATTGGCTGGGTCAGTGATGATACCAACTACAAGCCCCAAACTAATCTCCTCATGATTCTGTAATCCTTTGCTAATCTATTATAAAAATACTAAACTTTGAAGTACAAGAAGTCAAAAAAACAACAACAAAATACATTTTATTCAACTACTATTTTGTGTCTTAACATTCAAATATTAAAATAGCTTTTTAAGTAATATATAACCATGATATCAATAGATTTAAAATTTTAACACATCCTAAAAAAAATTAATTTTTAATAACTAGATGGCGCTAACAAATAAATCACCTCAAACGTGTTTACAGAATATGTATTATAATAAAAACAATTTTTGTTTGTTTCATTTATGAATTTATAACAACAATAATAATGTTCACTCCACTTTTCACTATTATAACTCAGTTTTGAAATTAATCATATTGTTTTATACTGTACAGAAATGATAAATCTAATGCAATAATTTTATGGAGCAGAAGTTCTTAGCTTCTGCAAACAACTTTTTTTTTTCTGTATATAATTATTTTAATTTTGAGTCAAATAAAATGACTAACAATAAGTATACCATATCAGAAAAATCTGTGCATGTTCTAAAGATAAGCACACCGTGCACGTTCCGACGATAAGCATGCTGTGTTGGAAAAAACGTGCACGTTCCGACGATAAGAACGCAGTGTTGGAAAGAAACGTGCACGTTCCGACGATAAGAACGCAGTGTTGGAAAGAACGTGCACGTTCCGACGATAAGAACGCAGTGTTGGAAAGAACGTGCACGTTCCGACGATAAGAACGCAGTGTTGGAAAGAACGTGCACGTTCGGACGATAAGCACGCCGTGTTGGAAAGAACGTGCACATCCTAATGATAAGCACACCGTGTTGGAAAGAACGTGCACATCCTAATGATAAGCATAGTGTCGGAAAGAATGTGTACATTTACAAAACTCTCTCAAGACTTACTGTAGCATTAAGTGCATCGTGCGCTTCCTTCTCTGATACTCCACTGATGAGACTTGTTAAAACAGAATAGCAGCGTTCAAGTTTCTGCAATGTAAAACAACATACCACATTACGTTACAGATCTCATAAAGGATATTTTCGAGCAGTTATCGATTAGGTACTTATTTCTTTTACTAACACTAACTTTGCATATTTTAAGGTATTACTTAAAACTATTTTCGTATCACTTATAAGAATTTTTTTTACACATCTTGTGATTCAGGGCACTTGATACAGGACAGTTAAATTATTCAGTCTATTTAGTAACATCTTTCAACATTTCAATTTATTAAAATAAATCATTATTATTATAATATCAAATATACTGACAATTCAGTTAGAAAAACAAATTTAAAAAACTTTCACTAGTTAATCAAATAGTTAGGTAATTATTCCTAGTACACTAACATTTTTTTTTCATCTTTTGCAAATTTATTTTGTACAAGTTGAGGTACCCATCCTGTATCTAGGTTAGGAACATTAAAAAAAAATGTGGGTGGATTCTGTGATAAATAATGCAAATATCCTAACTTTTGAATAATTTATTTATAACATACTATTACAGTACTCATTATTACCACACCTCATGTTTTAAGAGCTCACTACACATAAAACAGTGGTCAGGGTGAGTTTTGTGTGGAGAGGTAACAAAAAATGCAGTGGTGCTTTCTGTTACCCATTTCCAACACCTAGCTTCTAATGTCCTTCCACACTGTTTCACATTAATTAATTAATTGATGGCCATGAGCAGCAGAAGTGTCTTTACGAGATAAAGTTGTATTACCACTGAACACAGTAGGAAACAGGTATAACTCAAGAAATGGATTATCGTATCAGGATTAAGGTAGCAGTTGTAATAGTTACTTTATCTGGATCATCATTCCAACAGTGGCAATATGTTATTTTGACGAATTCCTCAGTATGGTGCTAGAGCATTCTCCGAGATGCATTCACCATGTGCGTGTTGTGTTTTCTCATAGCAAAATACATTGGGCCTTCTGAATATGTCCACCAAGGAGAATTAAACCCCTAATTTTAGCATTTTCATTTGGACTTACTGCTATTCTACTGAGGGGCAGAAAATTTATTTTTTTATCTGGTGTAATTACATGGTCAATGTAGTTAATGTTAACTTACATCAAATATAAATGTTAAATAACATCAACAATAGGCATGTGAACCCTCCCATTAACATGCCAATTGTTCCAAACTATTATCCCATAAACGTCAATTTAGATCGGCACAGCAACCTAGTAGTTAAATGAGCCAGATTTTTGTGCTTTAACCCTAATAATGATTACTGCACTGGAAATAACTTGCACTACATCAATGTCAAAATATCATTTAAAACAATTATAGTTACATATGTGTGTTTCACATCATGATCATTAAATGTATTACGATGCACAGAGAAACACAGAACTTTCTCTAGACATCCAAATCTTTTCAACACAAGGAACTGGTTTGCTGCCTCTGTAGAATGTTGTCAACTACTAAAATGCAAAGAAACTGAAAAATCATAACTGTACACAAATGAATTTTCTGCCAATTCTTGTTTGTTTCTGTTACCAGCATAGTGGTTGAGACAGAGCAGAGCTGGCCCACAAAGAGGTAGTGGAGAAAAACTGACTTTGATCAAACAATTATTGATGAAAAAAAATTAGATAAAAAAACATATTCTCCTGAAACCTGGATTAACAGAGAAAAACAATATCAGAAAAGGAATCCAATTATCTGAGTTTTTTGAATGTAGACTTTCCTTCATCAGGCAGCTGAACAATAAACTTCCTGAAAGCTCTTGGGCTATTTGATTTCTTTTCCAATAAATATCCTATGAAAAGCATTAACGAAGTATTCAAATACCAAAAAGACTTATTAATTAGACAAAACCCTTCAAATAACACTTAACAAAGATAATATTTTATTATATTAGAATACTGCATTTTTTATCTTTAAATATATAATTTATAAACATATTATGATTCGGTTCTTTAACACAATCACTGCACACAGAAACAAACAACATTTAAATCCACCTTGTAAATTACACCAATGTAAGATGCTGATACCCAGCGTTACCAACAGTAACTCATTCTATTGGAAAATCAAAACTTTTAACAAGAGCTTAATCTGCGTCGTCTTAATGTTTGTTTGTTTGTTTTTTGAATTTCGCACAAAGCTACTCGAGGACTATCTGTGCTAGCCGTCCCTAATTTTGCAGTGTGAGACTAGAGGGAAAACAGCTAGTCATCACCACCCACTGCCAACTCTTGGGCTATTCTTTTAGCAAAGAATAGTGGGATTGACCGTCACATTATAATGCCCAAATGGCTCAAAGGGCAAGCATGTTTGGCATGACGGGGATGCGAACCCGCGACCCTCAGATTACGAGTAGAATACCTTAACACACTTGGCCACGCGTGTCATCTTAAACTTGGATCATTTCATCTCATTGTTTCAAATTACAAAATAATCAGGAACTTATTCCATCAGGAAATCTCAATAAGATCACTTCTTTCTCCCCCTCTTTCTCCAAGAGAAAATATGTAGAGTTCTTAATCTCTATAACATGGATGGCAAACAGATGTAACTGGTGTGCCAAAATAAAAACATGTTTTATATATATTTAGTTTCAAGTGTACATTTTTATTTATCAAATATTAACAAAACTTAAATCTTTACATTTCAAATTTAATTTTGTATTTGGTAGAAACTTTTCGGAAAAATTACAATTCCTTTTTCAGAAATAACGGTGCACATTTTCTTTTGTTTATATTCTATACTAGTTGGGACAAAAGAGTGAAATATAGAAAGAATATACAGTATGCCACTGTCATTCATGCCAATTGTTTTCATTTGGGAACAAAGAAATGGTAGTGCTCATGCATACTTGTGCAAGTTCAGCAGGTCTCACCAGATTCTCTAAACTACAGTGTAATTCAAAGTGAACCAAGGCTAAGTTTAAATTAATTAAAATAAAAACTAAAAATCTTCATTACTTTTCAAAACATTTCCTTCACTGTTAAGTTTCAGTTAAAATGTCACCGCACGCCATGTTTTGCACACATGCCAGCCCTATGAAATTAACTTTCCACCCTTGGAAACAACCAAGTAGCTCTTCTACAGATCTCTTTCCACGAAGTTAGTATCCTTTGTCAGATAATGTGTGTATGTGTTTTTTATAGCAAAGCTACATCGAGCTATCTACTGTGTATACCGAGGGGAACGGTACTCCTAATTTTAGTATTGCAAATCCAAAGTCTTTCCACTGTCCCAGCAGCGAGGATAAGGACACCAAAACTTGTGTTCCAAGTAAAGCCAAACTAATGATTTGTACAAAGATAACTGGTACACTTTCAATAAAAATCAAGTTACAGGTACCCACTTAGATTAACACTCTTTGTATGTGCAGTAATGAATTAACACAACAACAATTTAACAGAATTTAAAATATTATATACTAACCCAGAAAAAATTGTGTGGCAAGTTGGTAAGCATAGATAGTCTTAAGCAATCCAAATTAAATTTTTAAAAAATGTAACTCCTCCAATTTTCAATAGTGACTGAATTCCTCACTACTGATTATTATTTTCAGGTTTAGTATGTAAATATAATTTGATAAAAAAGGTACAGGCAAATATATATATATATATACATGTGTGTGTCCTTTGTTTTTCAGAACAAATTGCTAAAAACTGAGAAACCATATGGTTTTAAGTTTCTTGAACTGTTATTTAAATCCTACACTTTATGTTTTCCTCTCATTTTAAACATTGCATAATAATTGCACACAAAATATTTTATTCTCCTCTAAAGAAAGTTGTTTTAGGAGTTAACACAATAAAGTTGTACATAATAAAACAATTTTTCCCTTTTTGTGAGACTAATTTTGAGACATATTACTCTTCACAGCTTCCACCAAATTGCGACAGTACAAAACTGTAATTTCACAAGACAATTTGCATATAAAGCCTTTACTGTGATAAGTTAATTTTTATTCCATATTTCACAACAATACATTATTTACCATATGCATACAATTATTTAGTTTTGAAAACGGAAACTACCATATTCATAAAATATGTTTGCATATCAATTGTCTGGGGGCTTGCATAACTTAAGTTCAACATCAAGTGTTTAAGAAGCGCCATCTAACGTGTACTTTGGGAAATTTAATGCAACTTTCCTATTCTTTGTGCAATGCAAAAAATATCCTACACACTTAACGTTAACGTCACCTAGTACTTGAATTTGAAATGTGCAAAGAATGGATATAATAAATAAAAAACTTTAAGTTACCTCATCTAATTCGTCTTTAGCTTCTACAACAGTATGATAAAACAGTAATGATGAGTTGTTCTTGCTAGTTTCCATCTTCTACACTCAATTATTCAAACACCCAACAACCACACACCATCCTTCACAAGGATAGCGCCATGTTTGCGGATTGATATAGTGATAAACACGTTGTAGAGGTACTATATTTCGTCACGCCCTTTACTATCTTTTTCAGTTATGTTTACACAATTATGAAGGCATTTTTTTCAATTTATTAAATTAACTTTATTTGTTTTGCAGAGTATAGTCGAATTTTTTAAACTACTTTATCTTAGAAATTTAGAATGAGTACCGGAAGTCGTAAGGAAGAAAACCGAATAATATCCTCTTTCACTGACCCCTTGAAAGTGAGTAAAAGTAGAAATTTATTTTTACAATTTTATTTTTGTCATTATAAAATATATATAAAACTTAAGTTTAACGGTTGTGAAATATTTTTGGTTTAAAATTTGATTTTATTTATAAATATTTTTCGGCATTACTCGTGTTCTGTATCCGGTTCCGATAAAGTCGCTAACGTTGAAGGAGCACGCGTTTAGTCATTTGTGATGGTTTCATCAGATTTTGATATATGTTAAAAAGTTGCCGATATATTTCTTATAAAAGAGAAAAGATTCATTTTGTGAAACTGAAGGTGTCGAATTTTTAAGTAAGATAATTTAGAATTTCATGCTTTCTAATTTATAAATTATATAGCTACAAACAAAATAACCCTTGTACTGTTATTGCTAGTGTTAGCTAAAATTGTTTGACAAATTAATGTGGTCGTTATATTATTTACATATGCAATTTTGCAATGTTCAAAAGACTGTGAGGTTTTTCCAGTTGTATTATTTCAGAATAACAGTAAACCATTTTTTCACATATGCTGTGAACTTGTGAAGTGACAGTGTCAGATAATCTGAAAAGCTTTCTACAATTTGTTAATAATTGTTATTATATTTTGTTCTTTTTTTTTAATTTTGTAAGTATTGGTTGTATGTGGTAGAATTCATGTAACATTCCTAGTCACAATGACCACGTATCTAATCATAAGTTGAAACAAGTAAAATAATCTATGTTTATTAGTAAGAAATATTTTTATAGTTGCTAATATTATGTAACTTTGTTTTTATCTTAAGTTAAATAGGTATTGAATCAAGATCGTGAACTTTTAGGTATTAGATAGAGAAAAAAATTACTTTGCCACTAGTTTTGTATTTATTCACCATGAAAGTGCCCAGTCTGGCCACTTGCTTTGGGTGCTCTGAGGGTCATGGGTTAGAATCCCTGTCACACCAAACATGCTCGCCTTTTCAGCCATGGGAGCATTATAATGTTTCATTCAATCCCACTATTCATTGATAAAAGAGTAGCCCAAAAGTTGTCGGTGAGTGCTAATGACTAGCTGCCTTCCCTCTAGCCTTAGATTGCTAAATTAGGGACATATAGTCTTCATGTAGCTTTGCGTGAAATTTAGGTCACAAACACTATGAAATATACATAAAGGGATATAGTACATAAGTTCAAAATGAAGGTTGGATCGTTTTGAATAAGTCACAAAAATAAGTATGTGTGCACTGAAATACAGTTAAGTTGTGCCATTTATTTAAAGTGTTATGATTTTGTTTTCTGGTATTATAAGAGCTAAAACTCATTCTTTCAACACATAAGGTATGGGGTATAGAATATAAATTCTAATAAATACTGATTGGTATAACTAAAAATGACTACTGTATGGAATAGTTGACACAAATGTTTACAACTATAAAATGTACAGTTGTCTAAAGATAGCCTCATTATGTTTGTATATTTCTCCTCACTATTGTTAAAGATATGGAAAACAATTGCAGTGTATTTAATTTTTACAGTCTCTTCTGTGCATGTAGATTTTACTTCTAGTTATAAGCTGCTACATCAGTAAAAACTTACAGCAAAAAAAAAGTCAAAAGTCATTTGGTGCAATAATATATTATCACATTGGATTTTATTAAACATGTTGAAATATTCCTGTTGTTTATTAAACATGTTGGAGTATTCCTGTTGTTTATTAAACATGTTGGAGTATTCCTGTTGTTTATTAAACATGTTGGAGTATTCCTGTTTGTTTATTAAACGCGTGTTGGAGTATTCCTGTTTGTTTATTAAACGCATGTTGGAGTATTCCTGTTTGTTTATTAAACACGTGTTGGAGTATTCCTGTTTGCTTATTAAAGGCGTGTTGGAGTATTCCTGTTTGCTTATTAAAGGCGTGTTGGAGTATTCCTGTTTGCTTATTAAAGGCGTGTTGGAGTATTCCTGTTTGCTTATTAAACGCGTGTTGGAGTATTTTTGCTTGCTTATTAAACACGTGTTGGAGTATTCCTGTTTGCTTATTAAAGGCGTGTTGGAGTATTCCTGTTTGCTTATTAAACGCGTGTTGGAGTATTCTTGCTTGCTTATTAAATGCATGTTGGAGTATTCCTGTTGTTTATTAAACATGTGTTGAAGTATTCTTGTTGCTATTTTCAGATTTTCTGTTAGCAGAATAAGAAAAATGGGTGATGCATTAGTTCAAGATACTTCAAAACTGACAGTAGCAGGTAAAAAGCTAGTAATGATGGTTTTATATAAAACTTGTACACATTGGATTGATGTTGTGAAATGTTACAGTTGAATTAACCAAATATTTGAAATTATAAATAGTCTTGCATCATGGTTTTAAAAACTTGTAAATATTTTAAATACATATTTAGAAAATGAATGTTGTAAATATTTTTAGAGATGAACAGCTTAAGTAGTGTTTACTTATCTTTAAATTTAGGTTGTATTTACACGTCGGAGAAAGTAGGTAGCGATGAACATGGTGATGGTTCTGAACAAAAGCCATTTAAAACAATTCTTAAAGTAGGTGGTTTTCCTTTTTTGTTTGTATCAGTTAATGCAGCTACTATTATGAAAGTAATTCTTTCCAAACAATTAATATTAATTTTACAAAATTTAATTTATTCAATAAATATTTTACCTCTCAACCAATCTACATTGAATATAGCTTTCCACTTTTATATACCCTTCCAGCAAGAGATCTCTCATCCAATCTACATTGAACATAGCTTTCCATTTTTATATACCTTACCAGCAAGAGTTTGAAATTATTCAGTGTAGCACCTCAAACTGTTTTAGCCAAAGAAAAGGATAGTGTAGATGAAATAAAAACTTAAGGCCTTTACCCAAATATTTAAATAGATAATCATAGATAGACATTTTATAAAAGGTTTTTTTTTACTATTAGAAACTCCTGAAAAAGATTTGAGTTCTTATGTTCCATTTAGGAAATTCTTGCAAAACTCACATCTGCAGATAAACTACTTACGAAAATATCAAAGCTGTGCTCAGTAATCTAGGTTCAACAAATTTATTTTACTTCAGTTATCTTCTTGAACCTTAATTACAAATGTTTAGTTTAAATCTGACCAAAAACTTAACAAAAATGAATGTTCATATGGAAACAGAGCCATATTGTTCTATGTATCTCAGGACAGCTGGTACGGTTATTAACACTTTTACTGATAAAGCTGAGAACAGTGTTTTGACCTTCTGAGTTCAAGTGGGTTTTTCATCATCACAAATTATTTTATTTTTCATATTGGTGTACATGCACTTGTGAATACTTTAATGTGGAAAAGATCATAAAGAAACCAACGGATGGTGAAAATTCAGACATTATCTTACTGTCAATTAACATCTAATAGAATATCATACAATTATCAGGAAATTTTGTTTTGCCTATAAGTTTATTTGATTCTATTTTTTAAATGTAGGTTCTGTAAGATATGTTGGAGCACAAATAAATAAAACTGTGACCATATTTTTCTGTTTTATGTATATATATTTTTTCAAATCTACAACTGTTATTTTCCTACTCTCAGGCCATGCACCACACTGGAAAAGAACCATTTCCATCCATTTATGTTGATTCGAAAACTGGTGAACAAGTGAGTAACATTAGGAAAACTTGGATAAAACTTATAAATACCATCATTACAATAGATTTTGAAGAAATTCAAGTTAACTATTCCAGTAAGAATTTTAATATAAGGAATTGTAGTAATTTCATGTATTAAATTATACCCATGACTATAAATAAACTTGTCCTACACTTCTGTTAATGATGTTTTAATATATATTTTTTAGGGATGGGAACTGGCTTCTCAGTCTCAGATTAAAAAAATAAAAAAGATTTGGGTTCGAGAGCAACATAAGAATGCTGAAAGAGAAAGGAAGGAGGCAGAAGATGCTGAAAAGAGAGAGAAAAACTTGGAAGAAGCCAAGAAGATTATAATTAAACCTCATCCATCACTTCCAGACCCATTCCAAGTATGTTAGTACTTGTAAATTTGTTTGTTAACCATTCCATATAGAACTGATCTTAAAACATTTGTGTAGTGACATAAATATGCTGTCAAAAATGGTTCACAAGAATGGTGAAATTATATCATACTTAGGCTTTAAAAACAGGTTTAATTAAAAAATTCTTAATTATAAATTTTGAAAATTAGATGTAATCCTTTTTTTGGGGAGCAGATAATATTTAAATTACTGCATTTTCCCATATGCTACCAAATCAATTTGCAAGTTCTTAATGAAAAAAATGTCTGAGGACTTACACACACCTTGTACCCTGCTGGTACAGTGGTGTGTCTGAGGAGTTACACACACCATGTAGTCTGCTGGTACAGTGGTGTGTCTGAGGATTTACACACACCATGTACCCTGCTGGTACAGTGGTGTGTCTGAGGACTTACACACACCATGTAGCCTGCTGGTACAGTGGTGTGTCTGAGGATTTTACACACACCATGTACCCTGCTGGTACAGTGGTGTGTCTGAGGACTTACACACACCATGTAGCCTGCTGGTACAGTGGTGTGTCTGAGGACTTACACACACCATGTACCCTGCTGGTACAGTGGTGTGTCTGAGGACTTACACACACCTTGTACTGTGCTGGTACAGTGGTGTGTCTGAGGACTTACACACACCTTGTACCCTGCTGGTACAGTGGTGTGTCTGAGGACTTACACACACTTTGTACCGTGCTGGTACAGTGGTGTGTCTGAGGACTTACACACCACTTGTAGTCTGCTGGTACAGTGGTGTGTCTGAGGAGTTACACACACCATGTACCCTGCTGGTACAGTGGTGTGTCTGAGGAGTTACACACACCATGTACCTTGCTGGTACAGTGGTGTGTCTGAGGACTTACACACAACTTGTACCCTGGTGGTACAGTGGTGTGTCTGATGACTTACACACACCATGTAGTCTGCTGGTACAGTGGTGTGTCTGAGGACTTACACACACCATGTAGCCTGCTGGTACAGTGGTGTGTCTGAGGACTTACACACACCATGTACCCTGCTGGTACAGTGGTGTGTCTGAGGATACACACACACCATGTACCCTGCTGGTACAGTGGTGTGTCTGAGGACTTACACAACTTGTACCCTGCTGGTACAGTGGTGTGTCTGAGGACTTACACACCACTTGTAGTCTGCTGGTACAGTGGTGTGTCTGAGGAGTTACACACACCATGTACCCTGCTGGTACAGTGGTGTGTCTGAGGAGTTACACACACCATGTACCCTGCTGGTACAGTGGTGTGTCTGAGGACTTACACACAACTTGTAGTCTGCTGGTACAGTGGTGTGTCTGAGGACTTACACACAACTTGTAGTCTGCTGGTACAGTGGTGTGTCTGAGGACTTACACACACCATGTAGCCTGCTGGTACAGTGGTGTGTCTGAGGACTTACACACACCATGTAGCCTGCTGGTACAGTGGTGTGTCTGAGGACTTACACACACCATGTACCCTGCTGGTACAGTGGTGTGTCTGAGGACTTACACACAACTCGTACCCTGCTGGTGCAATGGTGTGTCTGAGGACTTACACACAACTTGTACCCTGCTGGTGCAGTGGTGTGTCTGAGGAGTTACACACACCATGTAGTCTGCTGGTACAGTGGTGTGTCTGAGGACTTACACACACCATGTACCCTGCTGGTACAGTGGTGTGTCTGAGGACTTACACACACCATGTAGCCTGCTGGTACAGTGGTGTGTCTGAGGACTTACACACACCATGTACCCTGCTGGTACAGTGGTGTGTCTGAGGACTTACACACACCATGTAGCCTGCTGGTACAGTGGTGTGTCTGAGGACTTACACACACCATGTACCCTGCTGGTACAGTGGTGTGTCTGAGGACTTACACACACCTTGTACTGTGCTGGTACAGTGGTGTGTCTGAGGACTTACACACAACTTGTACCCTGGTGGTACAGTGGTGTGTCTGATGACTTACACACACCATGTAGTCTGCTGGTACAGTGGTGTGTCTGAGGACTTACACACACCATGTAGCCTGCTGGTACAGTGGTGTGTCTGAGGACTTACACACACCATGTACCCTGCTGGTACAGTGGTGTGTCTGAGGACTTACACACACCATGTACCCTGCTGGTACAGTGGTGTGTCTGAGGACTTACACACAACTTGTACCCTGCTGGTACAGTGGTGTGTCTGAGGACTTACACACCACTTGTAGTCTGCTGGTACAGTGGTGTGTCTGAGGAGTTACACACACCATGTACCCTGCTGGTACAGTGGTGTGTCTGAGGAGTTACACACACCATGTACCCTGCTGGTACAGTGGTGTGTCTGAGGACTTACACACAACTTGTAGTCTGCTGGTACAGTGGTGTGTCTGAGGACTTACACACACCATGTAGCCTGCTGGTACAGTGGTGTGTCTGAGGACTTACACACACCATGTAGCCTGCTGGTACAGTGGTGTGTCTGAGGACTTACACACACCATGTACCCTGCTGGTACAGTGGTGTGTCTGAGGACTTACACACAACTCGTACCCTGCTGGTGCAATGGTGTGTCTGAGGACTTACACACAACTTGTACCCTGCTGGTGCAGTGGTGTGTCTGAGGACTTACACACAACTTGTAGTCTGCTGGTACAGTGGTGTGTCTGAGGACTTACACACACCTTGTACCGTGCTGGTGTGTCTGAGGACTTACACACTGTTGGGGGAGTGCTTATTGTATTGAATAACTGAGGGGTACTTATTACTCCATCTTGTTTTATAGCAAGTAATACAGGTGAGGTAGACAGTAATTTTGTGACACTGAAAAATACTTTTTGAGTTGAGTGTTAAATAAAACTAAACATATTCCCTGTGTACATCATCTGTGATGTACTAATGTAAATAATTAATTTGTTATATTTGAAGAAGTAAATATGTGCTTTAATACATTTGAATTAAACATACAATTTAAAGTACACCATCAAGTCTTTAGGTACGTCAGATGAAATAATTACATATAACGCTAAATGCAACTGTTTTTCAAAAGGCTCATGGAGAGAAACAGAGCAGTGTTTGTGAAAATAAAAAGTGACTTGTATTTATCAAGAGTTATGATGTTCTTTCTGTGAATTATTTAAGAAAGAAATAGAACGTTTCACTTGATCAAACCCAATTCAATCCTTTTACGATGGGTCACAGGTCAAAGATCATGTCATCTCATTTGTTGACTTGAATTCAAAGTTTCATTGAATTGCTATTATATGACTTTGTCAATACATTTAGAGAATCGTTTTGTAGAGTATAATTCAGATTTAATATCATGCATGAGTTAATTTCTTGATTTAAAAGTAAATATTAAAACAACCCACCTGAATATAGATTTTAGTTTGTGGTGTGTTAAATGTAGCAGTGTTTAAAATTAGGTGGTGCTGGTGTTAAGTCTGTACTTTTGTACAAATTAGGAACTCAAATTAATAATATTAACAAAGTACAATATAAAATAAGAACCTCTTATCTTTTTATTTTCCCGAGATATAACTTCTGTACCAAATCAAACATGGTGGCCCTATTCACCTCTTTGCAATTTTTGCAATGGTCCCTTATGTACACGTACTTAAATATATGAAATGAATAACCAATCAACAGCTTAGAATGTTTCTTCAATGGTTTTCCAAGTCATTTGATGGTTACAAGGCTGGTCAAGTGACGGACCTCACACAGTTAGAGTATAGAAAATAATGCATAAAGTCTTACTGAAAACAAATGTTTGAAATGTAATTAGGAGGTTTTAGAAATTAACAACTAATATTTGAGATTTTATGGATGTAAATTTTTTTTTAATCATAACATGGAATCTCTTTGTACTCGTACTAGTAAATACAAAGACTCTTGTCAAACAAATCATCAATAAAAATATTTTATCAAAAATTCTGACTTTTGTGAACAAAATTCTTGTAATCTGTACTATAAGCTGACCAAATGTTGTAAAGACAAACATGTTGTATCAAAAGTTATAGCGTAAATAACACGAACAACTCGTGTATTATACAGACTCTGTCGCAAGATGGTAAACAAGTAAAACTTGTGTCTTGTTACTTTTATATGTAAATGTTTTTTTTTTGCATGTAGAGATATAAAACACATACATAGTGGACATTAAATTAATTTTTATTTATTGTGTTTTTTGCACGTATTTTTATCTCCAGATTGAACTAATTTTGACAGAAGTCTTGTTCTGGTTAAAACTCTGAAAGCTCTTGTAATACTTTTCAGATAAAAATTCGAGATTCAAAATCGTATCGTGATAAGAGGATTAAGATTTATGGATGGGTTCACCATTTGAGACGTCAAGGTTAGATTTTATTAGTTCGTAGTTCACTTCATAATTAGGCTTAAGTACTACATTATTCAGCTTAATATCAACAGTTAGGAGAATTCTTAATTTAATATTCCAGAGAATCTGGGAGAATTTCAATGCTTAAGGATTACATGTATGGTTTTTCTACATAAAACTATCATTAAAATAGTTTTAAACAATATTTCTGCTGATATTAATCTACATCTGTTTATATTGAGGTAAGCTATGTCCTAATAAACTTTTTGTCCATGATGACAAACTTGTTTTTGTTGGAGTTACAATAGGACTAGTTTTTATAGTATGAAATTTGTGGGAACATTTCTATTAAACTGTCATTTAAAATGGATTCAGTTATTTGTGATAATTTTCAATCTTGATGTATTTTTGCAACATTGAAATGTGATCACTTAAGGGTGAATATATATTTGTTTTTTTTTGGAAATTTTCAACACAAAATACTAAATCAGTTTTAACATCGAAATTATCATAATTAGGCAAACTATTTAATGGAAGTGGAAGCTCTGTTTTATAACAGTTAAAATTAACACACACGCACGTTTCGAACCATTGGACTGTTGACCATACTTGGATAGCACATTTCTTTGGGAATATTGTTGAATCTCACTGCTAGTTCTATTTCAATATTAACACTTCCTTTGTTTGCTAACAGTGTTTAGATAACATTTCATTAGGAATATTGTTGAATCTCACTGCTAGTTCTATTTCAATATTAACACTTCCTTTGTCTGCTAACAGTGTTTAGCTAACAGATTTCTTTGGGAATATTGTTGAATCTTACTGCTAGTTTTGTTGCTATAACATTTCTTTTATATGCTAACAGTGTTTGAATAACATATTTATTTGGGATTGTTGAATCATTTGCCTGCTGTAATTTTATATTTAATTTAAAAGTATTTGATTCAGGTCTATAATTTACTGTTTACTATTTAAGAATATAAAAAAGATGGACATGTTTTATTTTGTCCTCGAAAGGAATTGAACATAACATTTATAAGCTACGTTCTCATTTGTTATGCCTCCTTTGATCACACACTTGGCTTGACTCATTGAAGAAAATGTACCTCGGACACATTTTTTTAATTTTGTGATGAACTGAAATGCAAGTTTTCAATACATTATTATGAAACATTATGTTTAGAGTAGTCCTAATTTTGTTATGATTTGATATAGAGGTTGTAGGTACCTTGTTATTGTTTGTGGTAGTTTCAATTTTCATACTCTACATTTTTCAGGTAAGGTACTGATGTTTATTGTCCTCAGGGATGGAACTGGCTTTCTTCAGTGTGTGTTGACTGATTCACTGGTAAGAAAGTTAAATTACAAATCATAAGAAACTTCTGTTTTGACTAATATAACAAGTTAACTAATTCAAGGGATGTTTAGAAAGAAACAGTGTTTTATTATATTTAGGCCACACATGTAACATTCCAATCAGCAAACTAATGTTATAATACTGGTACAGTGAAAAAATATACCATAGGTGGCTCTGTAAAGTTATATATCATGTTATACATATTTACTAATTGACGTAGCTGTGGATTTGATGTTTCTTCCACCATTTATACTCACCTTTAGTTTGTGCCAGCTCCGTGTATGCAATGTTTCAACAGCAGAAGGTCCTGACACACATTCAATTTTTTTAATCTAAAGTGATTATGGTAACTGTGTTAAAACAATATGATGGAACATGCATACATTATGATTGAGTCATTTATATTCTAAACGTTTTTTGTATATTTTTCTAGTGTCAGACGTATAATGCACTAATCCTTGCAACGGAAGCAACAGTGTGTGTCTATGGAATTCTCAAAGAAGTTCCTGATGGGAAAATAGTACTTGGTCACTTTTTTCTTATTTGCTTTCTTCAATATCCCAAAATTTATTATTACATATTTAATGCAATAATCATTTTATATATTCTACATTGGATATTTTGAGAACTTGGGTTGTATTTGAAGTAAGTTTATAATAAACATTTCTTGGAGCTGTGTTTAACTTTAGATTTCTCCCATACTTTATCTTACAAATGTATTTACTTTTTCATTTATATGGTCATAATCTTTGAGAATATTCTTGATTTCTGTTGTATGTGATTGTAACCATTTATATAAAGAAACCTGATGTTGTGTTTCAGCATTTATTCCATAAATACAAGAACTGCCTACATAATTTAACATGTGTAAGGTTTCTTATTGAACACCTTGTCTAGTTTTTATAAGATTTGTGCCTCAGTTACGTTTTCTTTTTTCTTATCGGTAAATCTAGTTTGGTACTAACAGACAAATGTATAAAAATGTCATTCTGAAAAAGCCAAGGAATTATTGTTTATCATTTTCTAAATGACATTTCCTCCTTAAGGCCCCTGGTGGTCATGAACTACAGTGTGATTACTGGGAATTAATTGGAGAATCTCCCTCTGGTGGTTTGGAGAATGAAATAAATGAGGTAATTTAATATACTAAATGAAAATATTACTTAAAATATTAGTAGTGACATCAAATGTTCACTAATGAATGATAAAATAATATAGAAACATTTTTATACCATGGATATCCAACTGATAATTCATTGCATCTTAATATAACTTTTTGGTTTTCCTGCAAACCTGATTTTAAACACTTATCAAATCTTGTTGATTTCTTATGTTGGTTTTTAATTAGTTTTTGTTGTGATTGAGTTTGTTTTTTATCAGATATTCTTGATAAATTATACATACCTTATAGTTCTCATTTTAAATCTCAAATAGAAAATATCTCAAGACAATAATGAAATAAATTTTCTTTAATAAGTTATTTTTTCTTAAAGAAACAAGGCATAACACAGTGAATTATGGGTTTTATAATCTTTAAAAGAAATGGTTTTGAGTTTTATTGATTATATTTAAACTGTATTGAAAGTCTACATAAACAGTTTTATAGTATTTGATTTAAAATATGTTTATTTTCATAATTAGATCAAATAAGAAATGTTCATTTTTTTAATATTTTGGTTTCTGTTAGGAATCCCATGTTGATGTTCAATTGGATCAAAGACATCTGATGTTACGAGGTGAAACAGTAAGTTTCAAACTAAACACATTTTAATTTTTTTTTTTTACCAATAATACAGGGAGAAACAGTAAGTTTCAAACTAAACAAACACATTGTAATTTTTTTTACCGATAATACAGGGAGAAACAGTTAGTTTCAAACTAAACAAACACATTTTAATTTTTTTTACTGATAATACAGGGAGAAACAGTTAGTTTCAAACTAAACAAACATATTTTAATTTTTTTTACCAATAATACAGGGAGAAACAGTTAGTTTCAAACTAAACAAACATATTTTAATTTTTTTTACCAATAATGCAGGGAGAAACAGTTAGTTTCAAACTAAACAAACATATTTTAATTTTTTTTACCAATAATACAGGGAGAAACAGTAAGTTTCAAACTAAACAAACACATTTTAATTTTTTTTACCAATAATACAGGGAGAAACAGTAAGTTTCAAACTAAACAAACACATTTTAAGTTTTTGCTGATAATAGAAACATCAAGTTTTCAAACTTAACAAGTGAATATTACTTTTTTACAGATCTATAGGTTCTACTTTCTGTGAAAAGAAAAACCCTCATTTTATTTATTATAAATTACCTCTTTTGCTCTAGGCTTCATGTAATATGCACGAGTTTGTGTACACGTTTGCTCATGTTATTTGCACTTTTGATACAGTATGTGTATGTTCACAAAACTTGGTAAAGATTACAAATATTTTGTATTAAAAAAATCAATTTTTTACGAAGTATATTTAACTAAAGATTTGTTTGTGAAAATATTGAGTCTCTCTGGTTACTAACTTGGTTAAATGTGTAATGACTCTTGTTGCATAGTTAGAAAGCCAAGACAATCATGAGAGTTAATGGAAATTGTCTACTTTTTTGCATGTAATAATATTAATCTGTTACTTTTTGCATTATTTAATTAAATACAAATTTAGTGCATTACAACCATTAGAATAAAAAAAAAAAGTAGGCTTGTGTTTCCTTGACAAGAAAAAATAAGATTGGGTAAGTACATTATTCCTTGTGTTTCATGTTTATTCTTTATTTACTATAATACAAACAACTGAAATTTAAAAATAGCAATATTTATGTAGTAGATAATAATAATAAAATAAAAATATTTCATGAGCCATACTTGCAAGTTGCAAATGGATAACATAAATCAATAGCATAACGAGAGCTGCACATGCTCCAAGTGATTTACAACTCGTAATGTGCAGATAGTAGCTAGACAAGGTTCAAAGGACAATAAAATAATGAAACTTGGTTATGCATTTAAAGCTTCTTAGGATAAACAAATGTAATTTCATGTTACAATTTAGTCATTTAATACATTTCAAACTTTTTTTTTTCCTCAGGTTACGAGGTCTGTCAAATTGACCAATCCCATTTTGAGTTAGGGTAATGAAAATAACATGTAAAATAGTAGGCTTTCCAGAAGAAAAAAAAAAGTTTGGAATGTATTAAGGAGGTTTTAAGGATTACACAAATGAAATTTGAAATTTTTGAGATTGCTTTAATACAAGAATTACTTTGCACATGGATTATTCAAAACAAACACTTAATGTATTTTTGTTTTAACTTTATTAAAAGACTGTACAGATATACATACTATATTAAAAGTTAGTTAACATAGTTAAACATATAAAGACATAAAGCAAGTACCAAGAGGTCAAGTGGTCAAATTGACGAAGCCCACATTGAAGAAATTCAAGTCAGTATCAAGTAGAACAGTTTACAAGTAGCTGTGCTCCATGTTTAAAGTGTTTTTAATTTTTAGTAAATTGATAAAAGGAAAACAACAGTATTAGAACTTTTGTTGAAAGGCTGGTTTGAAACTAAAGCCTCAGGTGAAACATTTAAAATCTTCATTCTCAAACTCATTCAGTAACACACATTAGATATTTTTCCAAGTTTTAGGAAATAAATCCAGTTGTGTTATTCTTGTAATTAGTATTTCTTTTCACAGCTGTCCCAAATCATGAGAGCACGCTCAGTGATAATGCACTGTTTCAGAGAACACTATTTTAGCCGAGGATATGTGGAGGTTACACCACCTACCTTAGTTCAGGCTCAAGTTGAAGGAGGTGCTACATTGTTTAAACTGGATTACTTTGGACAAGAAGTAAGTGTATTTTTCACACATTTTATGATATTTTTCAAAAACAAGTTCACTCTTGTAACACAAATGATACAAATATCTACTATATAAAATATCTTTAAACAATTCGTGTTACTTAAGTTTTTTAAACATAACAATGATTTAGGAGCAACATGCCCCCAATCTTTAAGAACCTTTTGATTAAATACTAGTTATATGTTTGTACTGGATGTGCTGTAAACTTACAGTATAATCCAGTTCCAGTCACATATTGTATTTCCACATTAGAAAAGTCCTACAACTTGGGTGGATCTATCAACACTTAGACCTATGTCAGAACTTACCCCCACCCCAAATGAAATTGATGTATTTTAAAATGTCTTCTCACATATTGTAGATACATAAACCACACGACAAAAATTGTTTCACATCTTAACAGCCTATTCTAAGCTGTAACTGTGAGTAAAAAGGTTGTAGCAAGAAGAGATAATTGTTTACTAAACTTCTTTATTTACTGTTCTGTGTTTTATCAAAACTAAGTTTAAGAACTTATTTGTAAATAATAATATATATACATGTATAATAATTGAAATGTGACTGTATATTACAAAATATTAGTCCACTAAAACACAGCACAGGTCACTTTGTAATGGCCATTTTTATGTTCTTGGATACGATAACATTAGTGCACACGTGCCACATCATTGTAAATTCTGTATTCTTGGTATGTATGTGTATAGTGTTATGATATTTAAGCTATTTATGTGTTTTCTTATTATAATTTGTGGCAATTCTATAATGAAAAAAGCATAATATGTATTCATTTCTTAATTGTTTATGATGGTTACGAGATTGGTCCTACTGACAGACCTTTTTGTTAGGGTAGATAAAATAAGAAAATATAAAGTACCAGTTAAACAATTGTTTGAAACATATTTAGAAAATTTTGTGTGAATAATGCTTGAGATTTTTGGGATGAAGAATTTTTTTTTAATCATAACATGAAAACCACAGAGAAGTAACAAAACACAACTGATATTATCACAAACAAAACTTTAGTAGTAACAAAACACAACTGATATTATCACAAACAAAACTTTAGTAGTAACAAAACACAACTGATATCATCACAAACAAAACTTTAGTAGTAACAAAACACAACTGATATCATCACAAACAAAACTTTAGTAGTAACAAAACACAACTGATATCATCACAAACAAAACTTTGGTAGTAACAAAACACAACTGATATCATCACAAACAAAACTTTAGTAGTAACAAAACACAACTGATATTATCACAAACAAAACTTTAGTAGTAACAAAACACAACTGATATCATCACAAACAAAACTTTAGTAGTAACAAAACACAACTGATATCATCACAAACAAAACTTTAGTAGTAACAAAACACAACTGATATCATCACAAACAAAACTTTAGTAGAAACAAAACACAACTGATATTATCACAAACAAAACTTTAGTAGTAACAAAACACAACTGATATCATCACAAACAAAACTTTAGTAGTAACAAAACACAACTGATATCATCACAAACAAAACTTTAGTAGTAACAAAACACAACTGATATCATCACAAACAAAACTTTAGTAGTAACAAAACACAACCGATATCATCACAAACAAAACTTTAGTAGTAACAAAACACAACTGATATCATCACAAACAAAACTTTGGTAGTAACAAAACACAACTGATATTATCACAAACAAAACTTTAGTAGTAACAAAACACAACTGATATCATCACAAACAAAACTTTAGTAGTAACAAAACACAACTGATATCATCACAAACAAAACTTTAGTAGTAACAAAACACAACTGATATTATCACAAACAAAACTTTAGTAGTAACAAAACACAACTGATATTATCACAAACAAAACTTTAGTAGTAACAAAACACAACTGATATCATCACAAACAAAACTTTAGTAGTAACAAAACACAACTGATATCATCACAAACAAAACTTTAGTAGTAACAAAACACAACTGATATCATCACAAACAAAACTTTAGTAGTAACAAAACACAACTGATATCATCACAAACAAAACTTTAGTAGTAACAAAACACAACTGATATTATAATAACAAAACTTTAGTAGTAACAAAACACAACTGATATTATCACAAACAAAACTTTAGTAGTAACAAAACACAACTGATATCATCACAAACAAAACTTTAGTAGTAACAAAACACAACTGATATTATCACAAACAAAACTTTAGTAGTAACAAAACACAACTGATATTATCACAAACAAAACTTTAGTAGTAACAAAACACAACTGATATCATCACAAACAAAACTTTAGTAGTAACAAAACACAACTGATATCATCACAAACAAAACTTTAGTAGTAACAAAACACAACTGATATCATCACAAACAAAACTTTGGTAGTAACAAAACACAACTGATATTATCACAAACAAAACTTTAGTAGTAACAAAACACGACTGATATTATCACAAACAAAACTTTAGTAGTAACAAAACACAACTGATATCATCACAAACAAAACTTTAGTAGTAACAAAACACAACTGATATCATCACAAACAAAACTTTAGTAGTAACAAAACACAACTGATATTTTCACAGACAAAACTTTGGTAGAAATACATTATTAAAGTATACAAAAGACTTTTAATGTTTACTAAAGGTCCACCAACTGTTGTGTAAATACATTGAAAGTTATAGTATAAATATATAACATGTGCAAACATGTATACAAACTTGTATCTTATACCAAGCCGATGGGAAAAAACGGTTAGTTTCATTGTTAGTTTTAATTGGCCATTACGTATCAGTAGTTTTGTCTTTGAAGTTACACAGATGCAGCTATGTGATGATAAAATATATTAAGATATTAATAAAGTCACTGGTAAGGTATGAAAAATATTTTTTTTTTTGTAACGTGCCCAATATTGGGATATATGTCTTTTTAAAATCTCATTAGGAATAAAGTTGCATGGCCAAAATGTTGACCACATTTGTGGTCAGTTTGGTTTGTGTTGACCGTACATTTCATTCTACTATTACAGTCACTTCAGTTATTTTTTTAAGTCGTAACGTTGTTGTAATTGAAAGAGAAATACGTGGACAGTTTTTCTTTACTGACAAAGAATCGTATGAATGTATAATTTTGAAATTTCATTGATATGTGTAGCAAAAATATTAAATACATGGTTCTTTTCTCCCAGGACAAATTACAGATCACAGCTATGTTTGTACTAATATTTTTCAGGCCTATCTGACACAGTCATCACAGCTGTATCTGGAAACTGTCATTCCATCATTAGGTGATGTGTTTTCTATCGCACAGTCTTACCGGGCAGAGGTGTCTCGTACACGTAGACACGTAGCTGAGTAAGTTACTCCTCAAACTGTTGTGTAACAGAAGTTCTATTTGAAAGCACATACACCTAGTTAACAACATGATACACTTGTACGGATCATAAGGTTCTTGTTTATGGAAAATTTAACTAACGGATGATGAAACAACGATGATATTGCTGTTCGACTGAAATAAGAACTGTGAAATGAGCTATGCTTTAATTTAACTGGTCATATACTCTTTAAACCAAACCAAGACAAATTAACTGTGTGTTTCAGTATACATAACCCACTTAAATGTGTATGTCATTGAACAGCACATACCAAGTTTGGGTCAGAACATTAGTTATTTTTTTTTTTACGTGCTTCTAAGATATTTGTTTTCCATTAAGAGGTATCGCAAAAGAAGTTTCTTCAGGAAGGGACTCTGTGTCAAATGTGACGTGTTGTAGACTGTGAGTTATATAAGAATACAGGTTTTATATATACACACACACATACATGTAGCCATATAAATGTCGAGGGGCTGTTCTTACAGTGCAAGTTGACTAGAAACATATTTGTTATGTGTGTTTAGGAGCAAATACAGATTTACAGTTTAAATAAAACACTTAGTTCAACTACGGTGTTAAGTTTACATTCTCATCTGTCCGGTGTTTTCTAACACATTACAAACATTATTACTATTTGCTGATAAATTCTTACATTTCATTTGTTGTTTGTAAAATGTAGAACAGGAAATAAAGAAGTTTTCTAGTTACAAAATTTGTTCTTTTTTGTGGCTCGTCGTAATTTGCTTCGTCTTATCAAATATCGCATGTGGAGAATGTAAAACAAAGTATGTTTTTAGGGGTTTTTATACATTAATTTTTTTAAATGACACAAATCATAAATTACCATTTTAAATACCACAGAATTCCACTGTAAGTTACCAGGCTTAGTGACTGAGCTGGATTTGGATCTAAAAAAAACATGATTTCTTCAAGCTCAGTAATGACTTGGAATCTCTCATAAACAGAAAGGATTTCCTTTGTGAATTATTTTCAGTGGCTCAGGTAACCACATAGGGGACATTCTAAGCTTTTGATTGGTTAGTCATGCATCACAGACAGAAACAGCTACATGTAAGCATTTCCAAAAATGGAAATAGGTGGGGTGCGGCTGTTGTTTGATATCTCAACAATATAAAAGATAGGAGGTTCTTATTTTATATCCTAGCTTGTCAGTAATTTGACTTCCTAATTGTCATCCCATATCCTGCATGTGTTTATGATTTATATCTTTTCTACCCCACTTCTACATTTGAAACTCTGTATTGTAGGTTTACTCATATAGAAGGGGAGTGTCCATTTATTACCTTCAATGAACTTCTTGATAAACTTGAAGACCTTATTGTTGATGTAGTGGACAGAGTTCTACAGTCTCCTGTAGCAGATATTGTGTACCATTTTAACCCAGTAAGTACTGTAATGAAAAGTCATGTTTAGTAGCTCTAATGTTCCACTTCAGTAAAATGGGTATGTGACATTTTTAACAATAGAAACAGTTTTAATGCCTACATGTCAAAACAGCTCATTTGGGTTGAGAAAATATTTTACGTAGAGGAGCGAACAACGAGCTGTTTTTACATGTATATTTCTCTGCAAGTGGGCTTTTCTCAACATCACCGAGTTTTAAAGCCTTTGTATCAGCTCATATGCTAATTTGTTTTCATAAATATATAATATTGGTGTAATTTATTATGTATGCTGTATACTTCTGTCTTCTAGGACTTCAAGCCTCCCAAGAAACCCTTTCGAAGAATGAACTACACAGATGCATTAGTATACCTAAGAGAACACAACATAACTAAAGATGATGGAACATTCTATGAATTTGGTGATGACATTCCAGAAATGCCTGAACGTAAAATGACTGATCAGATTAATGAGGTAAACTCAGTTGTTTTGGGAAAGGGTAATATTTTTGTTAACGTGTTAAAGTGTTGTGTTTAACGTTGTCAACATTAATTCATCACAGAAAATATGTTTAGTAAATGAACTATATGTTAGATATAGAAAATAACAATGGAAACAGATCATATTAAAATACGTTTAAATTCCTGTTATGTTGACTTTTCATAAGATCTTCCTCATTTTACCTGTGATGCATCAGAAGGATGGGCTAGCCAATAAAGTAATTATCATAGTAAAACCCTCACTGGAAAGTTTATATAAGTAGGGTTAAAAAACACTTGTATTTGACTGCATTTAAAGAGAGAGACAAGAGTAAAATTTGCTGAAAGATAGTACTGAGGAATTAGACGTTCGTTACTTCTCTGTTGAGCAGGATTCATACCCATCTATAAACTAAACATTATTAAATGTTTTATATAAACCTTTTATAGCACCTGTCCCTTAAACAACTTCTTTCTTGAATTTTTAGCCAATCATGTTGTGTCGTTTTCCTGCTGAGATAAAATCTTTCTACATGCCGAGGTGTCCCGAGGACCGCAGGTTGACTGAATCTGTTAAGTATAGTCATTTTATTTTGTACGTTAGGTTGCTTTAGTGTTGTACACCTTAAGGAAATTTTGTAATATCAAATCTAAGAGCTTGCAGTTTTCTTGAATATATTTATTCATGTACTTTTGAAAGGCAAAAGAAATGGAGAAACAAACATAAGTTATAATGATCATTTTATATAAATGATATTTCTACATGTCTATGTCCTATTTACTTTTGGTTAGCAAGATTGATACAACTACATGCAGAATAGTGCATGAAAACCTGGAAAAATTAATATACATAACTAATAAGGAATTCTAACTTTGTTATAGAAGGGTAAAATTCATGGCTATGTCAGTCAGTGTAATTAGAAGACCCACCCAGCACTTTGCTGTCCTCCATATTCGTGAACAAAGTTCTCCCACCTTGTACTTTTTTAAATTATCATTGTTAAAGATTGAAACACCTGGATGTTGTAATTATTGTGAAGAAACATGCAGTATTTCCACTAATCTGTTCTCCTTGTTAAGGTTGATGTTCTGATGCCCGGTGTTGGGGAGATTGTTGGAGGATCCATGAGAACGTGGAAGCTGGATGAGTTGATGGATGGATTTGCACGAAATGGAATTGATCCAAAGAACTATTACTGGTATACCGACCAGGTGAGTGATGTTAATCAACCAGTTTTAACCAGTATATTAGTGAAACAGCCATTTGGAACTTGTAATATTAGGACCAAATACCACTTCTGATGGTGGGGGAATAATTGAAATAACAATCTTCCCCCATAGAAAGATTAAAAATAAATTGCAATAATTGTGGTACAAGTTACATTGTGGTAACATTATAAAACATATTCCAGTTTTGGAGATATCTGCTAAAGAAGGATATACCACGTATCAAACATTACTTCTCTTGTCCTAGAAAGTGCACAAGTAAATATAAAACTAATATAATTTAATATAAAATATTAAATATATATAAGAGAATATTTACAGAGTCAGATGTTTTAAAGATATAAAAAGCAAGTTTTTAACAGCTGCTTTCCATTTTGACACTATAAGTAACATGTTTTTAATTAAAAACTGTAATTAGCCTTGTTGTAATGTGAAGCACACCTCAGCGTAGCAACACATGAAGTACCATTGTTAATCTAGAGGATATGGACTGATCAAAGATACATCTTATCACACACATCTTTCTGGTTTTTCCAATATTTTGCAGAGGAACATAATATTAGTTGTGAGAAAGGTGTGAAGATGTTTTATAGAGTCAAACTTTGCACCACTTCTTACTAATTTGTTCAATTCTGGTTTTCGTTCTAATTGATGACAGTTTAAAGTTATCCACTTCTTTATTATACAGAGAAAGTATGGAAGTTGTCCTCATGGAGGTTATGGTCTGGGATTTGAAAGATTTGTTACATGGCTCCTCAACCGTTACCACATCAGAGATGCCTGTCTCTACCCACGCTTTGTTGACCGTTGTACACCTTAATGTCTTCTTTACTTAGAAAAATAAAATGTTTTTCTTTCAGTAAATATCTTAACAAGGTTTAACAACTTTAAAACAAGATGATGACTAAAACAGTTTCCTTTCCATAGTTGTAACATTTTCTGTAAGCTGCTACGTCCGTTACACACTTCTTGTTTTTTAATTTATTTTTGTCTCGGTGAAAGATTAATTTAGACTTGGATCCAAATATCTTATGGATATTGTTCTTTCAAATTATACTCAATGCTGAAGATCTAACAAATATAAATAAATAAAAGCCAAACCTTCAATATTTGGTATGATATTAGCTTCATCTTTAGTGTTGCCCATTTGTCTACCAGTGTGAGAGTTCTGAAAGTAAATATAATAAGTTGTTAAAGTTGCCTTTAACTTAAAAACTACATTTGAATACTGACTGTCAGTAGTTTCTAAATGGTGAGGGGTCATTGTATTGATGAATCAGTTGCTAAAAACCAACGTGCTTACTGACTTATAGTGAAAACAGTATAAAAATTGAAATTCACTTAAACAGGATTCACGGTTTAGTCCAAAGTTAAAACATCTTGATGGAAAAGTAATACTGGTATTAGCACAACTAATCAGTTAACAAACTTCAGTGGTAAAAATAAACCCTTGTGTTCATTAAAAATATTGTGTATGTTTGACAAACTTAATAATGTATTGCATATGTCATTATTAGGCTAGGCTGTTTCAGTTATTAGTCACGATGGATAGGCCCAGCATGGCCACATGCTGAAGATTGCAGGTTCAAATCCCCATTCTAACAAGCTTGCTGGCCCTTTCAGTTGTAGAAGTGATATAAAGTGATGATCAATCTTACTATTAGTTGGTAAAACATAATGATGACCAGCTGCCTTCCTTCTAGCTATTCACTGCTAAATATAGATGACCAGCACAGATAGCTCCAGTGTATTTTGAGTGAAATTCAAAAACAAACAAACAATTTTTGGTATATAGGAGTTTCTTCCCTTGTTTACAGAATTGATGGTTTTGTTTCCAGGTAACTTTTGGTATTAAAAAGCTATGTACTCTTAAAACTGTACCATTTTTGACATATTTGTAAATTGTAAAGATAATACAGTTTTAGAACTCAATTTGATTCTGAAAGAAAGACCAAAATGTGTTTACCTTCTAAATGCATCAAAATGATATTCTTGAAACTGTTATAACCTGAAACAGCTGAAGTGTAATGCAGTCCAAAATTACAAAGAAATGTTTGACAAATTGTTGTAGAAACTGACCTTACAGCAGTTTGGATCATATCTTGTATGTGTTTTAACCACAACTAAATAACACAAATGATTACTGTTCATTGCCTTACCTTGAAAGGTTTGGGTTCAAAAGCAAAAGGCTTCTAGAGAATGTTTCCAAGGATGATGGTGCCTGAATCTTTTGTTATTTGATTTATAAATGAGCCATAGAATACGAAGAAGAAAGCTCCAGAAGCACGAAAGATTTGGACTATCCATCCATAACTGACGTCATAACAGTTATGATAAATTCAAGAGAATCTTAAAGAAATATCAGAGGAATATTGCATAGATTAAAAAATACCAGTAAGGACTTGAATGGTGAGGCCTTGAAGGAATCCAAAGTTTCATGTTTATTGGATGAGAGTTGTAACTGCTTTTCTCAAGTTGTGAGATTTTCGAAGTTGTTACTACTGCAATACTACAGAAATGAAATAAATATTTAGGGCTTGTTTGGGAATTTATTATGGGGGGAAAAATATATAGGGGAGATAAGGAGAAAATTGTTTTTATTTTAATGGGTTCGTTTAAGGCTAGACTAAGAAATCTATGAGTAGCCCTTAGATGAAGTGCCAGGTGGCTAGGGCAGAGTAGCCCTTAGATGAAGTGCCAGGTGGCTAAGGCAGAGTAGCCCTTAGATGAAGTGCCAGGTGGCTAAGGCAAATTACTCGTAACCTGAGGGCCTCAGGTTTCAAATCCCTGTCACACCAAACATGCTCATCCTTTCAGCTGTGGGGCCATTATAATGGGTCAATCAATCCCATTATTTGGTAAAACAGAGTAGCCCAAGAGTCGGTGGTAAGTGGTGATGACTAGCTGTCTTCCCTCTAGTCTTACACTGCTAAATTAGGGACGGATAGCGCAGATAGCCCTCGTTTAGTTTTGTGTGATTCAAAACAAACCAAACCCAAACCCTTAGATGATGAGAAATAAGGTGTAGAAAAGAACCAAGAGGTTTTTATGAATGTATCATTACACTAACGAGAATTGCAGATAAAACAAGTTTTGGGATTATTATAACGGGTAGATAAAGATGAATAAATGTATGATCTATAAATTAAGAATTATTTTTGTAAATATTAAGAAAATAGTTTGAAAATATTGATTCTGGGTATTGATAAAAGAATATTTCATTTTCTAAGGCTTAATTGGTTCGATTTGGGTTTTGTTTTAACTACTAAAACTTATGGTAATTAATGTTGAGAGTAATGGTATATTTTTGGGGATTTTTTAAGGTTTTGATAAATCATAAATATTTATTATCTACAGCATTAAGACTAGAGTTTATAGTTTTTGAAAATATTTTTAACAGTAATTTGTTTAGTAGATGGGAAATTAGGGAAATAGAGGATTTTTTTAAATGATAGCTGTGTTTGAGGGTAGATTAGGTTTAAGTATTCTTGTTTTGGTCACATGGAAATTATACTATTCAAAAAAAGAAACGCAAAAGGGATATTTTTTTGAAAGAGAAATATATGTAATAACGTTACAAGCTCAGAGTATGTGATGTTACACGTGTTAAGGCACTGATTGTCAGACCAAAATGACAATAAAAGTTGTGCACTTTGAAAAGGGAGGAAAACATCGAATTTTTCGCCAAAACGCATGCGTGTCCAATAAATTTGTTTGAGAGATCTGTATGTTCTGCAAGTGCAAAATCCCTATAAAAAGTTACGGGTTCTTGGTTTCCATAGCTCAGTGTTAAGCCACCAACACGCAATACAGTTACGCCAAGACTGACTGAAGCACAACGCAACAATGCCATTGGTCGCTGGGAAGCGGGCGAATCTCGAACAGGTGTTGGCAGAGCTGTGAATGTCCACCCAAGCACCATCACAAGGCTATGGAATCGTCACCAACAACATGGATCAACTCGTGACCGTCCACGATCTAGCAGATCTCGTGTGACCACGCCCGCACAAGATCGCTACATCCGGTTACGTCACCTTCGGGATAGGCCCGCCACTGCGACGTCTACTGCCTCAACCATACCAGGGCTGCATAGGATTTTCGATCAGACCGTACGCAACCGTCGACGAGATTCTTAGGCCCCATGTGCAACCCATCATGGTGAACGTCAACGACATTTTTCAACATGACAATGCCCGTCCTCACACAGCCCGACTCATCACTGTCTTCTTGAGACACCACAACATCAACGTTCTTCCCTGGCCCTCCAGATCACCAGATTTAAACCCCATCAAACATCTTTGGGACGAGTTGGACCGACGTCTGCGACTGAGACAACCTCAACTGCAGACTCTACCTCAGCTTGCAGCAGCTTTGCAGGCTGAGTGGACAGCCATTTCACAGGATGTGATTCGTCATATCATCACTTCCATGGGCAGGAGATGCCAAGCAGTTATTGATGCTCACGGGGAGCATACTCGTTATTGACGTTGAGTGACGTTCAACTTCACCTAGTGAGCATGGACTTTGCCTTTGCAGACTTTGGATGTTCAGCAGTGAATGTGCAAAGTTTCACACATGTCATACAGAACTACCCAGAATTAACTTATTTACAATTTGTCTCATATTTTGCCTTTTGCGTTTCTTTTTTTGAAGAGTATATTTTTTCTAGAAAGAAATTATTTGAATGTCAGTCATTTTATATATTGGTTTTTATTTAGTTTGAGAACTTTTTTGTCATTTCTCTGTTGTATAAAGAGGGGTTTTATTAATGTTTTATTTAATCAGATAAATTTGTAGAGTTTGTTCTTTTGTTTGTTAGGTATAAGGTATATATTAATAATAATAGTAGTGTAAAAGTTGTATTGTTTTATTTTTGAGATTTGATTGTCTGGATGTATTGATTTCACTTTCCTTTCTTTTGCATGTGTGATAATTACAGTTTGTTTGTTTTTTTGTTAATTGTTAGGGAGGGACAGTCTTTTTAGTTTATATAGCTAGTTTACATAGTTTTAGAGGGAGAAGTAATTCTTGATGACGAGAAACCCGAGTGAAATAAAAATGTATCTTAGAAAACAACTTAACCTCAAGATGACCTAGGAAGGTCCAAACGTTGTTCTCTCCTTATCAGTAAAAGTGTTAATACCCATACCAGCTGTGCTGGGATACATGTTTAGAGGGAGAATTTAAGTTTAACAATGGTAAAGATGAGACGATTTTGGTTTTTTAGTGAAGTTATCGATGTTCTTACTTCATCTCTAAAGTGTATGTGGAAGCTCCTATTGCTGGATCAACAGTGTTAGCTGAAGTATTGTTGAAATTAGGATTGTTTTGAGTTTTACGGTTATTTCAAGGTTTTTACATTGAGTATTAGTTACTTTTATATTCTTTAATTCCTCATGCTTCTGTTGTTCATGGTCTATGTTCTGCTTTATTTTGTTTGGTGAATATTGTTTATGGGCCTTTTTATTCTCAAAGATTGATGGTATTAAAGGGTATGTTAAGAATGTTCCCTGTTTTAAGTTTTCAATACATCAGCTCCCCCTTCAATTAGGTTATTTGAGGTGTCTTTTTACTGAGTGCAGTTGGTTGAGGGAAGGGAGGAATAGTGGTTTGTCTGGAGTTATCTGTGTTTTTTGACTTGTTATTCTTTGCTTATGTTTTCAACTCAGTGTAGAAATTGATGGGTGGTTTTTATGTGAATATTTGTTTTTTTTCATGTAATTCCTCTGAATTTGTTGGTTTTGAACCTTGATTTATGATTTTAAGGTATGCTCATTTTCTTAACTCTATGTGGCTTTCCTATATCTGCTGAGTTCACTAAGGGGAATTGAACCCCTGAATTTAGCATTCTACATCCACAAACTTACTGTTGTGTACTCGTGGGTGGCTTAGACTTAAGTAGTTTGAGGATAATTTTAGGTTGTGGAGCGAGAGAAGTAAAACAAGTCTCATTTTGTTTCGGGTGCGCGTTTCCTTTTAATTAACACTCCTACGAAAAGTGGGGCCTAATAGGCCCCAGAGCAACTTGAAAGGTTATTAATATTAGGCTAATAATTTTGTATTTAAATGAAATTGCCATTTAAATCCATTAATGAATGGATTAACGAGATTCCCACTGTCCCTATCTACTATCTAGCGAAACCACAGCCAGGGGAACGGGCTTGGAGAAATCAGGACTAGAAACGTCTTTTTGTAGGAGTGTTAATTATATTTTTTCTTTTTGTCCACTGATTTTGCTGTGTTTGTTGAATGTTGTAAATTTTCTATTAATGATTGTCCTGTAAAATTTGTGTATCTAACATTTTTATCGTGTGATGTTCTTTATTTCATCACTTGTTTATAGAGAATTTTAAAAGGTTTTGTTATCTTGTTAATTTTGAGCATAAATTTAATTAGTGTCTTATTATTTGGTGATTCATTAACAAAATAATCAGTCTTTGAATACAGTTATGATCAACCTGGTGATGCTGGGATTCAGTTGAATTTATTTTTCTCTTGTGCTTTTCTCAGAAGTGGGTTTTGGTCAGAATGACTGAAAGAGGTGCTAGATTACCAGTAGCTGTTCCTACACCTGTCTCAACTTTGCTGGTATATATTTGTTTAAGGCAATACTTTAGAGTAGCTATTTTCCTTGTATAACTGTACTTTGTGTGTGTAGTTGGTGTTAATTGTGAAATGGACGAAAAGATCAATTTCTCTACTTTGTGATATTAGCTATTGAAAACTAATGTATCATGAAGAACTTATAATTTCTGTGAACACTGAGGATAGCTTGTACAAAGTGTATGATTTAGTTCTATGTTGGAGTGTATTGTCCATTTTGAGCTCCATTCACTATAATATTAAATCTTGTAATGCAGATTACACATAGACCAGCTAGGACTATTGCATGAAAGTTTGTACACCACTGTAATTTCCTACGTGTTTAAAATTTCATTTTGCCTTATGATAGACCCAGGACTAGGTTGCCTATGTAAAGTTTTAAATTATTTACCAAAAACATAAGTCTTTCCAAGCCACTGTTTTAATCTGTAGAACAAAAGAGACTTGTTCCTTAATTTCTATAAAGAAATATATTTTATCACCTGTCATTCGTGATGGAGGAACGTTATGGTGATCTTTCTCCGATTTCAAATCATAATTGCTTGTGTAGATTGTTTTCATGTTAAAACTATCATAAGTTTTATACTCGGAAATTACTCAAAACAAATAATGTTAAATTACCTTTGTATGCATGCTGATGTTGTATATTTTTGGTTAGGGTTAATTAGGTTAGTTTAGACTTGCAGAACAACATATCATGATACAATGTTAATAATTTTTAATTTTTACATTCTACACATTGTACATTAAGAATTTAAGTTTATTCTATCATCCATTTTTCAGTTTTTGTTTCTATACACCTTACAAGGCCTGTCCCTAGGATTGAAAAGTCTTCCAATATTGCTTCAACATTTGGTACAATACTAGCTTCACCATCTTTGGTACTGCCTTTAATCATTCGTCCACCAATGTGAGAGATCTGGAAAAAAATAGAATACTGATTATAATTTCCTTTAACTTAAAAACTACATATAGTGATTAATAGTGTCAGTAGTTTCAAAATGGTCAAGGATTGGGGTACTGATGAATACATTACTAAAATCCAACATCTTAACTAACTTTTAGTGAAAACAGTATATACCTAAAATTTCTTTAAAGCAACATCTCAATGTAAAAATAATACTGATACAAAGAAATCACAAATAATACTGTTATTAGGTATGGTGATTAAGCTCTGTCTGGCCAGAGGATGAGAGGTTCAAATCTTCACCCTTTCAAGTATGTGGATTATATAATGTGATGGTCAATCCCCCTATTATTTGATTAAAAACAATACTCCAAGATATGATGGTAAGATTAGCTTTCTTTAGTCTTTCAATGCCAACCCCGATGGCACTGGTGTAGCTATGAGTGAAATTTGAAAATAAACAGTTTTGGGTTGCTGCCCTCAGTTACAAAAGCGATGGTTTTATTTCTATATAAATTTTGGTGTAAAGATTATCTTAAGATTTATTTCAACTCAAATTCTAAAAGATGCAGTGACTGAATTTTAATACAATGAAATATCTAACAAACTCTTGTTTCAATCATAACACAAAATTCAAATGTTTACTGCCTTACCTTGAAAGGTTTGGGTTCAAAAGCAAAAGGCTTCCATAGAACACCAATAAACTCGCCACCAAAATGATCATAAAAAAATAAAGCGAATTCTTCAAAACTTTCCTAGGAAAGAAAACTTCATTTGAGTTTAACTGAAACAGTAAAAAGAACAGACTTTTAAACGGTTCGAGATGTAGAAGTTATGTACACAACTTCATTTTTCTAAATTCTATTTCACAGCTTCAAATGGTGATAAAAAGAAATTCTACATCCATCCGTTTCAGTACTTAAAATACGTGCTATGTCGTGATTAATCTGAAGTGAACATACAGTTCCTCAGAAACAATAATTATTATAGAAAGGGACATAAAACATTTACACATAGGGTTGCTTTTTAATTATGATTTAACCAATTCCTGAATTACAATCAAAGGGTAAAATACTATATATAACTTCATAACTGGTTCATTTAACAATGTTTTACCATAATTGAAGTAAAATAATAAATCTTTGTGTGTATGTATTCCACGTGCAAATTCTCAAAATAAAAATGTTAAGGACTTGTGGTAAAGAAAATATAACTGAAAACGGAATAAACAAAGGAGCATACGTTTAACTCTTCTAAGTATTTAACAACTGGGTCATAATCAACTACAGGCAGCTTCTTCTCCTTGGTATATTTGTGAGGTTCACACTTTGACAGAAACTTCCCTTCTTGGTAATCAACTCCTAAGTGACGCTTGGGAATTTGTAGGGGACGTAAGTGAATAATAACATCATACAGGTCCAAAGGTGGTCGAAAAACGACCTGGAAAAGATACAAATATTAAAAAACAATTGTGGTTTTCTTCTTATAAAATCAGTGAATGGTGAAGTATAGAAACTTCATTACTAATATTTAAAAGTAAAAAAACTGGTTTGAAAGGTTTATTATTAATCAGAATCTAACAATATTAAAGCTCTGAGTGTCACTATTATTTTGAGCTTTCTCAAAATGACTACTTTTTATATGTAAAGAACTTCCCCAACAAACTAGACATGTAATACAGTGTAGCTGTATTTATGTATTGGTTGTATAGCTACTATCACCACTATTCCTAATTTGAATTACTAACCAGAAGGGAAGGTAACCATCCATACTGACTGTCACTGTTGTGATGAATAATACTTTGTAGTATTACATGAAGAAATAGTGAGTTTTGTTATACGTTCAGTCAAGTTTTAAGAACAAAACTTTGCTTCTGTACATTAAACTTGCATCATCAAGTACTCATACTACAAAGAAACAGCAGAACAACCTATTAAGTCTTCTTGATACTTTTATGGGAAAGATTTCAATGGACTCGTAAGTTCTATCGACCATTATGATTGTTATTTAAAGTACCCTAAATTATTTTAATTTAGCAGAATTGTGTTAGGGTTAAAAGGTACCAAAAGCCAGACCTCTCCTGGTACCAACAAAAGATGTTCTTACAGCAAGCACTGAAAAATAACTCCTGTAAAGCAGACCTTAATGTCCATCTCAGAGGGCTCTTTCAACTGTTTCTCTAGCGTTACTAAAGCCTCTTTTGCCAGAATTACCAAACGGTGAAGAATACGAAAAGATGGGCTGTGTCTTGTCCACGAGGAAACCACCTTGTCCTGTGGAATAGCAATGACCATGGGAGGAAGGGTGGCTCTTTGAGATGTGAAGGTGTTTTGAATCTCCGTGAAATCTTCCTCTTGAAGAAAGTGATTGAAAATAAATTAATTTATAAAATAAAACATAGTGAAATATCTATTTCATAAAATTTCTAAGTTTATCAAAGAGCAATCTACAGTTTCATTCTCAAAGGAAATTATGTTCCAACTTTATTTCCATAGAGAAAAGGACAGAACATTATCAGATGAAAAGATACAATGTCCTTTTGTTCTCTGTTTCTTCAGTGTTTTACATGTACATTTTCAGCCATAATGAGTTAGTTGGTCACAGAGTAGTGCACTCTTAATATTTTAGTTTTTCAAACTTAAAACACCCATTAAGCATGAAATACAATGGATCAGAAGTTATGGAGTTATCATTAATGAAACAACCTCTTCTGGATCACCATGTTTCAAACAATATGTGAAAAAACTACACAAAATTTTAACCAACTAAGACTCCTAACCTTTGTGTAGGAATTTTACAAAAAAACATTAAAGCAACATTTAGAGAGGGCCACACAAAAAAACTTAGAATTTCTTTAAGTTTTCACTATTTTATGTTTTTTTATCCTGCCATTATGCTCATTTTTTTAAAAACCAGTGCTGTGCCTCAATATACCAAATCATAAGTTATTTAAAGGTAAAATAAATTAACTAATAATTATACAGTTAAACGTTTATTCTTACTAAAGCTTTTATATTATGGTTAGCAGTGTGAAAGGAAATTCACGAATATTTTACTTGATGTCAAATACATAAATGCATCATGGGTAATTTCTTTTGAACTTACTGTCTTTTCTTTTTTCCCCTTGCAGAGAAAATAACTAAAATTACATGAACCTTACAAACTTTCATAATAGTATCAATTTTTGGCTGTTGAAAAGCCATATAATTTTAGCTACTTTTTATATAATTATTTTGTGAAATTTATAAATTTTTGAGAAAAAAACAATTACATTTTATACTATTGTTACATTTCATGCACCTCATCAGTTTCGCTTTGATTGGTATTTGTTAATATATTTATTTTGATACTCCAATATGCTGACAAGTCACCACTTTGGACTATGACTACATAAATGTTACAAAACGTAGGTGTGCACCTGAAAGGTGTTCACTGGCCCACAGAAAATCAAGTGAACAAGAAAAATACATCTTGAAATTATTCAGTCACTTGTTAATCAAAAAGAAAACTCACTTTTGAATTCATTGTTTAAGTTCAATATAAGTGGAGAAGTCTGCCAGTCATGGTTACTGAGTAAGAATAAAAACCTGAGAAAGGCTACTTGCAGTGACCTGATCATAGAAAATATAAGCAAGATTACTGAAAACATTTAAATGATAAATTAGTTAGAGATAGCTTTAATTTCAAATTGCACCTTATTTTAGTGTAATGATTCACCAAAGACCACAGATCATGCTAAAAAAGGAAAACATTAAAGATCGTTTCTATTCATTAACCATCTTACTTCTGAAACAGAAAAAATTAGTCCTTAATGTTTATCTTTAATCATTTTATGTTATAAAAAAAACAACTTCCTTTCATAGATCCCTCTGAGAAAAACAAACAGATAAGTACACATGATGTGTCAATGATATTTAAAATTTGCATGTAGCTACTTTCAAAGCTAAGTTTCATTAGCAAGTGTTCACATCACGTACATCATAAAAATATGGGAAGTAAGAAGCTGTACTAATAAAAACTGACTAAAGTCTTTCATATTCATAAAACATATAAACTTAACTTACCCAGGTACTGTAAATGGTGTGGGTGAAAGAAAGAGACTAGCAACAAGTAATTCAATGCAAACTTCACTGATGTGATCTCCAAGTAACTGAGAATTGACCCAGCGCTTAGCAAGTCTGCAACTTGCACTAAAGATGCTGTGTTGGGCATGGAGGCTAAAGGAGAAACATTACTCTAATGCAACTAAAATTTATCACTTGCTTCTTACCGAGACTGAATTTTATTAATCACAGTTAAAAAGTTAAAGATTTTTTTTTTTTTAATATTTTGTTCAAGAAATCGTCAAATTTCTAAGTATGATTTTGATGCAGTGCTGAAGAAAAACAACAACCATACAGTATTTTTACCTCAGTCAAATGTAGAAAGCTCTAGATTTAAACTGCCTTGTACAATTAACAATCCCAAGTTTACTTGTAACAGAATTCTTATACTCATTAATAACTTGCAATGGAAATAGAATGATGAAATTATGCATGAGCTGTTTCTTTCAACTTCACAAATAAATTCAATGTTCTAGCATATTAATCTAAAGTTTGATGCCTACATATGACTGTTGAAAAACTAAAAATAATTATATATTTTATTGTAAAAAGTTAATAATTCTAACACTAAAAATAATTATATATTTTATTGTAAAAATTTAATAACTCTAACACTAAAAATAATTATATATTTTATTGTAAAAATTTAATAATTCTAACACTAAAAATAATTATATATTTTGTAAAAATTTAATAACTCTAACACTAAAATAATTATATATTTTATTGTAAAAATTTAATAACTCTAACACTAAATTAATATACTCCTGAAAAAGACTCACTTTGCAAAATATTGCAATAATTTATAAAAGTGAGCACACACGTACACATAATAGAAAAAGGCATTCAGCAATAGTAGGCTTAAAAATTAACACTACAAATAAGGGCAGCTATATATAGAATTAAGACATCACTTTAATTTTCTTTTGGCTTTACATATTTTCCGACTTAACTTTATGCTCTGTTGAACCATCACTAAATGGTTGACAAAGTGAAACAATTTATCCAATTTATAATAAGTTTCTCTAATACATCTCATGTAAACTGATTTAGCCAGTTCATTACATCAAGTAACACCAAACAGATGGTCAAATCTGCTTTACAAGTGTAAACTTTCTAAACAGACAATTCTCTACTGACCAAAACAATATACGTGAAATATTCTTTTGATGTTTTCATTCACAGTTACTTACCCCTGCAAAGTGCTGGTCAACTTAGGCAATAAAACAGTCTGTCGTTCAAGATGTTGAGACTCTTCAGAGTGTTTCACAGCTACCATGCCTTCTGGTGTCATTACTTGTCTCGATAAAATCAACTCCTTATGACATGCGATAATAATTCGAAAAACATACCCATCCTGGTGATTGAAATACACAGCTTTATATCAATGTAAAGTTTTGTGTTAAACTTAAAGTTTTATATCAACATAAAATACTAATTTAAGTTTGTAAAATAATAATCTACGGGAATTGGTAGTCTGTCTCGTAACATGAAACTCATCTTTTTGAAAAAACTTACATCAAAAAAGGGAAAAAAACTTACTTGTATTTATATTTTTCTAAAATTTTTTTAATGTACGGTACTGTACAAAAGTATAACGACAACATAATATTTTATCATACTTTCCATTGTATGGACTGATTCTTCTGTGCCAATACAGAATGTAAATTCCAACTCTATGGTAATGCTTCACTGATCCCTTTTGACAACTGAATGAGCCAGGATGAGAATATTTATCATGTTTCAGAATTACATATACTTGTACCAAGGGCATGTCATGATGGTTCTGCTTTAATGGACATTCTGATCAAATTTAGGGTATAAAATAGCTGTCACAAGTAGTGTCTTAACTATACAGAAAGAAGCTAGGAAATAGTACCTGTATATGGTGAAAGAAATCCATTTAGTAGCAAACCACAAATAAACCTTGATAAAAATAGTGTTTAACACCATTTATTAGGTTCTGTTGTAATGACACAGCTCAAGAAAAACATAAAGAACTGTCAACAGACCATAGAATTCACATAAAAACTTTACATGATGCTGGCTTGAAATGCTCCCCAAACTTATAAAAACAGGTAAATTTGTAAATACTAGAGGAGGAAACAGAACTCCTAAACTCATTGTTACTGATGTTAAGTATATTTGTTTGTGCAGCTTTCAAGACAGAAGAAAGACTGTCACATGAGATAAATGACCATGTAACAAATGACATAAAAGTGTCCAGATGTACAGTATCAAGAAGACTCAACAAGAATTAAATACGTAGCAGTTAAAAAAACTTTACTTGGACCTCCAAATATGGTCAAGAGTCTGAAATTTGCTAAAAAGTACAAAACTGGACTATTGATGATTGGAAAAGGGTGTTATGGACAAATGAGTCCAAGTTTGAAATACCTGATTCAAAGCATGGGGATGATGGTTTGGGGTTATTTTCTGGTGAAGCAACAGCAGGTATTTGAAAAACAGATGGAATAATGAACTAGTGCAAGTACCATCATGATATACTCAGTGGTTTGTATATTATTGGCAAAAGATTTTACTTCCAAGAAGATAATGACCCTAAACACTCACCCAATCTATGCAGAAATTACTAAGCTAAAAAAGAAGCAGTTTAATTAGAGTCATTCAGATGATGCAATGGTCCACACAGAAACCAATTCTCTTCACAACTGACCAGATCTTGGACTTCATAGATCAAAAACGTGACAAAAAGTTACTTCCAAAGAAATTTTATGGGAATGTATTGGACACTGAGTAAAATCTAAAAGGACACTTTGATTAAATATGTTTCTACAAGGCCTTGAAAGACTACTGTTATTAAAGCAAAAGGAAGAAACACAAAATGTTAAATATTTGCTGAACTTCCACAGAGTTTCTCTGTTGTATTAAATATGAAGATAAATAAAATGTTGATGTTCCTCTTGTGATTCCATTGTTCTTCGAATGTAACCTGAAATCTAATTACTGACTGTCCTAACAATTCAGCACAGTACTGTTTGTTTGTCTGAGGAATTCAAACGATTTTCTTATGTTGTGTTCTATTAAACGAGGAGAAAAAATTTTTCTCTCTTTTGAAAGTTGATGAGATTATGGTCACTGTGTGCTAAACACACAGATCTCGAGACAGAAATGTATACTGTCATCATACAGTCATGTTTTAACCTTAATTAAACTGACATCCACATCTCTTTCTTTGTGTGAAACATTTTACAATTCTAATAAAATTTAGTGATATTTTCTCTATTAGAAACGGTTTGTAAACTGTTTAATTGTAATAACAAACTCTTAAAATAATTTTGATAAGCAACTGCACAAAACCCAATACTTTACACATTATCTAAAGGCTTGTGACATTGAAAATTCGATGACTGTGAGTTTCCACACTGATCTACCAGCTGGTAGGTTGACGATGTTATAATAACCACAACAGAGTTGTGTCTGATTAATGTCTTGAATAATATTTTGTTATATTCACAAATAGAACTAAAGCCCTGCCTGTTTTCTGTACATTAATTCCCCTTACAAATATTTAAGTTGATTTTAAATATATGTTCAAACCATAAAGCTAACACACACCATGAAAATATCTACATATTCTGGAAATGGAGCAGCAGTAAGAGAAAACTGTCTCTTCAGGAGCTCCGCAAGTCTTATGTGGAAAGCTGCTTTCACTTGACGAATAGCTTGAATGTCATCTGGCCATTTTCCACTACCCTCCATGTGAACTACAACTGATTGAACCAGAAAACTGTCATCAGAAAAACTACATTTTAATTAAAATACAAACTTAGGAACTCCCTAAGTTAATTACTAAATCACATAAAAATATCTGAGATGTTGGAATTACCTGTTTTATAACATCTCACTTATTATCATGTAATTTTTATCACACTGTTTAATATATAATTGTGGTATAAACACTAAAACACTATTGAAACATTTTGATACAAAACGTTTGAGGTAAAGCACTTGAATGTTTAACATATTTAGGTGTTTTGTTTCAAGTTACTGTTTATTAAATTATCTGTGCTGCATTAAATAAAACACTTTAAAAGTGAAGTGTTTTCTAATCAACTTTTATCTCGTTTCATTATTTAACTTTGTTACCTTTTAGTGGCTGGATCCACTTTGGTGCCATACCAACACTTCCTTTCAAAATGGTGCAGTTTCCTTTCTGAGTTGTTATTTTATTTCCTGCATGATAACTAATGGGTACAGGGGGGAAAACCTTTGGACACAGAAAAAATTCAAAAACGTATTTAATAGTAAACTAAAATGTCAAGTGTTTGTTACATAACTTGGCAGAACAGTTCTCACAAAGTTGGTCAGTGTCCATTTAGTTATTAACTGACTTTAAAATGATTTATTTCATTTTAAAACTATATTTTATAACATAAATATGTTATTTAATGTTATGTCCTAAATCTGTAAGTAAACAATTCTAAGAAATAAAATAATGAGCTTTTGTATTGTAATTTTTATGAATTCTGAGTTATGATATACAGAAGAACTGGAACTGGCTTTCTGTGGCAGAAAGCCAGTATTAAATAGAATAGGTAACTGTCAGTTTTACTGATTTAGTATTGGACTGTTATTAGTAAAGCTTAACCATCTGTAGGCTTATCATATCACTGACAATTACTCAAACATTTATGTGTGTACATATTAGTCTATGGATAAAATTCAAGATAACCTTGGTAGAAATAATTAATAAAGAACCATAATTTTTTTATTATTATTAATGAAGCCACTTATTGAACAATAATACCAACAACCTGAGGTACCTCACAACCTCTGAAAACAGGAGATATTCCTTGAATTGAAGTAATGGAAAGAGGAAGGCCTTCAACACTTCGAAGTTTCTTCACCAGTGAATTGTAGCTTTCAATAACTACTGAGGCAGCTTCTTCACCTGTCCCATAAGATGGCCAGTCAGAAGGAAGAGAAAAAGAAGGAACTGTCAGAAGATGGTCCAGCTGTCCTCCAATAATCTCAACAAATTGGGCAGATATTCCTGCATGTCTGATTAAGAAAAAAATGTTAAACGATCCAGTAATCTCTATGAACTGAGAGCAGCAATTAGTTAACATAGTGAAAGAAATTAAAATAATTCAATTTGAAAATAACTGTTAATTTTTATTACAATATAATAAACACAATTTAGAGTTTTCTGAACTATGCAGCCAACACTTACTTTTCAAGAACAAACTTGGCAACAAGTTCGAAAATCATTCTTTTGTCTGCAACACTACTGGCAGGCCACAACACAGCTTCACAGATGCTCCCATCTTGAAATCTTCGAAGTTCTGATTTGTGACCCCAAAATTCTCGGAATGCTTCAGCCTGACGGCAATCAGAGAAGAATTAACATGAAAACTGAATTCTCGTGATAAAACTAAACATAAAGTCTAAGTAATTCTAAAATAATAGATTGGTATAAGATGTTATGAGCCATACATAAATTTAGATAATGTGAGGATATTAATATTGAAGGGGAAGAACAGTTAATTGTATCCTACATTTTTCTTTTAAAAAGACTTAAAGGGCTTCAACAAATGTATAATAATGTAACAATCGATAATGAATGTCAGAATAACACTTCAGGTATCTAATATCCATATATCAAACTACACATTCTTTGTTACAAATTTCATAAAGTAGTTTTAGTTATCTAATCATTTGTCTCCAAATGAGCTAACTGAAGAAATCTGAACAGCAACACTTCTCATCACCCCAAGTACAGCTAGTACGGATTTTAACACAGTGACAGTCTGCTGCCCAACCCGCTTGTGAAGGTGCACTAAACCTGACACCTGGTGTTGATCAGTAACTTTTCTCAACAAGTTTGCTCTAGACATTTTTGTTTAAAGTCACACACATATATAGGACAAACTCTCTCCCTTCACTTTTAAACCAATAAATCTTACAACAATACAAAAAACCTGGGACAGAAAAATTATAACCTAAAAACATGGTTATAATCAAATAACAAAAGTTTCACCTCTGGAGAATCAGCAGTAGGTCCTTTATCCAAAACATCTTTAGCATTATCCTGATTCATGAGAATGCCGATGATTATTTCTCCATTGTAATTTGGATATGGAGGATCCTCTTCAGACGTCCACTACAAAAAACGAAACCTTTTTATATAAATATGCTAACCCACATGCCTTCAAAACATGGGCCTCTCATTTATCAGAAACAAATAAATATATATATATATATTTTAAATATGCTATAAGTAACAACACAACCATTGATACTTAATATTGTCACCCACATGCTTGTGAAATGTAGGCCTTTCTTTATCATGAAATTTACACCTTTAGAAAGCATTTCAGTTATAGGGTTTTGTATTTTTGTTTTCAATGAATTTTTTGAAAAATTGCATACTTTCCTAACAGTGTTTTATTGTTACAAAGTGTTTGCTTAATGGTCAGTTTAGATTATTAATATATATCTTAAAAACCATATTAAGTTTAGTTAGTTTATGAAAACAAACTAATAATCTTTGTTACTACTTTAAAAATAATTCATCAAAATTAAAAAAGAGCCATAGTTTTTCATATTTACCGTTTCTGTCAACTGGAACTGTACATCCAAGAAATGGATTCTTTTTCCCAGTCCTTCTCTGAGAAGAGAGATTATACCCGGCATTATTGAATAGGGTATAAAACCACGATCCAACAGTTCCTGATATTTTGTCAAGTGACTAACAGCCTTGTCAAGTTCCTTCATTTCTTTCAGTCTGTAACAAAGTTAAAAACACAATATCTCATTTTATCCAAACAATAATGATAAAAAATGAACACTTTGAATTTCAAGGTTGTTAAGTAATGCCTATCTGTTTACTGGAATTTACACAAAGTATTAAGTAATGCCTATCTGTTTACTGGAATTTACACAAAGTATTAAGTAATGCCTATCTGTTTACTGGAATTTACACAAAGTATTAAGTAATGCCTGTCTGTTTACTGGAATTTACACAAATTATTAAGTAATGCCCATCTGTTTACTGGAATTTACACAAAGTATTAAGTAATGCCCATCTGTTTACTGGAATTTGCACAAAGTATTAAGTAATGCCCATCTGTTTACTGGAATTTACACAAAGTATTAAGTAATGCCTGTCTGTTTACTGGAATTTACACAAAGTATTAAGTAATGCCTGTCTGTTTACTGGAATTTACACAAAGTATTAAGTAATGCCTGTCTGTTTACTGGAATTTACACAAATTATTAAGTAATGCCCATCTGTTTACTGGAATTTACACAAAGTATTAAGTAATGCCCGTCTGTTTACTGGAACTTACACAAAGTATTAAGTAATGCCCGTCTGTTTACTGGAATTTACACAAAGTATTAAGTAATGCCCGTCTGTTTACTGGAATTTACACAAAGTATTAAGTAATGCCCATCTGTTTACTGGAATTTACACAAAGTATTAAGTAATGCCTGTCTGTTTACTGGAATTTACACAAAGTATTAAGTAATGCCTGTCTGTTTACTGGAATTTACACAAATTATTAAGTAATACCCGTCTGTTTACTGGAATTTACACAAAGTATTAAGTAATGCCCGTCTGTTTACTGGAATTTACACAAAGTATTAAGTAATGCCCGTCTGTTTACTGGAATTTACACAAAGTATTAAGTAATTCCTGTCTGTTTACTGGAATTTACACAAAGTATTAAGTAATGCCCATCTGTTTACTGGAATTTACACAAAGTATTAAGTAATGCTCATCTGTTTACTGGAATTTACACAAAGTATTAAGTAATGTCTGTCTGTTTACTGGAATTTACACAAAGTATTAAGTAATGCCTGTCTGTTTACTGGAATTTACACAAAGTATTAAGTAATGCCCATCTGTTTACTGGAATTTACACAAAGTATTAAGTAATGCCCATCTGTTTACTGGAATTTACACAAAGTATTAAGTAATGCCCGTCTGTTTACTGGAATTTACACAAAGTATTAAGTAATGACCATCTGTTTACTGGAATTTACACAAAGTATTAAGTAATGCCCGTCTGTTTACTGGAATTTACACAAAGTATTAAGTAATGCCCGTCTGTTTACTGGAATTTATACAAAGTATTAAGTAATGCCCGTCTGTTTACTGGAATTTACACAAAGTATTAAGTAATGCCCATCTGTTTACTGGAACTTACACAAAGTATTAAGTAATGCCTGTCTGTTTACTGGAATTTACACAAAGTATTAAGTAATGCCCATCTGTTTACTGGAATTTACACAAAGTATTAAGTAATGCCCGTCTGTTTACTGGAATTTACACAAAGTATTAAGTAATGCCCATCTGTTTACTGGAACTTACACAAAGTATTAAGTAATGCCCATCTGTTTACTGGAATTTACACAAAGTATTAAGTAATGACCATCTGTTTACTGGAATTTACACAAAGTGTTAAGTAATGCCCATCTGTTTACTGGAACTTACACAAAGTATTAAGTAATGCCTGTCTGTTTACTGGAATTTACACAAAGTATTAAGTAATGCCCATCTGTTTACTGGAATTTACACAAAGTATTAAGTAATGCCCGTCTGTTTACTGGAACTTACACAAAGTATTAAGTAATGACCATCTGTTTACTAGAATTTGCACAAAGTATACAAAGTGTATCTGTACCAGCCACCCTAATTTTGAAGCAACAGACTAGATGCGAAGTAGCTAACCAACTCCACTTTTTGAGTTAATCCTGTGAGATGTAATGGTTGGAACTGAGTGTTGTCATTATGATGCACTCATGGACTCCAAAAACATGGAGTTCTACTTTTTTATGCAATAACAGGAAGCAAACTACACAGTCTGGGACACTAGCCATGAAGCTACATTTAACCCTAGCTCATATCACTCACTAGGAAAGTATTACTAAAACGTTATTTTCTAAGTAAACCATATATCTTGTACCCTTTATCATTACCTTCTATACCATTTGATAGTATACTTCAACATTGTGACACAAATATATATCGTTAGTGAAATTCTTAAGATGGCAAAATGATGAAACAATTAAAGTTCATATTAATTGTATTTATGTGTTGTTTTTTTAACCCATTACATCTCTTAAGTAATGAATGTGTAAAAATAACAGCTCTCTCTTTCACCGTTTGTAAGTTTGTTCAATACTACAATTCATTAGCTGGGCTGGACCAATGGCACCAATATCCTTCTTGTCAACTGAATAAAAGATTTGTTTCCTCAGTGTTAGGACTAATTTAGTTGTTTACAAACCAAAACGTATGTTTAACAAATCTTACCATTTTTCAGTCTTAAAGAATAAAAAAGTTTAACATATTTACACATCAACTGGTGATACTGTAATAATTTCATTGGTAAAATGTAAATAAATTTTATTAATTATTATTTAAATCTTTTTCTCCAAACGATAATGTCTCATTGTTCCTTGTTAAGTGTATAACTACAATCTAATTTTATTACCACTGACGACAAAGATCATTCATAGTTAGAACATAAATGAAAGACTAAATCTAATTATATCTGAATTAACCTTTTAAGTTTGTGCTAAGTTGCTTTTAGGTGCATTTAAAATGAAGAACATGCATTTATATATTTTATTACACGTTTCAAGTTAACTGAATTTTTATACAGTGAATTCCAATTTAACATAACAAAGTTTATCGACAACATGGGACCTATTGGCCCATCTTGGCTGTCCCATCTTCTCAAGTAAACAAAAAATTATTAAATAAATAAACTAAACAAATAAAATATTAAATCCACCCTTCATACAGTCATCATGACTTTCTTGAAAGTCATTTAAATTTACTGCCTCTAAGAGAAAAATATTTTTATATTTATCTCTAAAGCAATCTGCCCGAATATGGCAAACACTTAAGAAAGATAATAAGGTCATGAAACTATGATAATTGCATCAAATCAAGAAAGACAAGTACCACCCACTGCAAAATAAACCTATCTGAAGGCTAACTGTATGACTTGCACTAAAACAGAACAACTTATATCATTACGGTACTTATAATTAAGCATATCAGAAAGCACCTAAAGTTCTCAAATATTGGCAAAAATAAATCACTTTAAATATACATGTAAAAACGGCTCAATTGGGCTGAGAAATTTTTTTACATAGAGTTTGCTCCTCTATGTAAAAAAAAAATCTCAATCCAAACAAGCCATTTTTACAGATATAAGATATATTTTTCTCTACAAGTGGGTTTTCTCAACATCACTGAAGATGCAGTCATGATAATACAAACAGAAGGGTAAAAATACTCTTCTGTTCAAACATTTTTATATTTTCTTACAATTGTTCTTTGGTGACATGATTCGTACAATCATTATTATTGTTTCTAGCTTATCCATATATACAGTTCTTCAAATCTAAACTATATACATTTTTGTAATGTAAACATAAAAGTTCATGTCATCAAAACACAAATAAACTTACAACTGTAGAAAAAACTTTCTTTTAATGTCAAAGTTTAGGAAAATTACACACGTTTTACCTTATGTAGTAGTCAAACTTTTGTCTGAATGGAACAGGTTTCATAAAGAGAGCATCAAAGCTGTCTAGTTCACAAGAATCTAGAATCTTCAAGCCTAGTTCTGCTTCATGAACAACCTACACAAAATAATTTTTATTTGTAACATAAAACTAAGAGAATTCAGAAACAGCTTTTAGATTATGAGACTACTTTTAACACTTATACAATAATATTTCAAGTTGTATCCTTATTGTCTACAAAGCCAATTTTCTTCTGACAGACAAACAAACCTTATATTTTATTTTTGACAACATTCAAACACTCACTTTTCATAACTTACAGAAAAACAAATATTTTGTTCCCGTGGATTTTGAATCAAAGACACCAAAAGAAACAATTCTGCTTTGTGAGTTCTGTTGACAGTATTTGATCAGTAAACTCACACAACCCTTAAGTAAAAAATATGCTTACATTTAACTATCAGTTTCTGGACCACAGAACCTTTTTAGTTGTGCGTTCTCATACATCAAATGTCAAGAAGCACAAGTTTCTATCTCTATTTCAGAATAGGCTTACTCTGATTCTGTAAGATTTATTTAATATTATTTACAATGAAAATGATGTTGTAATTTATATTTCTACACAGCTCTGATGAGTACGTTCTGCAAACAAGACACCTGTATTTTTTAAATTAATTTTGTTTGCTCATCCTATGCAATTATAAGTAGCCAAGTCTTGTTTCTCTTGTGATTTCACTTCTTTGCCTGATGTTTTATTATTAATACTGTCCATTGTGATATCACAATATGTTGTCTGAGCAACTACTAATGAAGCTTAGCTTTGAAAATAACTACAGACAAACTTCAAATATCACTGGAGAGAACAGATTATAAATTACATCAATGTTAATTGAATAGAGTAATTACATCATAGTCCTGCACAGGAATATTTAACACAACTTCCAATTAGAACAAGCTACATGTTTCGTACATAATGGGAACTTTAGAAGACTAAAGAACAGACCAGTTTCTTTAAAGAATCTTTGTGTTTCTGTATACTTTTCCATAAAATATTTAGTCTTATTTGAAAACTACAGAAATTTTCTTCTACAACAAGATGTCAGGTAAGTTTAATTTGGTCCGTGAGTCCAAGAGGCACAGCAATGTCCGAAATCCTTACTTGATAAATATTGTTATGAAATTTATCACATCCAAACAACAGACATAAATAACTTCTGTCTCCATTCAGTTTACAAACAATCCCAAATAATTCCAAGTACAATGTCTAATTTTTGTAAAGTGTAAATTTATGCTTATTTTACTAAAAGTATTTTTGTATAGAATATTTTTTTCTTGTTTTAAAATTCCATAATGTGAACAATTCCATGAAGTAACCTTGGATTGGAAAACTGTTTCTGTCTTTCAAGAACTCGTACCATCTTTTATTGGTTGGTTCTAATTTACTAGATGTCTACTTTGAGGTAATTATTTTAAAGTAAATGTCCAAATTTACAAGAAATACACAAACTTGTAGTTCATATAAATATTAAAATTTGTAGTTCATATATTAAAATTTGTAATTCATATAATATATTAAATTTTGTAGTTCATATAAATATTAAATTTTGTAGTTCATATAAATATTAAAATTTGTAGTTTGTATAAATATTACAACGAAAATTTCATGGAATATTGGTTCAGGTTGCAATATTTTTATCAGAATTCTTTTTTGCTATGAACAGAAAATCTCAACAAAGTTGAAAAAATAATTAATTACAATGAGAAGCAATTAAAGTTATCTTGATAAATTCTGTAAGAGTTTAGCAGGACAGACAGTAACCATTTCAATATTTTATTTATTTCTAATTTAGGTTTCTCTTTTCTGATAAGACTACTTAAGTTTCCAGAATAATAACAAATCCTATATTTTGTGATAGATTGTTTAGGCAGAGTTTTCATGATGAAACTTTGTAGAATGGATAACAACTGCCTGTTGTGGAGACACAAGTTTAGAGAACAACATTTCGAAAGTCTTCCACCTTTTGTCAGAGAAGACTTAGAGATAAAAGGCAGAAGACTTTTGAAATGTCATCCTCTACATTTGTGTCTCTGCAACAGACAGTTGCTGCCTGTTCTACAAATCCCATATTTGTTTCTGTTTAATTTTCATCGTGGTCTCATATTTATTGTCCTGCCCAGTGATGGTTTTATTTCCTCCTATTTAACAAAGCACCACAAAAGGTCTACATGAAGCTTTCAGCTATGAATTGTCTGAAGCCCTGGTGAAAGCGTTATTTAATAAAACACATGAAATATCTAAACAGAGAATTTAACTAAAATTTCAAAAAACCACAACTATTTACTCGTTGAAATGTTTCTTTACTCATATCTGCACACAAGTTGAGAAAACCAGAGGAGTCTAGAAACACCACTTCGTACAGGGAGTGAAATTCTTCCATACATCGTTGGCTGTCTGACACATCATTACAAAGTGTTATGCCTTGACTGCACCAATCTGCCTGAGCTACAAAACAACACATCATTATAAAGTGTTATACCATGACTACACCAAACTACTTGTGTTACAAAATAATGCATCATTACAAAGTTTTATACCATGACTACACCAAACTACCTGTGTTACAAAATAATGCATCATTACAAAGTGTTATACCATGACTACACCAAACTACCTGTGTTACAAAATAATCCATCATTACAAAGTGTTATACCATGACTACACCAAACTACCTGTGTTACAAAATAATCCATCATTACAAAGTGTTATACCATGACTACACCAAACTACCTGTGTTACAAAATAACACATCATTACAAAGTGTTATACCATGACTACACCAATCTGTTTGGGTAATACAAGCAAGATGTTAAATAATATTATTACAGTCTTAACTGTAATGTTACCTTTAAATACAGTAACTTATTGGAAAATCTGCAAACAAGTTTTATTTTTCAGAATTAAAAAAAAAAAATCCTTTTACACTTGTTTATGATAAACAGAATATTACTGTTATTGTAACTGAATTTGATATAATATTTGGTATATATATATATACATTGCTATATTTTTATGCTTCAACCCTTAATAAGAGGAGCTTGTCCAAAATTAACAGTAATTTATTACAGTCCTGTAAATGGTATCATTTATAACAATTCTCTGTTATTCGTACCCTGCTGTTGTGTTTTTCGTAGATCCCATGTTACTATGTGGAATATATGATACTGTGAGAACATTCTAAAAGTAAAGATAGACATTCCATGGGTGTGTTGAAATGGCTGTTTCAGACTTTCAAACCATTCTGCAAACAATCTCCATCATTTTACAACCGTTATTACACAGCATGAACACTGATAAATATAAATGTACCTGCCACATCTCTCTCTCTCTCTCAGACCAGTAATACCTAAACCTACAAAGTATGAAATTTTTTCTGAGTTCTCAAAATCACCTGCTTGCTGTTTGTTCAAATTAAATAAAAATAAACTCCACTCACAAAGTGACAGCAGCACAGTTCTTAAAACCTGGTAGGAACTCATTAGCGGACTGACTCTCCGAACCTTCAACAAGTATGCAACAAACATGGTCATGATGAACCTGGTGAATCCTCCATATATCTAATGAATAACATAAAATTTTCAGTATATATCTGACAAAGAATATAAAGAAATAGTACGCTTCGTGATGACAAGAAACCCACTTGAAGTGAAAATGTAATTCAGGACGGTTGATATGGGTATTGACACTTTCAGTAATAAAGCAGAGAACAACATTTTGACTTTCTCAAGTTGACTTCAGTTCAAAACATTATTCTCTGTTTCATTAGTGAAAGTGTTAATACCCATACCAGCAGTACTGATATACAAATAGTACACCAGTGACATGATCAAAACCTTGATGTTTACAAGGCATGATTCTTACCATATCAAACCCATGTACTTCTGAATCTATAAATGTGGGCTTCTGGCCACACATGTGGTTTTGACATAATGGCAACAATATTTTAGTATAAGTATACATATATATATGTGTGTGTGTCTGTGTGTATATATATATGTGTGTGCGTGTGCGTGTATATATATGTGTGTGTGTCTATATATATGTGTCAATATTCTTTTACTGTTAAAGTTTTTAACTTCGATTAGATAATTGATAATTATAAATAGATAATTGATAATTATAATTAGATAATTGATGATTATAATTAGCTGATTGATAATTATAATTAGATAATTGATAATTATAATTATATAATTGATAATTACAATTAGATAATTGATAATTACAATTAGATAATTGATAATTACAATTAGATAATTGATAATTACAATTATATAATTGATAATTATAATTAAATAATTGATAATTATAATTATATAATTGATAATTACAATTAGATAATTGATAATTACAATTAGATAATTGATAATTACAATTAGATAATTGATAATTACAATTAGATAATTAATAATTATAATTATATAATTGATATAAAACATTACTCTTGCCTCTAAACGTTATTTTCAAATTGTAGTTTTTCCACCAAATTAACGTCAAACAAAACAAAAAGTATTTTTAATGTTATAAAGTCATCCAAGCTTTTATCAGGTGCAATTTGTAGTTAAAACTAGCAAGTAAGAAAAAAATAATACTGTAAAGAAACGGGTATTAATTCTGATAAAAATTCAGAAGTTACATGTAGCTCATTTTTATCAGACTAAACTGTTACATATATAATCAGAATCTTAAATCTAAACTTACAAAATATACAGATTCAAGTCAACAACAGTGGTGATATACCTTAAAACTGAAATTATTATGTTCTTTATTTCTAAAAACCTTTGTCTTTTAACAGCCATTATAAATTGTATTTGCAAAAACAACAGAAAAACATACGTGTATACAGATATTCCAGTATAGGTTCTTTATATAAAGATTCATGTTGGGTTTAGTGCAATGCTAAAGAATGAGCATCTATGCATTATTCAATATGAAATAACACATTATAAATCATGACACTTACTAATTAGCCACCAGTGGTTTACAAAAAGCACTAGAATAATCCTTTTGCAAAATATTATTAAATGTACATGAATTATAAAAAATTAACCAAACTTTCAAAAAAAGTAAATACTTCAGACAAAAGATATATCAGTTTTTGTACTACTGGTCTATTGTTAAAAAATACAAGTATTTGCATGTTACAACAGAATTACATCCACCTTGTCCAGATTCCTTTGATGAAGCCAGACTTTCAACATCAAAATTGCATCACGCACCCCTGGGGAACTTTCCAATTTCTGGTACAAATACTCCAAATTTTCAACCATTTTTAAATCTCTTAAAACACTGGCATTGTAATGAGGTGTAGGAACATCTTCTCCTAGGTAGTGTTCAGAAAACATGTGTTTGGAAATTAGAATATTAACAAACATTGTCTTCAATAAATGATGTTCATTAAGAAACAACAGAACATGACGAGCAAAAAGAAACAAAACATAAAACAAGTATCCCAAGATTCATTTATTTAATAAAACAAGCATTCTAATCAGATATTTTACGTAACTTTTGAGAAAATAAAAAGTCTAAAACCTTGCAAAATGTGCAATTATGAACATAATTTTTGTTTTACACAGTGTATATTTAAATGTAATGGATTCTAGCTTTTAAAATAAACAGAATATTAAGTTAATCACAATACACCAGTACTTTTATAAATAGTTTCTTCAAAGAACAAAATTATAATGTAAAGAATTACCAGTTGTGGTCTAATCCACATATTTACAAATTTAGTGTTTTAACCTTTACTACCCATGTTGTATGAAGTTCTCGACACAAAATCAAATTTCAGTGTCCAATTTTTTTTAAATATCAACTTTTCCAAATTATTTAAATAACTTAAAAGTAACAATTTGTCACATCATAAAAGGCCAAAAATGTTTAATATTTCTAACTGTCACAGAAAAATTACTGTGTTTGTAGAAAGAAAGCAAACTCTACAACACTGAAATACGACTACACAAACAGAAAGGTATGAATAAACTTATCATAATTATCAAAGGTAAGATAAATATTTTTCTCATAAAAATAAACAAGACAAAATAATTACCAGAGTTCTTAATAACTTAAAAATTCAAACATTACATTTTTTAATAGTTGAGTACAAACATGCTTAAAGTTAAGTACAAGTAAAATCTTTCACAATGTTTGTTTTAAAGATAAGCCACAATGAGCTATCTACAGAGTAAAAGGTGCAGGGAATTGAACCCTGTTTTTCAACATTGTAAGTCTGTAAATTTACCATTGTCCTACCACGGAACAATCCATTAAGTGAAAATCTCAATCAAAGCACAGTGCTTTTTTCTAAGTCTGTAAAGTTAATATTATCCCACCAGGTGGCCATTCATTAAATGACAATCTCAATAAAAGCCTGCTGTTTCAATGTATGTCTGTAAACTTACTACTGTCCCACAAAGGGACCTTTCATTAAGTGACAATCTCGAAAAACCCCTTTGTTTTTTTCTAACTAAACTGCTATTGAATCCCTTCTCTCCAAAAGAAAATCTCTTGCAATACTTTACTGAAATAAGTATGACACTGCGTCTCAAGGGGTAAAACTGAGTCTGAAGCAAGATTAACAAAAGTTTTAGCATTTAGTAAAACAAATACTGATGTTTTACATAGTCCTGTCAAATTAAATAATTCCATATTTTAAGTTAAGATAAAAAATATTGATTGTATTCCAAAAAGCTTTTAAATTGTAATGTAGATTTTATTTTTTAAAAAAGGTTTTTCTTTGTGTTTTTTTTTATTGATTTAAAATTTGGTCATTGTGATCACATCCTATTATATCCGAATAATGAATATAAATCAATTATCTGAAAATCCATATTCCTCTACAATAACAAAAAATATCTATTCTTTGATGGATAATTTACATAAGTGTTCATAATGAAACTAAGTAGAATGGATGGCAACTGGTAGAAACACAAATGTATAGGATGACATTTCAAAAAAACTTCTGCCTGGAAAAACAAACCTCAATAATTTAACATCAGCTTTAACCCATTCACACCGTGTTACGTAATCATTTCTATAAACTGAAGATATTTTCATAAAAGAAAACTTACTAAGAGTAGAGGACGTTCCAAAAAACCAAGAAGGCCTGATATTGTTTTTCCTTGGTAGAAACCTTAAAGGTTTGAAGTACTCTGTAGGAGCATGGGGTAGCAAACATACAGTGAATGGTTTGTCTGTAACAGAAGCATAATTTAATGAAGGTTAAATAAGGCCCAGTAATTAAAACCCAGAAAACTATTTATGAAATACCACATCAAACTTGTGTTAAAAAGTTTAACCTAAATGAAAAATAGAAAACATAATATTATTCCAAGCTATTCCAGTGAAGGAACACTACAGACAAGAATAGATTCACGTAGCAGCCACCAAAGATGTTAAACATCATACAAAGGATACCAAGATAATTTCTTTGTACAATTATTGTACGTCTCCTTATTTAACCCACCAAAATACAACAATATTTATGCTGTTGTTGTTTAACAACCAACATTTGTTTTGTCATTTCTAAGTTTTTTTCTGCTGTCACTCTGAGTGTAACTAAATTTACATTACAAGTTTGTATGGGTTCAAAAGAAAAAAAAAATTTTTTTACAACTCATAAAAGCTTTAAAACTTTTAACATATATCTTTACTCTAGAAAGCTCTGAATAGCCAAAAACATTTTCAACAATTTTTATGTATTTGTTCAAGATTGATATATAATATTATGTATTATGCCATATAATGTACTTTAATCATATACTATGTATTATGCCATATAATGTACTTTAATCATATATTATGTATTATGCCATATAATGTACTTTAATCATATATTATGTGTTATGCCATATAATGTACTTTAATCATATATTGTGTATTATGCCATATAATGTACTTTAATCATATATTATGTATTATGCCATATAATGTACTTTAATCATATATTATGTATTATGCCATATAATGTACTTTAATCATATATTATGTATTATGCCATATAATGTACTTTAACCATATATTGTGTATTATGCCATATAATGTACTTTAATCATATATTGTGTATTATGCCATATAATGTACTTTAATCATATATTATGTATTATGCCATATAATGTACTTTAATCATATATTATGTATTATGCCATATAATGTACTTTAATCATATATTATGTATTATGCCATATAATGTACTTTAATCATACACACACATACATTTTATTATTTATTGTTAAATAGCAAAAGTGTAAAAAAATATTTATTTATTCCTTACAATGGGATTAAAAATTCTAATTGATATTATTTCATTATTATATAACAAAAGAACTGTTGGACAAACCCATTGGAGTGATAAGCAGACATGGTTTTCTTGGATCACCGTGACTGTAAGTAAATGAAACCTCTTTTACTAACTCAGTCTTCTTCAATTCTGAAGCTAAAATGGTGAGGTAAAGTGCTCTTTTACGACAATATCGGTGATTTAGGAAATCCCCGTGTTGAAGTGTTTCCTGAAAAAAATCAGAACAATGAATGTTTTCACAATAGTTTCTTTGCTTAAAGACCCGAGCAATAAACATATAAAAAAAATGGAAAATAGTTTGATGTCAAAATAATGACATCGGTGACCATATGGAGATAAAGTAAAAACATCTCTGTACACCATAATACGAGTCTTCAAATACTGATCAAGCACATTAATGAATCATTTTGAAAAACCAGTTCTGCTCTTCCATGAACTCTCGTTTCTAATAGATTAAACACTTCTTCCACTAACTCTCGTTTCTAATAGATTAAACTCTTCTTCCATGAACTCTCGTTTCTAATAGATTAAACTCTTCTTCCATGAACTCTCGTTTCTAATAGATTAAACTCTTCTTCCATGAACTCTCGTTTCTAACAGATTAAACTCTTCTTCCATGAACTCTCGTTTCTAACAGATTAAAGTCTTCTTCCATGAACTCTCGTTTCTAACAGATTAAACTCTTCTTCCATGAACTCTCGTCTCTAACAGATTAAACTCTTCTTCCATGAGCTCTCGTTTCTAACAGATTAAACTCTTCTTCCATAAACTCTCGTTTCTAATAGATTAAACTCTTCTTCCATGAACTCTCGTTTCTAATAGATTAAATTCTGACGTCACATTTAGAATTAAATTCCTTTTTTTTCCATAAAGACAAAAAAATTAAAGTTTTTAATATTTACTGAATATGTGAAATCTGATTAGTTTCAATGAAATAGGCTTAAATCAAATTTCACAGAATTTACATTTACCAGTTCAGTGTTCCTTTAAACCGATTTTTTGTTACTCACCAATTAATTTGAGGGCTACGATAAGAGACTCTACATGATTTAAAATAATATATGGATGATGATAAATCTTTTTTTTTTAATTTCATGAATCTTACCTTTGGAATTTCAACAGCTATGTCAATTGTCACACTTGGTCTGCATACCAAGTCTAGTAAATAACTTCCCACTATTCTTATATTGGAAGGAGGCAAGAAACAAAACTTTCCTTTTACTTCTTGTGGTTCCCAGACCAAAGGAACTTTAACATTCTTCTTCCTCAGCCAGGACAAATCACTCAACTAGAGAACAATTATTAAACAAATACACCAAATATGAACCACCTATATTTTGCTCAAGATATATGTACAGTTTAATAATATATTAATATAAAATACAATTTAAAAAACTTGCACATTGCAAACTTTTTCTGGTATTTCATTTTTATAACTTTTAATACATTTCAACTAAACAACCCATCAAAAAATGAAACATCATGTTGAAATATCCCACATTCATTTTAAAACCATATACCATTACTGCACAATACTATTCAGATTTAAAAACACCAAAACATTGATAAAAACATCCATTAATAAACCAACATAAATTGTTCTTAAGTTCATTATTTCTTATTGTGTTTTTGAAGCACAGAACACTCACCTTGTTCATCAGAAATTAATCAAATGCTCGACAAAATGTCATTCAAAAATTAAGATTACGAAATAAGAAAGCTTCTATTTTGTTTAGCATGAATAGTTTGATCTGCTAAGTTTATATAAAAACAACACACAAAAATAAATAAACCACATATACATCAGTATTTAAAATAAAACCAAAACAAATGAAAATCTTACCTCATATTCTGGTGTCTCTTTCAGATGAGAAAGATATTCCTTAAGAGCATGGAGCCATGGTTCAAATTTTTTCTTCCACTTTGGTTTAACTTTTACTTCTTTGAGCAGTTCCTCAGTCTATAAATCATTCAGACAGAGCAGCCATCATGCATAACACACCAAGTTATCATCATAAAATACACTGTGATTAAATCTAATTTATGAATAGAAAATAGAAAATGTGAAATCGTATGAACAATTTATAAATTAATACAACTCAGTCAGTGGTTCTGTGGTCATTCTTAAAATTTAAACCCAGAATTGGTATACATAATTTTAATTGGTCATGTACAAATTACTAACATCTCCTCTATTACAAAAACATAATTATAGAAGAAGCATATATAAACTTCTTCCCTAAAAGAACACAAACTATAACACAAAAACCAATCATAAGTCATTTGAATGATTCATTTCCTTTACCACACTTCAAGAATCCTTTCCTTTTCACTTGATGTTTCTCTCAACTGACAAAATTAGCCTAAACATTTGTTCAATACCAAAAAAAAAATCAAATGCTGATTTAACATAACAATTAGCTGTCAATCACCTTCGGTGTTGTCAACCACTTTAATTGTGCACAGGGTTTCTCTTTTCTTTTTTGTCAATTCACTATCAAGTTGAAGAATCACTTGATGCATTGCTTGCACATTCAAAATTCCTTCAAGTCTAACCCTAACTCTCTGTAAAAAGGCTTGGTTATTTTGACCAATATTGTAACCACAACGAAACTACACCCATTATAACTCTGATTATACAATGAAATTTGACAGATTTTTAGTGAGCATTACATGCCTATCAATCAGTCTAAGTGACTTTCATCCTAAAAATGTGTGTGTGTTTTTCTTGTAGCAAAGCCACATTGGGTTATCTGTTGAGTCCACTGAGGGGATATCAAACCCCTGATTTTGGCATTGTAAATTTCTAGACTTACTGCTGTACCAGCAGGGGAACATCCTAAAATTTGAATATCTATCATTTATTTCATAATTTTCATATTTTGTTTGTATAATAACCCCTAAAACTCTCCAAGTTGAAACTGTTTTGATAAAACTTTATATTTTATCTACCATACCCCACAAACTGCAGAAAAAACCATCAAGCAAAGAATGAAAACTTTGTTTTTTATAATAACCACAAATTATAACATATGACTAAAATTATCAAAATAACCTCAGCTATCTAACATTTTCATCTCTGCTTACTTTTAATTTTGTTACCTTTAAACCCTATCTAAAAACATCACAAGTAATTAACATGAGGCAGCTTGGTCAAGCTGGACTTGTGAAATGTTAAATCTGCCACCCCACATATTGACCTTTTTTCTAACCTTCCTCATATAGTTACTTTTGTTAAGAAATATATAAAACACAAAGTAACAAAACTATGGTCTTACATTAAAATAGAAGCCCACTACCATAACTTGTACTCGAGTTGTTTATGTCATTTATCCATCTGATCATTAACATCCCCTTTTAAATATTTACTTATGCCAAACTCTGATAATTACTCTAATTTAACTGTCTTTCCACTTAACAAATAGAAACAAAGAAAAAGAAAGTACTAAATTATTTCCTTTTGAAATTTAAATGTATGAAGAAATTAAGTTTTGATATAATAAAGTTGTTTATTTAAATTGTAACTCTGTGAAAAGGTTGTGACATGCACACTTCGACCCTTCCACATACACAGTGTTAACAATTTTCAATTTTTAATAATTAACCATAATATTCTCTTCATAAAAACAGACACATCTCTTCTCTCTCTCAAGTAAACATAGTCTAATTGAACTTTTCAACGTTATAGAGAAGAAATCAATGAGATAAAAGTATCCGATTTCTTTGTTCAGTATTCTGGTGACCACAGAATAAGACATAAAAATGTAATTAGTGAAAAGACAGACAAGGGTACAGTCAAGACTATTTCAGATCTTCTAACAGTATGTATACAAGGTCACTCTCGGAGGACCAAATGGATCCTTGATGTCTATAAATGTTATGAGTTATATTGAACCAGTGAATATTCTATGTGACCTAAGCGTTCATGACATGTACACAAAGCTATTTTTAGTCCAATTCTTGGGAAAGATTAATCTGAATAGGTTTACACAAGAATTACATCTTCACTCAAATGTCAAAACCACATGCTTTTATATATACATTTATCACTATAAATGTAGACCAGCTTAAGTAGTTCTTACCTGCATCTTAAAAAGGTTAGAATGAAATAACATTTCTGTTTCTTTGAGGTTGTTAAGTTCACTCCTTGATGGTGGTTTAAAAAGCTCCTCTTTGCTCAGTTTACCAAATTTTTTAGGTAGTTTATTACTTTCTTTTAATCTAGAATCTTCCAGAGAGTTTGAAACTTGACCATCTTCCTCCAGCACTTCTTTAATGTTTTCATCTTCCAAACTTTCACTGTCATTTTCACAATCATCTGTTTCCTGTCACAAAATTAATCATGAAGAGCTTTAAATAATTTTCTAGGAGACCAGAAAAATGTGACTGAACTGAAAAAATTATAAAGCGACAAGACCTGATTCAGAGAAATTAAAACAAAATTACTAATTTTCAAACTGTTATGTAACTGGAGAGTTTGCATAATTACAAAATTTATTGAGATTGTCACTTAATGAATGGTCCCTTTGTGGGACAGTAGTAAGTTCACAGACAAACATTGAAACAGTAGGCTTTTATTGAGATTGTCATTTAATGAATGGCCACCTGGTGGGATAATATTAACTTTACAGACTTAGAAAAAAGCACTGTGCTTTGATTGAGATTTTCACTTAATGAATTGTTCCGTGGTAGGAAAATGGTAAATTTACAGACTTACAATGTTGAAAAACAGGATTCAATTCCCTGCACCTTTTACTCTGTAGATAGCTCATTGTGGCTCATTGTAAAGTAAGTGCTGTTTATTAATAAATGCTGTGCCTTAGTGACTTCTGGAATGGGTTGCTTGAAGAAATGGCACACTTGAAATATTTTATTTGTTAGTTTTCTTTAAAACAACTGATGTTTTTGTTACAATTGTTTTCACCCAACTTTCTTGCTTCATAATTAATTTTATATTTGCTTTAAATAATGAAAAAAAAGCTACTCTCATGGCTGAATAAAAGGCTTAAACCTGAGACTTTGTAATTTTATCATTAACAATAAGTAGTATGCGTATATTATATATGATTCTTTTGAATAAATAAGTTATGCTTATGAAAATACAATTCGAATATCCAACTATACAAAAGTCACTTTGAAGTTCACACAATATTGTAAGTTAAAAAAATACAATCCTTCTTTGGTAAAACAAATTTTCAAATTTATAAAACTACTTAAAACAAACATGAAAATAAAGTAAAAGCAAAAATAAACACATGTATTATTTTTAATTTCAGTGAACACAAATCCTTACTTTTATTTGACATGCATAAAATTTGCAAATTTCAAGACTTACTTCATTTGTCTCAGTTTCTTCAAAATTATTGCCACTGTTTACTTTCATCAGTTCATTTATCTTCCTCTTCATGATTAAACCTATGGAAAAACAAAATAAAAATCTGTGAAAAGAAACTTTGTAACATTTCCATACAAGTAACTTAAAACTTTTCATTTCATTTGAATATGTAAAATAGTACTTAGTTGTTTTTTTCTGCTTTACATTCATTTGAGAAAGGAAACTTGAAGTGTTCAGTGAGAAATAAGACAAGTGTGTCAAATAACATTCTCACTTGTCTGTTCATTAACAAAGATTCATTACCTGGTCAAGTATATAAACACAGAGAGAAGTTTTCTATAAGTCAATATCTGTTGACAGAGAAGCTAATCTGGTGTTGCCAGGAAAGTTATTTCTTATTAGAAACTGGTTCTGACATGCTAAGTAAAATGTTGCTCAGGTCAAGTCCCTGGCCTCAAGACAGTTTATTTTGAACTTTAAAAGATCACAATGGAAATTGTGGAAATTTCAGTGGAAAACTCTGAGTAACTGAGATACTTGGGCCTTTTCCTAAGGATTCTTTTCAACTGCACATTAATATTTTAATTTCAATTTTGATACACCTCGTATGTAATAACAAAGAATTCAAACAATGAAGAATATTGTAGCAAATACATTTATTTATCAACTCAGGAAGGAATTTTATAATCTTAAAAACATCTTTTTTTTACAGATGTACAATTTGTGATCAACTATAAATTAATAAAAACCCTGGAAGAAAGATGACATAAGTTTGGAGAGATTTGATTAATTATAAGACAATTAGCTTAACTTGTTAAGAAGCTAATAATGTCTGAAATTATTTGTGAAAACATGTCAAATGTTGAGAATTTAATTAATAATATTATGAAAAGTCTTGCAAGTAATCTACATGCCTCATCAACATGTTTAGTTTGAAAGTAGCAAACATTGTGTAACTCATGACTTTCTAAACAATTTTCGGAAAATGACAAAAAGTTTGGAAATAAAAGTAAGTTGAGTTGGTGATATAAACTACAATGTAATAATTAATATCCATCAATTAAAAACTTGACAGGTCTGCTTCCAGACACTTTTTATCTTATTGCAATTGGAAGTTTTTATTACAACAGTTTGTACTTCAGCTGAAAAAGATTCAGAGCAGATTACAGGCATATAATGGAATTCTTAATTACAGTGTAATGAGTTAGCAATGTTGTGGTATTATTCATGTGAATTTTTAAGCTTAAGATGTTACAACTTGTACATAGCTTTATTGGGGCACCACATGGAGTGAGATTTCTCTAAAATAGAAGGTTATAAAAAAAATGCACCAGTAGTAAATGAAAGTTGAAATGAGTGGCACTGTTATATATTCCCAACTGACTTAATTATGAGAATATTATGTTAGCTGATATTAAAATAATACCTAGTTTAAATATTGCACACCTTAGAAGTTTAGAGCTGTAGGTTTGACTTTTATTAAGAGTTTGGTGAAATAGTTCCTGGTAAGTGGTGGAATAATAAGGTTAAAAATAATAACTAATATATTTAGGGTATAAACTTTTAGATCCAAAAACTTAGGTTTGGTATTTGCCAACATTACTTATTTATACCAGTAAATGAAAATGGTTGAGTTTGATGAACAGAAGTGTACCCCTTTTGAACATTAACTATGCTGACCAAAACACCAAAAATAAGAGATTATACACACACATTTGTAGTTGTGTTCATGGAGGAAATAAAAGCAATCTGAAACATAAATTATTTGTGAACATTCTTAACTAAACTAAACATTCCGTTGTTTTTGTTTCTTTTCATATTACATACCTACAACCCAGCAGTCTTGAACTGCGAGTTACTGTTCTCTAGTGCTCTACAAGATATACAGAGGTGGGTCACAGAAAAAGAATGTGGTAAGGCTAAAATATAATTTTGTTTTTAAATTATTTATGAAATAATTATTCTAAAATGTTTTGTTGGGTCATGATTTAAAAAATGTGAGGTCACCTATACTAACCAGATAGCAACATAATTTTGTAAGAAAAACCATATATATCTATTTTAAACTGTGTTTTAAAAGAAATATCCACAAAAATGCTTTAAGATACTTTTTTTAAATTGGAATATACAACTAAAAACATTTTGTATTTTCTTTCCCTACAAAGTGTGAACTGTTTGTTTATACTTTCAAGACTTCTACTTCAATTTACACACCCAACATCAACACAGAATGTTGTCCACCTGATGTAATATTTAGGGTACTTTTAAGTATGAAAAAAATATATAGGACCTATTGCTTCCACGAAGTGATATAGGTTACCAAAACAATCGAGTAATTTATATCTTAACTGATTATTAATCGAGTAATTTGTCATATGCGTCCGTACATTATATGAGCTTTATGCAGTAATAATTAACATTCATAGACAATGGGCTTGATTTCAGTTTTGATCTGTTAAGATTTCGCGTTTCACTTTTAAACTTGATTTTTTTTCTTAAAATTATTACTTACCAGCGTTAGTAGCACTATAACTGGTGTAAGCATCTATAATTAGGTTTAAGTTTGATCTGATGCTATGAGAAAATATTAATATTCATAACTTTATTTGTTTTATAAATAAATAAATTAGGGTGTAATATTAAAATATAAATTATAAAAATCTTAGTACTTTATTATACATACCTTATTTCTACATGAACAAAAATTCACAACGCCTGCACGTGTATGTCGCTCATTGAAAGCTATCTACCGGAAGTAATGTAGGATGTAGTAGATGGCGCTTCTAAAATGGCGGTACCATTAAACCGAAGATGAGTTTACTTCTGAATTCATTTCGTTATTTTGAGTATGGATGCGTATGTTTATTTCAAAACTTCAATTAGCTTTCGTTATTATTCGTATTATACTAAGCTATTAAGAAATCTCTTTTCACGATAGAAATCGATAAGTTTAAAATGTCAGAAGTCCAAGCTAATGTGTATAATTTTAACGTTAAGCCTAGCGGTAATGCGAACAAGAGCACCGAAATTATCTCACTTGGTGAAACGTTGAATTCTCCGTTGATGTTGCACGAAAAACTACAACAGTTAAAGATGTGGCAGGAAAAGCAACAAGGAAAGCTTCGTGAAATGCAAAAGCAACAGTGGCAAAAATTGAATGAGGAACAGAAGCGTATACGTGGAATGTTAACACCTAACATTAACAGCACTCGTAGTGTCAGCGATTTTAAACTAGACTCGCAAAAAGAAGCCAATGATCTTGGAATAACCGAAGTTGTAAGTAGTGTGGCCTGTAAATCAAATGAGCATGTCAAAGATAAACCTAAATCTGTAGAAAATATAAAGAGAAAAACCTACAGAAAGTTTTCTGAACATAAGCTTGATAAAGATCCTGATAACGAAACTACGGATTTAGTTGTCCAGTTGAACAATAAAGGAAGCCAAGATTTAGTTCAAAATAATTTAATAAATAAAAATGTATCCCAATATAGTCCTGTTTCTGATTCAGTTAATAAAGTGATGAAATATTCAGAAATGTTGGAAGAAGAAGGTAAACCAAGAAATGCATTTATGACTACTGAAGAAATGCCTGTAAATCCTGGAATTGTTGGAGGGATTAAAACATTTGAAGATCTCTTAAAGCATCATTTGCATGAAGAAACAAATAACTCAAGAAGACGTGTTGAAAAGCCAAAAAAGCCTTTTTTGCAGAAAGGTGCAGGCCTAGCCAAGTATCAGCGGCATCAACAGAAGACAAGTGCCGGGGTTCTCGGATTAGTTCGGAAGAAAAAGAATGCTGAACATTTAATTAAAAAAGATTCATTTTCCAACAGTAAGCCAAGACTAATTACAAAATTGAAGCTCCATCCATTATCTTCTGAAGGGATGCATTCTTTAGTTCCTGGCATAAACAGTGAGGACAGTGAAATACTAACACCAAACTCAGAATATAATTTCGAAATTGAAGATGACCACAGATTTTGTGATTCAGAAGAAAGCATGAAAAAGCCTGAGGAACACGACTGTTCAACGCCGCTCAGGTCTGTAAAATTTAAGTATGATTCTGACTGTAATTCTGATTTTTCAGATGACTGTACAGAGAAATCCTCATTTTCTAGAAAAATAGAATATGTTGAAGTGAAACAAAAAAAAGAAATGGAAGAACTTGCAGAGTTTGAAATTCTTGAGCAGGTAACACACAACACTTCTCTAAACAGCGAATCATCAGTGTATCAAGAAATTGTGAATAAGCCACTTCAACAGTCATCACCTTCAGCCAAACAGACAGAAAAAAGGATTGGACTTAAAAGTACTAAAACGTCTTCCAGTGTACATTTTGTAGATTTTGAGGATAGTAATAATAGTCAAGAAATCTCTGATATTAATGACTTACAGAAAAGTGGTAGTCCAGGAACAGATATAACTGTCCTTTTGAGAAAACTTAAAGAAAGAAAGAAGTACCTAGAAGACAAATTTGGCATGCTGAATTCATCATATCACAACTCTTCAGAAGTGGAATCTGATGATGAGAACGTTGGTGGTGATCACACTCTAGTTGATAAGGAAACAGAACCCGTAAACAATGTCATCATCCACTTAGCACCAAATAACCACAAAGTTGATTGTTTCCAAGGGCAAGACTTTCTTAGAGAAATGGGAGAGGAGGGTACACCAGAAAGTAATATTTTACTTTCTGAACATGATGCTCTTAGTAACAATGAACAACGGGGAAAAAAATATGTTGATGAAAGTGCTGAAGCACCTGTTTCTTTCCAAGATGATAAAACTTGGAAATGTGATGATGAAGAAACCAAGATGGTGGGAGACAGCATAGAGGAACATGTTAGTGATGTTATCAGTGATGATGGTCATTCAGTGATTAATGGTGCTTGTTCAAATAATACTGAACATTCAAACAATGAGAACAAATCACAAAAGAATCCTTATGAGAAACCTAATGTTAACTCAAAACAGTTGTGTGAAAGCTGTAGAAATGAAGGCGACAGCACTGTATTTGTCAGTCGGCAACTCCTTCGAGACAAATTACAAGAATTAGAGGATGAAATTCAGGTTTTCCAAAAAGAAAATGCCAAATTAAATCTTCTAAGAAAACAACGGGAGGAACAAATACGTGTCTTAGAGAGAGAAAAAATCAAGTTTGATATCTTTAGAGAAGAAGAAAAACAGAAGATGCAAAAAGAGTCAGTGGAAGAGAAAAGAAAACTTAAACGAGAGAGGGATGCATTTGAACACTATCAGAGAGTTAAAAAAGACTTTCCAGAAAGGAAAGAGAGAGAAGAGATAAGAGAGTTAAAAACCAGAGTTAAACAATTAGAAAAAGAAGTGAAACAACAGGAGAAAAAGTGGTCTGCTGTAAAGAGCAGTTTACGAGCCCAGCTCCGTTCTGTGGAAAGGGAAAGAGATAGCTTACGTGACGAGGTCGGATGTCTAGAAAATGACAAGTTGGAATTGCTTGCCAAGCTAAAAATGTATGATAAGAAAAAGAAACAGCCAAGGTGGCTGAGTTTTGAAAAGCAACGAGAAACAAAAAAGAACGTTCTACTTGAAAGTAAACCTAAAGACAGTGTGTTTAAAAATTCAAGTGCCAAAACTAAGAGTCACCAAATTAAGGAGATGCATTTTGAAGAACTTGAAAGTTCGTCAGAAAGTTCTCCAATATCAAGTGAACCTTCTGTTGTTGATTTTGACAATGAAAACCACTGTGAGAGTGTTAAAGATATGATTCATGATGAAAGTAAAATTTGCACGGCTGTTATTTCACTTCATTCCAAAGATGACAACAGTCAAGAAAACATTGAAAATAACTTGAAGAAATTAGACACTTTGGATCTCCAGAAATCAAAAGGAAAAGTACGGTTTTGTCTAAAACCAGAGATTTGTGTCAGTGAAACAGGTAGTAGTGACGAGCCCTATGTTGAGGAGATTCCGCACCACGACAGAATTGAAAGAGTCCTTCCGAGCGGAGAGAAAGAAATAGTATTTGCATCTGGTACTGTCAAACACATCAGTGCAGATGGAAAAACAGTCACTGTGAAGTTTTATAATGGTGATAAGAAGGAAATTTTGGACGACCACTCAGTAGTTTACCATTATGCAGAATCGGGAATCAAGCAGACTTCTCATCCTGATGGTCTAGAAATAATTGAATTCCCTGGTGGACAAATTGAGAAACATTACAGTGATGGAATGAAAAACATAACTTTCCCAGATGGTGCCGTACGAATTATTTATCCAGAAGGTTCTGAAGAAAACTGGACACCAGATGGCACAATAGTTAAACTGTCTACTGATGGTATTGAGACACTACATTTTCCTAACGGACAGAAGGAAATCCATACACCTGATTATAAGAAACGGGAATACCCTGATGGCACTGTGAAAATAGTTTATGCAGATGGTCACCAGGAGACCAGGTATTCCAGCGGAAGACTTCGCATTAAAGATAAAAATGGGAAAATATTGATTGATGAAAAATTTAACAAAGACTTTATAAATATGGCAGATCCATTACAGCCTTGACTTAAAAATATGTGATGTTTTAGGTCATGCTTGTGACATTTGGAATGATAGGAAATGTTGATTCTCTAGGATGTGTATGCAAAGAAAAACTGTATATTTTGAATCTGTAAACATATTTTATACTTGAAGCTGTACATTGTATTAAGATAATTAAATTATAATCAAAATTAATATTTACTAGAAGAGAGCCACTTGTTGAGGTTTTTTGCACTACTAAAATAAAACTTAAATATTTATTTTTAGAAATAAGTTCAGTGTGGTGTTAAAGAAGTTGTATGAACTGTATAATGACTGCATGTGTTGTGTATATATATATATATTGAACTGTATAATGACTGCATGTGTTGTGTATATATATATATAAAACCCTGGACAGAACATGAACAAACAGTATTTATAAGACTTTTCATCAGTTTTACTATCTGTCTTCACATAAGAAAATGAAGCCAGTTTGTAGGATGAGTAGCTTCCAATCATATGTCAGGTTGTAGGATAAGTTTCTTCCCATCATAAGTCAGGTTATAGGATGAGTATCTTCCCATCATAAGCCATGTTGTAGAATTAATATCTTCTTATCATAAGCCATGTTGTAGGATAAATAGCTTCCCTTCATAAGTCAGGTTGAAGGATGAGTATCTTCCAATCAAAAATCAGGTTATAGGATGAGTATCTTCCCATCATAAGTCAGGTTGTAGGATTAATATCTTTTTTTCATAAGCCATGTTGTAGGATTAATATATTCTTATCATAAGCCATGTTGTAGGATAAGTAGCTTCCCTTCATAAGTCAGGTTGAAGGATGAGTATCTTCCAATCAAAAATCAGGTTATAGGATGAGTATCTTCCCATCATAAGTCAGGTTGTAGGATTAATATCTTTTTTTCATAAGCCATGTTGTAGGATTAATATATTCTTATCATAAGCCATGTTGTAGGATAAGTAGCTTCCCTTCATAAGTCAGGTTGAAGGATGAGTATCTTCCAATCATAAATCAGGTTATAGGATGAGTATCTTCCCATCATAAGTCAGGTTATAGGATTAATATCTTTTTTTCATAAGCCATGTTGTAGGATAAGTAGCTTCCCTTCATAAGTCAGGTTGAAGGATGAGTATCTTCCAATCATAAATCAGGTTATAGGATGAGTATCTTCCCATCATAAGTCAGATTGTAGGATTAATATCTTCCCTTCATAAGCCATGTTGTAGGATTAATATCTTCCCATCATAAGTCAGGTTGTAGGATAAGTAGCTTCCCATCATAAGTCAGGTTGTAGGATAAGTTTCTTCCCATCATAAGTCAGGTTGTACGATTAATATCTTGCCATCATAAGCCATGTTGTAGGATTAATATCTTCTCATCATAAGTCAGGTTGTAGGATAAGTAGCTTCCCATCATAAGCCATGTTGTAGGATTAATATCTTTTCATCATAAGTCAGGTTGTACGATTAATATCTTCCCATCATAAGCCAGTTATCCTGTAAGTCATTTGTTATCAACTGACTTCTGACTTTAATCACTAATAGAACTGGTATCGTACTCAATACAAACATAAATTGATATGACCATGTTTTTAACAATATTGTTTGTATATTTTAACTAGTTCAAATTATGAAGATATTTATATCACTGTATAGTTAGTTGGTTAACATCTGCTAAACTCCTTGATATGAATAATTATTAATCCATTGTATATATAACAATAAGATGATCTCTCCTTGATTGGAAGAGATGGTCACTACTTGTATTATGATAATTAATAACAGACAAACACAGAAATGTGATTTAGAGAAATGTGGCTTAGATAATTACAACCAAAGCACATTTGAATAGAAATACTCTTCTGTTTTAATTTGTAAATTGTGTGTAACCAAATTATTTTCATGATATAAGCATTAATATACAAGTGTATTTAGAAAGCAATTATTTTTATTACAAAGTTCAGTTTGATTTTTGTGAGTAATAAACAACTTGGAAAAAAAATTTTTGTTAAAAATATGTGACTTATGGCACTATGAAAAACAGTAAATATATTTGATAAAGTATTTGTATTTAAAATAAAATTGAGTTAAAGCAATCTGTTTACATTTTTGTGGCACTGGTAATTAACAAAGCACAAAAAACATCACAGTTTGTAGTAGTTACTACAAAGTTCTGATTAACAACATTGTCTTATGACTTATTAATTCATATAAAATATTAAAAAGGATACATGTTATTGTTTATATCATTGGGTAGGTTCTTTAAGATTACTTGGTTAAAATAATTCTGAGTTTACATAACAATGGTAAAGTTATTTATATTTCCATATAATTTACTGGTGTTGAGTGGGATTTAAAATATAGAATTTTCTATTATTAAAATAACTGAACATAAAACATTCACAACAGGTACATGAACACTGGATCTTCAGCCCAAATTATTGGTTGTACCTGGGCTCACGGATCAAATATAATTTGGTTCTTTATTGATAACTCGTAACGTTGTAGCATGTGTTAACTTCCATGCACACAATTAGCATTGTTTTCATCTCATTACTTCTCATAATGTCCACTGATAACATTCTTTAAACTTAGGTTTTTGGCTGTTGGCATGTTTCTCTAGTGTTATTTTAGTTTTTGATATCCTTGCTGACACTGTTCCTCAGGATTTGTTTTAAATGTTTGTATCACTTAGAATCCAGATCAACATTCACCTGCAACCATGCATCTTTGGAAAACTGATAGCTTTTTCCAACTTTAAAATTTTAGGACCTTCCCCTGAATAAAATAAAATAAAAATTCTTCTATACTTCGAAATTTAATGATACAAAGTAATTTAGGGTCCAGTTAAGTTACTGTATGGCTACTCTTTTATTTCCTGAAAGTACACAAACTTGAAATTAAAATTATAAGATGTGACCATTATGTTCAACCTTTGCACGTGATTTGGGCCATTTGTAATGCTCATGGTTAGAAACATTCCTGATATCTTCTCTACCGTGGCCAGAAGATAAAAGTTGGCATTTCATAGCCTCTAACACTCCATCAGCATTTTTCAAAGAACCCATTTTGCTCTGCACTGATACTTTACAAATCCAATTCTTCCGATATTCGAATCCTTCAAGTTGATACAATGCCGTTAATACAGTGTGCAGCTTTGTGATGAAACAAACAGTAATATGTAGTTTTTTTTAACCAACTTCTTAGATATTGTATACTCATTTAAAAAATTTTCCGTAAAAACCAAACTATTAAGATACACCATTTTCACTTGTATGTACACTAAATCTCATTTGATGTTTCACTTTTCGTGTTTTAAAGAGTACGCTTATTTTGAATTCAAAACTATTTATTAAAAAAGGAAAAGAAACTCCGTTTCACGTCACATTTTGAAGGGATAAGCAGAAGACAATATAGTTTTCTTTATTTAAATTTTTGAAAGAAATGTTTGATACTCATTCGTAAATTGTATATCATTTTGGCTTCCGGAGTACAAAGCGAAAAAACTTTAGGTACTGGGGAATAGAGGACAATAAAATGCATTTTTATTGTTCAGTCACATTTCTTAGGTTTTAACTTATCCCAATTGATTGTTGCAAAATTTCTTTGCGAAAGTGCTGTTGCGTGTATTTTAGTATTATATATTTTTTCCACTAATTAGTTTCACAACTTTAATTCACGTCAAGTTAATTAAAAAAAAAAAAGTCATTTAATTGTCAAAGAGACGAATGTGGGCTCCTTTTCGCAACCACGTAAATAATATTCTTGAGAAATTAATCATTATTATTTAGACAAAAAATAGCAAGGGATCTTTTTTATCACTCCATTGTAGATCAACAGTGAGTCTGGAGTCTTGTGACAATAAAAATTGGGTTTTATTTGTTCGTGATGTGTAAAGCATAGATGGCCTAGTGCGCTTGACAACAGTCAAAGTTTTTGTTACATTGTTTGGTTTTAAGAAAATTACATACTCTGGTTTAGGTTATAAAGTGAAGAAAACTTTGGAGATGTTTCATTATAAATATGAGAATAATTAACTTACATTTTATAAACAAGAGGCCGATCAAAGAGCAAAGTTGTCTTGAAAACTTAGATTGTGAAGATTAGATAGATATTTATAATGTTCGTCAAGATAAATGTGATAAAATGAAAGGTTTAGTAATATCGTAATGTTCAACATGTATATTTTTTAATGTATTTAAGTTATGTAGAAGCATTAATGTGTGAATATATAATAAAGTTGTTACGTAATCTCTTTTCAAATTCACGTAACAAATAATGGTTTGTAACTTACGTTTAAAGATGTGTGTGTGTTTTTCGTATTGCAAAGCCACAAAGGGCTATCTGCTCAGCCCACCGAGGGGAATCGAACCCCTGAGTTTAGCGTTGTAAATCCGGAGACATACCGCTGTACTAGCGTTTAAAGGAAGAAGACGATAAAATTATAACTATTCAGACAGGTACACCATACTTAGAATTTGGTGTGTTTTTTAATATGGACTTTGCTTGTTATGTCGAAATGTGTTTTTCAATATTATTTTTGGTCAATTTTTCGTTGAAAGAGACTGTTTACGTTTAAACTATAATCGAAACATTTATATTCTTAGTTAAATAAAGTAAATTATATATTGATAAGAAGTTTAGGAAGAAAAAATCCAGATGTGTAATCTTCGTTTTTCCACCTTAATTTCCTTGGAGTTGATATATAAACTATTTGATATTAAAATATTTGTTGAAAGACAACAAAAAATTAAATGAATTATAAAAGATTGTCATATAAACATTACCGTACATTTTAGGTGCTTGTTTATAAAATTTAGTTTTATATTTAGTGAATGCACGTGCGCAAACGGTATATGTTTTCGCGTTTTGAACTTGTCGTGAGGGAACAGTATAGGAAGTTAATTTTTATAAAGGTAACTTAAGAATGGTTGGATATTTTGATAAGAAAAAAAAACATGTTAAAAGAAATTTCAAAAAGTACGGTAATGACAAAAATGTAAATGTTAAGACTGGTAGATTTAATTACAGTAAAAGCAACACAAAAAATTATCCTAATCGAATTGGTCTCGAAGCTAACCCTAATGTACTTCATACAAGTAAAGATGTTCCGACAGATGCAAGTGATGAAAGGCTTGACAATGAAAGCTTGAAGTATTTTACTAGAGTATTTGAAAGGGTGAAGTCAGGATTTGACAACGAAGACGAAAAAAGTATGTTTGTATTTTTTAATTAATATTAAATCAATACTTGTAAGATATACTGTTTTGTTTTCTAGATTGAAGCATTATTTTAATTTCTACATCAGTTATAGTACTTACAATGTTATTTTAATACCACTCTACCAGCTGAACATTAATAATCATAGATATTGATATGTGTTCCGTTGGTGGACTGTGTTAACACCAGGCTAAAGCCTGAAAATGAAATAACAATGTCATTAGAATTACCAGTGATGTCCAGTTCTTTAAGGAACTTGGAATTTGTGCCATGTCTTTTTACACTAATTTAGTGAGAGCTAAGGAGCATTTTAACATTTAATATTTATTTTGGGAGAACGTTTCCACCAAAGTAAAGTCTATGTGCACGGTGTATATAGCATAAGCAGTTTGATAATACTTGTATAAGCACAGCGTACCATCATTTCTTGTGATTGGATGTCATAGACTTCATATTGTGGACTGATTCTTTCAAAGGAAAAATATTATCATGTAAAGAGTTAATGGCAGGAGTACATCAAATCTAAATGTCAAATTTTCATTTTAAAATTTCCTTAAAATGTATTCATTTTATTTTTTACTTAAGTGTAACGTCAAAGTTATTATTAAATGGATAACTCAATTAATTGTGAAATTGGTTTTTATTTAGTGACAGATTTTGGAATGACTGGAGAACAGACATAAATAATAACAACTTTAATTTCACAAACAAGATATTCTACATTAGTATTAAGAATGAATAACATTATTATTCACATTTGAAAATGTAATGCAACTTAATATATTAATATGTAGATTTACTGTGTGTTATTGTTGAGCAGCTCTTAATGTGACTGAAATGTTCAACAATTTCTTTTTCCAGTGGGCAGTACAAGTCACTCAGCTTTGGCTCTGAGTGAAACCAAATGTGTCACATCATTAACCTGTTTAGACTCCATGGAATAACTTAAATTGATAAATTAGATATCACTGGGAGTGGATACTTGTTTCATAATGATTCTAACACATGGTTTCAGTTTGTGTTTTTGTTTTGCATCTATGTAATTGTAGGCCTGTTAAATGGTCTTGGTACAAATGTCTTGAACTTAAATAAGTTCTATTAAACTTAGGTATGTGACTTTGGTTTTGTATTTATGCCATTAATAAGGACAGAGAAAGCTTCCAAAGCTCTCTAACATCAGCCACCTCTGATCCCAGATTGCCTTAAACTGTCTGTAAGGGTTGATCTTTATTACAGCTAGGTGATTAAGTCTGCTCTTTAAAATAATTAATGACTTTGATCATTGTCAAGTAAAATTATCAATTAGATTAATTATCTGAAATAACCAACTAATTAAAATTGGTGTGTCCTGTTATTAAAGTTTCAGATTATTCCAACAATGATAACAATAATTATATATTGTGATTTTTTTATTGTTGTTATTAATTCAGATTATTCCAACAATGATAACAATAATTATATATTGTTGTAATTTTTTATTGTTGTTATTAATTCAGATTATTGCAACAATGATAACAATAATTATATATTGTTGTGATTTTTTATTGTTGTTATTAACTGAGATTCATCTTAATCTATTATAGTTATTGTTGAAGCAAATAAACACCTAATTGTAACTATATTTACTTTTTCTGTATTGTACATGTGTTATGTAATGTTACACTTCTTTCTTCCTCTGGAACCTGTGTATCAGTGGACATTACAGCATGTCTCATGATTTTGGGAAAATGCTTGTGTAACTATATTTTTTATCTGCTCTGCCATACCAGTTTATCATCCATGTGATCACTTGTAGATGAGAAATAAACTAAGAAAATAGATATATCATAATAATTATCAGTAATTAGAGTAGCAAATAAAAATACATGTGTATAATTTTTTTAACAAGCCTTTTTTGTAACAATATATTAAATGCTTTCTGAAAATTAAGAAATGTAAAAATCTACTCTCTTACCCGCATCTACATAAGCAGTAACCTCTGAAGAATGTCAAATTATTAGAAAGGTAAGACTTACCGTTACTAAAACCACGTTGTCTTCGTGCAAGAAATTTCTGATACGGTACTTCCAATGCACGTTTAGTGATGCCTTCTATGTGCATGCCACAAGCCTTCTGCTCCCTGTGTAGGAAATGCAAGATTCTAACATGTCTCTCGTGGAAATAATCCTGTGTCATCTCTTTATCAAATGGAGCACGATTTGCTGTAGAGCACTCCTCTACTGAATTGTCACTTCTCTTTGGGCAGCATTTGAGTTTGAATGTGCTATTTTGTTTTTGTTTTATTGCTGCATCACAAACTGATTATATTTCAACATAATTTGATTTATACAACCCTGATTCTTATCTGGTCTGGTATGCTCGTCCTTTCAGCTGTGGGGGGCGTTATAATGTGACGGTTAATCCCACTATTTGTTGGTAAAAGAACACCTCAAGAGTCGGCGGTGGGTGGTGATGACTAGCTGCCTTCCCTCTAGTCTTACACTACTAAATTAGGGATGGCTAGCACAGATAGCCTTTGAGTAGCTTTGCACGAAATTAAAAAAAAACAACTTATCTATTAGTTAATTCAAGTTTTCCTTTTATTGCCCTCAACATTGGTGAAACTTTTCTTTGCAATTAATTCTGAAGTCAGCTTCAAAGATAAAACTAGCGACTAGCATTTTTCTTGGGCTTCAAGTATGGGAAATCTGATGATGAGTGTATCTGGGAGATTGAAAGTTACATGGTCCAACCTTTATCTCCAGACACTGCCAAGGCTCCTGTGGAAATTGCTGAGTCTTTGTTGGTTGATGAGGGCTTTGATCATCTTTTTCCATTTCTAGAGTTTGACTATTCCCAACCTGGAGAGTCTTCTAGGCCTAATTTGGTTGTCTTTGATTCTGTGATGTTTTATCCATGTCTCCTATTTTTTTATTCTTTCTTCTTGCATGAAAAATGTTTCTAACCTGATATTTGGATTATTGCTGAACCACTCGCTTCACAGTTGCATTAGGGGATTAAATGTCTTGCTTCCTGAGGACTTCTGATTATTTTGTATTTTCTTGCCATAGAGTTATCTATTTTTAGATCACCAGTTGTTAAGTACTTGTTACCTATTTGGAGGGTTGCTCCAAATCTTATGTCCATCTTAAATGGGTCCAATATCGTTTCTTACTTCTTACAATGTTCTTATTCTGTACATCTCTTTTTCGAGGCTCTCCACGAACATCCTGTGGAGTTTCCTTGCTCTTTTTTCCTTTATTTTAACCTCCATCTTGTCTTAGGCTTTAGCATTGATTACATGATTTATTTGTTGTTAGGACCTTATAAGTCATTATGTAGTATAGACTCAGGTCCATTTACTCTTGACTTTGCTCATGTGTTACACGTGGCCTCATTCCTGAGATGTTATGTATTTGAGACAGTCCTAGATATTTTCGAGCCTCAGGTGACATTGGTCCTTTAAACTTCCACCTTTACAAATACTGTTTATCTTTATTAGAGCCTCATGTGTCTCCAATTCCCATTTCTTTCCCTTCTCCTCTAGATGCTGTTATCAACCAGTATCAGTTAAGAGCAGTTTTACTAGTGTTTGCACTAGTAATTGAATCTGTTCTCCATACTTCAGGGTTTTTTTATTCCTGTGTTTTCATTGTTCATTAGAAAACTTTAGTCATATGTCCCACATCCCAACCTTCATGTTGTGTGTCTTCATGCCTGGCTTTTGTCTGGTCTTTGGTGAGACAGTCTGATTTCTAATTTCATATGTTAAGTCATTTCCCTGTAAGCTAGTTCCATCTGTTTGTCTTTCATGTAGGGATGCTGCCAGGGGTGTCCTATTGACAAGCCTACCATGGTTAGTGTGGTGGAAATTCTCACCTGGCTTTTTAACCATGGGTGTTTGGTTGACCTTTATCCCATGCCCCCCCTCCAATTTCATAGGATTTCAACTTCCCCTGTTATTACCATGCTTGTACATTGCTATCAATACATAACCCTCCCAGATGCCCTACCCTTCCAGATTGAGACACTAATGTGGTTTAATATTCCCTTATTTTACTTCCATTTGAACCACTTTTCTTATGTTCAATATTTTATCTTTTTGTTAATGTATATTTCCTTGTTTTCTTAGCCTGTGGACATCAAAGTTTTGATTTGTTTACCATTGACATTTCATATATCCTTTATTACCCTACCTATCTTGTCGTTTATCAAGATTGTTCTTTTATCTAAGACCATAGTAACATGGGAGATCTGTTCTTCCTATTTCTCATCTTCACCACCAACTGAATTCAGATAAGTATCTGTGTTTGGCCAGGGCTCTTTATTTTTATACAGCCCATTTTACTGCCACCTAGGGTATGTGTTCCCAATCTTTTATTCCTTGCCATTCATTCTCCCTTTATGATTTTTCACTTTTTCCCTGATCAGTTGGATTTGCCTTTTGGTTCAATTGGCCTATTTTTCTCTTTTTTCTAAATTACTGACTTTGTTCCTGTTTCCTCCCATCAGATCAGATACCTCACTTTTGTCCTTGCTTTTCATCTTTATTGTTCAGTAGAGAAGATTCTACCATCTGACATGTGAACCATTCCCAGTATGTTCAACTCTCACTATCTCCATCATATTATGGTTACCTATTTGTCAGTTTTGTCTACCACTTGTGGTCATTCCTCAGGCTTCGGTGTGACTCTTTAACTGGTAAATTTTAATTCATACTTTTCTTTCAGTGACATTTATCTACTTTTTATGAAATGGACCTTGTTCTGTGACAAGTTGTGGTATTCTTTAAGTCTTTACTGTCTAGCCACATAGATTAATGCTTTACCTTCCATGGCTTTGCACACTCACTATGGAAATGGGATGTTCCACAAGATCACTTGAAGATGAATAACTTTGGAATATTTTGCTCCATAAGCATGCCTGTCGTGGACCATACCATTCATGGATTACGTAGGTAAAGCAGGAGAGGATAGCTCTCCCTCCCTGCCAAGCCGAGAGTAAATAACTGTGCATGGTTTGCTTTTCAAATTAAGGTTTAGTTTTCACTCATTGTGTTGTCTCTAGTGATGATGTTACTCCAGACTTTCCAATGCACTGCCACTCTTCTCTCCTCAAATGGAGTGTAATGATTCTTGCCAATTTTCAGTTTGAAACCACTCGGGGTGGTGGACCATAGAAACACCCTGCTGAATGAGTTCCACACAATAACTGTTCAGTTACAGAATAGGGTGGTGGTGGTCTGTGGGCATAGATGATGTGATATTATCCTTCGATTTGCAATAATCCAGACAATGGAGTGAGATATTACAACATAGTTCACCCTTTTAATTGGAATTTCTCATCCTACCCTCATGTGGATGTCAGTACCCTTTGGATAGGTTTTGGATATAGAGTGAACCAATTAACATAAATACTCATACAGGTTTTGGGTTGTTTTTCTTCCTCTGTTAGTGTTGTGGGTCATGAAATTGGTATGTGGAATTGTTTTGCTTCTGCCCTTGACTATCTCTCACATTCTTTTTTACAGGGATGTTATTGCCATTTGAATGGTCCTGATCCGTTTTACAGTAAGGGGAGTTGATTGCATCTGATAGATATCCTCTCAGTACTGGATGTGAAGTTCCCAAGCTAATCCTTGTCTTATACTCAGGAATCAGAGTGGTTGCCAATCCCCCAGTTCTTGGGTTTGAGAGGAAGATTGTATGATTCTTATCCCACTCTTGGTACGTCACAAGGAGGTTTTGGATGTACCAAGTACGTTGTGTCGGGCCATAGCCACTTTACATCCAGGATGACATTTGTGTGTAGGATTGAGTTACACTATCTTCCCCTAGTTGAGATTATTTTCCCACCATGTTCTCTCCTGCTCAGATGTGATCCTCTTATTTTCCATCCTGATATCTGACACATCTCACACGAGGGCAAAGAGTATGCCTGGCTCATAAGTGGTGCAGTTCTCCTCTTCTGTTCTTTGGATGTGGATCTCCCATTTCTGTCCTTTGGATTTTTCATTTTTCTTTGGATACTTATGTTGTTTCCTTGGACCAATACCTCATACTTTTCACTGTGAGATTTCAGCTAATCTAGTGAGAAGAGGTGTGAATTGTATAGGAAGTTGTAATTTTCCTATATTAAAAATGCATTTCTGGTAGGTACTTATCTATCTCACCCTTCCTACCCACGTTTCTTCATTGGTGAGTTCTTCTGTCAAACTTTGAAGTTATATTTCAGTGGAGGAGTATAGAGGGAGTCACATGAGCATGTCGTGATCATATTGGTGAAAAGATGATGCAACATGATTTGCATGAGAGACATTTCGATTCTTGTAATTCTGATAGGAGGGGAGTCTGAAGAAGAACCGCTCATCTTGTAAATGGAAGACAATGTGGTGCTCTGTTACATACATTTCCTAATACACCATGCAAGTACTGTATCAACTGTTTTAAAACTAAGTTGTAGCAGAGTATAATATTTGAATTCAGTAAGGAATAGTATATAAGGAATTTTTATATTAATGATGTAATAAGTATCAAAATATATGATACTGTTTAAATATAGTATTAAGTTTTGATATATAATATATTAAAACCTGGAGAGGTTATGCTTCCTACACAGAGAATACAGGAATTGTTACCAAACCTTTCACTTTTTTTTTATTTCACATCAGAGTCTAGATGTTACAGCCCAGTTGGTATACTAAATACTTAAAATGGTGCAACTTGGAGTGCTTGAAGAGATACTAATCTATTTTAGTTTTAACTCACTCATGTTTGTCTTTTTAGAACTTTTTGTGGAAAATGTATCCAAGCAGACAGAAGGGAAAGAAGTTCCACTTTCTCGAAGCAAACTTGGCAGTTTTTGTATGGAGATGTTATTGAATCTTGGTTGTTCTGAGGAAGTCCTCACAAGGTTCATGGAAGCATTTGGCTCTGACTTGCGTCTTGTGTGCACTCATCACTTTGCCAGTCACGTTGTACAGTCTTTAGTTATTGCAGGAGTCCAACACTTACAGGTTTGTTCATTTGTTCTGTTGTATCTTGATATATCACATGTTACAATTCTAATGGGTTTATTGTATATCTTTGTTTAAATAAATAAAAAAACAAACAAACTGAAAACTTGTCTAACTGGAAGCTACACTACTGAAGTGTTTTATTAGGATTTCATTGGTCAGTGGATACTGGGTAAACTCTGTCCACAGTTGTCACACCTTCAAAGGACATTTAGTTACTTATGGTACATGAAACCAACTAATAACCTTTATGTGTCTGGTAAGTAAAGTTGTGTTTTGGTTTTTAACAGAACCTAGTAGGTTGACATTCCCAGACCAAATTCAATGACTTAGTTCATGATCTGTTCCCAGAAACATTCTCTCCACAATATAGTGTCATAGATGCAATATAAGGGTGACAGTCAAATCCCACTTTCCAGAAAGACAAGTGCTCCAAGAGTTTAAGAGGATGCTGTTGAATAGGTGCCATCTTTCTAGTAAATATACATGTACATAATACTTACATGGCATTGCATAGAGTTTTGAAACACATGTTTTCAATGTTTGTTTAGTTAGAATTATTGGTCAAATGTTTTGATACATAAAACGTGTTTATTATTTTTCATTTGATGATTGATCATATGAACTTTGGAGGAACCAAAATCATCAAAGCTGGCCTGAAAATTGTGGTTTATTGAGATTACAGATGAAAATATTGATGACATATAGTTATCATTATGGGGTGTTGCTTTGTGACATCACATACTCTAAGTTAAAATGGTAGATTAAACATATTATTTATGGGACTAATTTTTGTTTTATTTCAATAACAATTTTGTGCAAATTAATTGAAGAAAAATTGTAAACACTTCAATATTATTATTAAATAATTAATAAAAAATATATACAAATAAACCTATGTATTTATGACAGGCTAAGTTTGTAATTCTTAGATCAAACTGTCAAAACCAACCAAATTACTTTTATTATTTATTAAATCTTCATTGATTTCCATATTATTCTGATTTCCTATTGTAATTAAAACCTTACCGTAATAAAAACATTTTAAACAATGGTTATTTATAATGCACAAATTTAATTCAAAATAATGTATATATAATAATTTTAATTTTTACCTTTGTTTCATTATAATTGTTATTGTTTATTACATTATCACTGGTGAATGAGTTTCGAATAAAGATACACACCTTTAAGTTGAACATGGCGATTAGTTTTAAGTTTTATCATTTCAACTCTATTGTTAACTGCATGAAGGAAAACTGTACAATAAGAGGCCAGGAAATACCAAACAGATAGGTATTGTTGTATCTTATAATATGATATGAAGTTATGATTTTAAATTAGATATTATGAACCACTTCTTTTAGTGAATTTAAAATATTTTCACCAAAGAAACCTGGTTGAAGTTGTAAGTCTGCTTGGTTGAAAAAAGTTCTGTAAAATGTTGTTTTCAGTACTGAACTTCTTAAACTTGTTATTAAAACATTATTACAGAAATTTCACCATGAAAGTGAAGAAAGTGAGTCAACAGTGAATAATGAACCAACTGCCGAGGAAGATAAACGTGGAATAATTATTAACTGGATCGTTAAGTTTAGCAAATTTTGTTTGAACAACATGGATGAATTTATAAAGGACGTTTATGCATGCCATATTCTACGTACACTTCTACAGGCAGTAGCTGGATATCAGGTTCCAGAAAATATTATAACGAGTTACAAACACGGAAAGAAAAAGAAGTTCTTCAAACATACTTTAAAAGGTATGTTTGAACATAAACATAACTCTAGTCAGACGTAAAAGGTAGAATAAATTTGAACATAAACATAACTCTAGTCAGACATTTATTATCCAGGTTTTCTGAAGAACAGTTTTAATAATTATGATGGTTTCCTGTCATAATTTATGTATTATAAATAATGTACGTAATCAAGGATACCTTCATTTTTCTACTTGTTTCTCCAATATAGAAGTCGTGGCAGTTATCACATTGTATTTTATAAATAATGTTGGTGTGGTGTTTGTCAGTGTAGTTTTTACATAGTTTAGACCTCAGTTTTGTGCCTGGTTTTTGAATAAATTTGGTATTAACTGGAATGTCGTATGTTGTTACTAGTTTTTGCCAAATGTTGGTTATTTGTTTGCTGATGTCAGGAATATATGGTATGCAGTAGTACATGGTTTTGTGATTTTTTAAATTGTGGGATATATTAAAAAACCAAGCACAAAGTTAAGGATACCTTTAATTTCACATATTGATCAGGTCTTTTAATCTCACATACAGAACTATTATGGATGGTAGTTTGTTCTGTAGGGTTGCAACTAAATTGAAAAAAATAAACTCTTTCAGCTTGCAGTGTGTCCGACCTTTCCAGATGTTAAACTTATGACCTCTTGATCTGTTGACGTCAGAATTCAACATAGAAAGATCTCATGTATCATAATAACACCTGGAACGATGTTGGATAATTTAGTTAAATCTCTCGTGATCCTTTTTTATTCCCAGGAGAACAAAATTTTAATTTCAAACTGACTTTGTTCGGCAACCCTTCCATCCTTGGGATTATCTGAACAATCTTCGCCAACCAGTTAACGTCCTTCCTAAGACAAAGGAATTATTGTGAGCATTTTACTGAGAACATTGAAATTAACCAGAATCATGTCGATATTAATCAGTTGTTTGTAAGTTTAAAAAAAAAAAAGAGATATAAGTGTCAGAATCAGACAAGGTTTTAACCCTAGAATTACAGAAAATACAATAATTCAAACAAATTCACACTACATTAGCATTAGTTCTAGTAGACTTATATAAACATGTTAGGACTCAATTTTCTGTTGTCAGGAATTGCCTTGAATTCATCACTACTGGACTGCTCTGTGCCTCAGACGTTTCTCGATATTTTGACACTGTTTGCAGAAAAAGTAACTAAACAGGAAGATCTACAAGGTGGGTGTAGTTTATAAACCATTCAGTTAACACGTGTTAGGCTTGGAAAGATCTACAAGGTGGGTGTTGTTTATAAACCGTTCAGTTAACACGTGTTAGGCTGAGAAAGATCTACAAGGTGGGTGTTGTTTATAAACTGTTCAGTTAACACGTGTTAGGCTTGGAAAGATCTACAAGGTGGGTGTTGTTTATAAACCGTTCAGTTAACACATGTTAGGCTTAGAAAGATCTACAAGGTGGGTGTTGTTTATAAACTGTTCAGTTAACACGTGTTAGGCTTGGGAAGATCTACAAGGTGGGTGTAGTTTATAAACCGTTCAGTTAACATGCATTAGGCTTGCGTTGAACTGGTCATTTGAGAACATTGAGAAAACTTATTTTTGTGTTGTGTGTTTGTATCTCTGTGAATTACTTAAAACAACCTTTGTGGTTATTTTGTTTTTATGATGTCTGTTCATGAATCAACTTCACGTTATGTATCTAAATAAAATAACAGTTCAGGCCAATATACATATCAGTATCAGTATGTTATATAAATGAACCGTCACAACAGTGCATGAATAGTTGGTATTCAAACAACTGTAGTGGTTAATTTGTTTTAAAGTGACCTGCAGAAATTTAACATGAAATTGTTTGATTTCTTCAAAACATAACAAACAGTTTTATATTTTTCATCCTGTTTCCATTAATGTGTTCTTACTAGTAAATCTTGGGATATTGTAGAGTTGTTTGCTTTTGTTTTAGAGTGGATACAGTGTACGAAGGCTTCACCTGTTTTGCAGACTTTGCTTCTGGTTCTCGAGAAACGCCACATGGAAATGTGTCAAAAGCTCGTGAAAGCAATCATTAAACACTCATTTCACAGCATTGATAACGAAGGGTAGGTTTGAATTACTTGGTAATTCATTTTTAATGATTGGTAGATTATGTTAGGACTATAATCAAATCAGTTACTATAACACTTTGTCAAAACATTAAGAAACAAGATATCATTTACATTCACAGTAATATTTTCTTTTCAGATAACACTATGTATCACAGATTTTGTTCCTGGATAGTATGTGTTATTTCTTAATTACTTATGTTGTAAAAGTACAGAAAATGACCATTATTCACTTCAAAATTTGCTTTTATGACCTGGATAATGAAGTTTAGAAATAAACCTATTTTATATGTAAAAACAGGCAAATTTGGACATTTTCATTTACATAAGGTCTGAATAAAACAACATATGAATCAAGATTTACATGTATTTATACTAAAGTTATACAAAAATGTTTAGAAATGAGTAGTTTTTTGAGATTTGCAACTGTAATGTAAATCACTTTCATGTATCAGCTCCCAAATATAGTCTCTCATCATGTTTTTGTTATATGCTCCCAGGTCACAAAAGCAAAGTTTGAAGAGAAAGATAGGTCTTTTCTATTTACTTTAGGCATAAGTAATTGGGAAATAACACTTTCTGTCCAGGAACAAGGAAAAGTAAACATTTTGTTACATGGTGTTCTTGTTCTTTATATGACAAAGATTCCCAAAGTTCCAGTCATTGTGTTCTTTTACTAGATTTTATGTTGTTCTTAATATTGCTTATGTCTTAAAAGTTGTAAACCAGTTTAAACATTTGAATGTTTACAGAAATCTTTCGTACAGGCTTCCAGCAGTTATAACCAGTGAGACTGGCTCCCACGTTACTGAAATTTTGTTAATGGTTGCCAGTGAAAAGTATCAGAAGCGTTTGTGGAAGAAATACTTGAAAGGACACCTTGTGACACTAACTAGACATTTCTTGGGTAATTTTGTTGCTCAGAAACTACTGGAGTTTGTGAAAAACAAAGAACAGGTAATTTTCACATGGTTTCAGTTATTTTGTTTTATCTTGATAGACTAATAACTCTTGACAAGATTATTTTTAGATAAACAATAAAAAAAGTAAACCACACATTTTAAATAACATGATTTGAAACTTGGGAAAGTTTGAAGGAAGAGGGGGTACACTTTATTAATGATGGTACAAAATGTTACACACCCACAAAAGTTCCTGAAGAGCGAACATACCTGTAGTAGTTTAAGAGATACCTTAAGATCTAATGTTTATAAAAGAATTCCATCATTTTGTGCAATTTAAAAAAACCAATCAAAGAAAACCCTGTGATGATAAGAAAGTTAACTTAGAAGTTATCTGCAGTTTCTTGTTGAAGAGAGTAATTATGTTTACCATAAATGAATGACATCCATTCCCATTATTCGTTTTTCTGGAAAGGTTCCTTTTTGTTGTGACATATTGGTTGACTAACTAAACCTTTTGGTGTGGGATTCATATAATATACACAAGTTAAATATTTACAACTTTTGATTCAGGTAGGCTTATAGTAAAGCTTGCAAGTTCTTTGTACACATGAAATATTTTTACTAGAGATTTGTTTGTGAAAATATTGAGTGTGTTTCATTACAAGCCCGAGTGCAAAATGATTTTGATGTCATGATTAAAGACCTATTCTTCATCACAGTAATTGTTTAATCTCTAAAATATGTATCAAATGTCTGTTTTCAGTAAAACTTTATATCGTGTCTGTTATTTACTCTAATTAAATGGGGTCAGTAAATTTGACCAACCTTGTAACCACCATAAGAAATTAGAAAATAACTGAAAGTTATGCTTTTTTGTGTGTGTGTAGTCTAGAATGATGACAGATTATAACATGAAAACACAAATGTTTACTCTGAATAGATTAAATCTCGTAACATTGTACATGCATATATATTTATTATACTGACCTTCCAGTTGGACGTGGTTGACATTACACAAGTTACGTTGTGTGTAACGTATGCACTCATGTTACTGTATCCAGTGATATAAAACTAACCTCAATTCTTTACGAGGTGACCTGTCTTGGGTGTACTTTAGTGGAGTAGTGTTTGGTAAAATACAGTCACATTTCAGTTATAACAAATTGTAACATTACTACTATTTACAAATAACTTCTTAAATTTAGTTCTCGTAAAATATAGAACAGTAAATAAATAAGGATAGCAAACAATTATATCTTCTAGATACAACAACATTTGCACTCCTTTACTGCTTGAGATAGGTTGCTAAGCCTTTTCAAATTTTGTACATGGAGGTTGTGAATCTAAATATTTTTTTAAGGTTTTATAAATACATTTTAAATAACCAAATATTCACTAAATAATTGTTTTGATCCAATTGAATTCCACAATAATTTATCAATCTCAGTAACTAAGCTGCATTTAGGTCTCAAAAAATATATGAAAGTTGGAGCTGATGAAAGACACAATTTCATTCCAAACAAATTGATATATATTAATAAAATAGTAGATCAATAAGAGTTTGACTTTTGACCCATCCCAATAGGATTAAAACCATCACATTTTTGAACACTGCTGTATCACAAAATGTAACATAATGGTAAATAACACCCAGTTATTCATCAAGAACCAATAGAAATTTAACAAAATTAAAGAAGCCCTACTGATAAAAAAAAACTTATTCAAAGCTCCTGTTAACAAACATTCAAGTGTCAAACTATATTTCTTGAACTTGTCCAGTATAGCCACATATCTTTGATAGTCTGTATATATACACCTCTTGTTATTATACTGGTCTTATCTTGGGGATGTTAACTCTTACATAACTCCAACACAAGTTTGTTTTTTCTTTGTCTGATTATTACAAGATATTCACTTCTTTGTCAAATTTATCACTCCTGATTTTAGTTTGAAGAAATGTTTGATGAGATAATCGAAGACTTAGAACATATGCTGACCTGTCAACATACGGGCATTATAATCAGTCTTGCTAAAGGATGCCAGGAACATGGTACTCGACAAACCCAGTTAATTGTGGTAAGTTCGTTTTGTGTGACGTGGTAGATCGTGAAAGAATTTGAGATAAAATATTTTGAATAAACTGACAGATTATAAGCTGATGTTAAAAGCATGTTATCATTTTTTTTATATTAGCCAATATCAAATGATATAACAGAATTAAAATATGAAAACCAAACACATTTTAGTGATCAAACCACCATAACAGTTGGTATTTATTCATATGTATCTTTTTTACAAGTATTTATTACAAAATGACATATTTTTTTGAACTTAGAATTTTTATGTCTGTATGTTTTAATTATGTAGAATATTCATAATTGTACTACTTGCTGACAATGTTCTTGTTAATTAGGTCTCTACGTTATCTTTCTTGCATAGAAAATGGACTTTGTATATTTGAAGTTTGATGGATTTCAAATTTCTTGGTAGTTTTATGAAGTCTGTTTTAATTATAAAGTGAATTAATTAATATTTTTACTTGAGGATAGAGTGATATGTATAAGGCTGAAGAGGTTCACATGTTGGAGGGTCAAGAACAGGAAAATTTATAATTTGTAGTTAATAAATATTAACTGTGATCATAAGTTAATTACATACCTAGTAATTAATATAACCACTCAAACTTCAGTTTTATAATGATCAAATTACAGAGCGATAAGAAATAAGATATCAGAGGTACAGTTGTTAGGTGTTACCACCTAATGTGCTTCTCCAGCATTCACAGTGCACAACATTCATGTAATAATGGATATTACTAGCTTCTAGAAGTCTGGATTAGTGAGTGAGTCAGAGGCACAGTTGTTAGGTGTTACCACCAAATGTGCTTCTCCAGTATCCACAGTGCACAACATTCATGTAATAATGGATATTACTAGCTTCTAGAAGTCTGGATTAGTGAGTGAGTCAGAGGTACAATTGTTAGGTGTTACCACCTAATGTGCTTCTCCAGCATCCACAGTGCACAACATTCATGTAATAATGGATATTACTAGCTTCTAGAAGTCTGGATTAGTGAGTGAGTCAGAGTCACAGTTGTTAGGTGTTACCACCTGATGTGCTTCTCCAGTATCCACAGTGCACAACATTCATGTAATAATGGATATTACTAGCTTCTAGAAGTCTGGATTAGTGAGTGAGTCAGAGGTACAATTGTTAGGTGTTACCACCTAATGTGCTTCTCCAGCATCCACAGTGCACAACATTCATGTAATAATGGATATTACTAGCTTCTAGAAGTCTGGATTAGTGAGTGAGTGAGTCAGAGGCACAGTTGTTAGGTGTTACCACCTAATGTGCTTTTCCAGTATCCACAGTGCACAATATTTATGTAATAATGGATATTACTAGCTTCTAGAAGTCTGGATTAGTGAGTGAGTCAGAGTCACAGTTGTTAGGTGTTACCACCTAATGTGCTTCTCCAGTATCCACAGTGCACAACATTTATGTAATAATGGATATTACTAGCTTCTAGAAGTCTGGATTAGTGAGTGAGTCAGAGGCACAGTTGTTAGGTGTTACCACCTAATGTGCTTTTCCAGCATCCACAGTGCACAACATTCATGTAATAATGGATATTACTAGCTTCCAGAAGTCTGGATTAGTGAGTGAGTCAGAGGCACAGTTGTTAGGTGTTACCACCTAATGTGCTTTTCCAGTATCCACAGTGCACAACATTCATGTAATAATGGATATTACTAGCTTCCAGAAGTCTAAATTAGTGAGTGAGTCAGAGGCACAGTTGTTAGGTGTTACCACCTAATGTGCTTCTCCAGTATCCACAGTGCACAACATTTATGTAATAATGGATATTACTAGCTTCTAGAAGTCTGGATTAGTGAGTGAGTCAGAGGCACAGTTGTTAGGTGTTACCACCTAATGTGCTTCTCCAGTATCCACAGTGCACAACATTCATGTAATAATGGATATTACTAGCTTCCAGAAGTCTAAATTAGTGAGTGAGTCAGAGGCACAGTTGTTAGGTGTTACCACCTAATGTGCTTCTCCAGTATCCACAGTGCACAACATTCATGTAATAATGGATATTAGTAGCTTCTAGAAGTCTTGAGTGTGGCTCTTACATTACTGTAGTCCCGATGTTGATTGTCAATGAAAACTTGAAAAGACACATTGTGGGACCAGCTAGGTGTCTGGTATTGAGGTCTGGAATTGTGCAAAAACTCTTGTTGGTTCCATGTGATTTAAGTACTCCAGTAACCAGAAATCACTGGTGTTAGTTCCACTGAGTAAAACAGGAAACTGACATGTACTGATCCTATTCTAAAAGAGTTTCTTTAAATGTTTTTTACTTCCAATGTGTAGAGACAAACCGTCCTGCATGAAAACCACATTGTCTCAGCGTGACTTCCTTTAGTGTTGTAACATTTCACTAGTTCGCATCTTTTCACATTTGTCAACTTCATGTTATTTAAATAATCTGCTCTGAAATCGTCAGGCCTATTTATATCTGTCCGAAATACGTGACGCCTCTATGGTGCCTCTTGTGGTATTTGTCATATCATTTGTGATATATGATACACTGAACCATGAAACTATAGAATCACATTGTATATGTACTTGTAATGATTAGATTATGAAGATTTACTTTCCCAGAAATGCAAGCTAGGTATCCACTTCACTTGAAATTAGCTCTGCTCTTCACCAGTTATCCTCTTGTGTATTCCAACTGATAACTTAGGTCTAATGTTTTACAGTTCAGCAATTAAAAAGAGACAGTAATTTATTTTTCCCATCATCTTCTTTTGTATGATTTCTTTAGGCCCTCATGAATATATTCCACTGCACAGGAACAGAAGAAAATCAAAATTATCTTGTTCCTTCAATATTACACCTGATCAAAAGAGAAACGTACCAGTCAGAAGAGACCACTGAAGGAAAGCCGTCCTTTAGTCTTGAAATCAACCTCCACGGCTCTGTCCTCCTGCAAAAACTACTGAAGTTTCAAAAACCAATTAAAGTTTGTATTTTTCAGTGTTTCTTAATCCATATATTTTATTATTAGATTATGTAAAGTGTTCCTGATTCAGGAACATAATTCCAGTCTTTAAAACTGAGTGGTGTTTTATAACATGTATACAACCAGTCAATATCAGTAGGAACTAGTGTTCACTAAACAGCAGAATGAAGTCACCTGTTTACTCTATTGTGTGGAGAAATATCAGAGCACTGGACAGTCTTGATGTAGAAATGTTTACCTGACATCACGTTGCCTACAAGTACTCTTTAATAATCGATGCTTGTCCTTAATATCAACCATTTAGTTCTTTGTTTGTGTCCATACAGTGAATTAAAGTTTCTTTATTTAGTTAAATCACATTATGAACAATTTGAATCCAGTCACTTTCACATTTGTAAACATCTTTCTTAGTGACTTCTTTATTCATTTCTAATTCAGATACTTTTGTCAGACTTCACAACTTATTCACAGTGACTGAATATCTGTTCTTACAGTACTTGTTGTGTGACAGAAGTTAAAATGATCTTTATGGTATATCTTATCTGTGTTGAACCTTAACTACTAAACTTTAAAAGTGTTTTTTTTTTAAACTTTTACTTTGTATATTTTGAGCAGCATAATGTGGGTTTAATATAGCCAACTCAATTTTTTTTCTGAAGGTTACTACAACTCTTCAGGATTCAGTTGTTTGTTCAGTTAAAACCCTGTTGTTGTATACAATATTAACTTGAGAGTTGTTGGTTCACTGTATAGAATACTACAACTCTTTTACACATCTTGATACGTTCTATTCCGACCGGCAGAAGCAACCAGTCAGTAGCAACTGACAAACACTTTTTATTTACATTTCATATGACTCAGTTTCATGTGTTTAAACAAAAACACTGGTGATGTGTTGATATAATTCTAGTTTTTCACAGTATGGAAATTAAAAGTTTTCATCACGAAATCTTAACGAAATATTTTATTTTTATGAACTTAGGTGGTAAACAGCTTGCTAACACTAAAACCAGAAAAGTTGGTGAGTATTGCCTGTGATGCTAAGGGAAGCCATGTAATTGACGAGTTCTTTAAGAGTGCTAATGTAGGAGAGAAGAGAAAAGCCCGTCTTGTTCAGTACTTGAAGGTAAGTTTAAAGATGTGGTTAGAATTTTCTGTTTTACTGCTAACACTGAGCAAGCAGTAACATATTGTTGTAATCCAATCTGCTGCAGTGGTGTTCTTTATTATTATATTGAGGTTCGAGTCCTAATGTTGGACTTTTTTATGTTGCAGCTTCATCTTGTCAAACTAGCTTGTGACAAGTACGGCAGTCGAATTCTTGACAGTGCATGGTCGTCGATTTGTGTTAAAACAAAAACTGTTATTGCTCAGGAGTTATCAGTGAAGGATTCCATTCTTAGGAACAACACCTTTGGACAGTACATACTAGGAAATTTTAAACTGTACCTGTTCAAAAGTAATCAGGAAGAGTGGAGAGAAAACCAGGGTACTGAAACCAGGAAACACAAGTTTCTCAGTTGTGTTCTAGAAGATGATGGAACAACAGGTAATAAATTGTTTATGTAACTCATGTGTTAGTAAGTGTTTTCATGTAAGTAATATGACATCTGTCTCAATGTATAGATATGGCAGTCATCTTCATAAGATTAAGGTCTCAGTAATGAGTTTCTCATTAATATAAAAACCTACAAAATTGTTTATTTAACCATCTGTATTCTTTGTTGTGCTCTCCCAGCTGAGTATTTTTAGTGTAATATAATTTCTCTGTTTCTGTTTCCTAAAGTATAATACAGTTTTGAAACCGACAATATGTGATGACAGAAGTTTAATACCTGGATGAGAAAGTCCTAAGTTAGATGTTTGTACTGGCAGTTCTCTGGACGAGGGGCTTTATAAATTTTTAGGTTTACGAACTATTCTCTTAAGTCAGTATTTTCCCCATGCTATGGTTGAGACATAAGAGTTGTATCTTTCTTTTTAAAAACTGAAGAGAATATATTATGTAATACGTTTACCATTTCATAATCTGCTGCCATCAGCTCCCCAGTATCATTTTTAAGAGGCACACTCCCCTTCTAACATTTCACATACCTGACTAACTACATTGGAGTAAGAATGTTCCAGATATTTCTGCTGTGAACAGTGTTGCTACAATCCAGAATGATTTATAACATTCTGTATATATGTGAGAGGTTAATTTATAATAAAATGTGTAATTTTGTCATTTAACATTATAGCACCAAAGAAGAAAAAGTTCAAGTCTGAGGACAAAGCTGGAAGTGAACCAACCTAGCAGATAAACACTTTATTTACTTCATGGAAATAGAACCAGCCAAGATTACCTGTAAAAACATGTATAAAACTGGCTTTCCATGTGTTTGGTACGAACGAACGTGTCTGTCACTTTCTTTGTTAACAGACTATTGGGTTCATCTTCTACAAGATCTAAAGGTAATTTTATTGTAATATTAACAGAAGAGCCTCACTTGTTGAAATTAAATACTTCTATCAAGGTTTTGCCAGTTATGGAGTGGAATAGAAACTAATTTTATATGGTACACAGAAACCATTTCTGGCAGATAAAAACTTAAACACTGTTAGAATAAGGCAATGTTTGGAGCACTACAGAACAAAGAAATGATGTAGAGGTCAGTATCTTATTTAATACAATGTAATTTTATATTTATTACAATCCCAGCTACAGCATGGTAGTAAACTTCCTTTGATTTTACCACTGGGGGTTTGGGTTTGAGTGAAAAGTGCATATAAGTTAACATTCAAAATAATTTTTTGTCTCTGACATCTCAATATTCACTCCTGTAACCTCCTAAATACATATAAAACATTTCATGAGTGGGGTCAACTTCAGTTGCTACCTAAGGTCTTAGAAAACATATAAGCTACGAGGTTCTTATATTTTAGTTTAGTGGTATCCGTACTCTGAGTATGTAATTTGTAAAATGCTATAGACTACACTGTAACCAAAACTATACACACAAGTCTATATTTAAGTATTTTGTTTTAATATGCCTGTATTGATCATTTGAATTAAGTGAAATCCAACTTCCTCAAGTTTTCCTACTAGCTCGTGCTAACCAAGAATATGTAGGAGACTTCTGGTGATTCAATGACAGATTTCACTCACCTTACCACTTCAAATCACTTCTTGCTGACCAAAGATAAAAGGCTGCAGGATATGCCTTCTTTTTAGCCAATGAACATTTCAGTTCAAATTAAAAAGATTGGATTGTTCTGTTTTTTCCAACAGAACTGTCCCCAATTGGCATAACATAGTAAGTCAATAAAGTTTTGAATGTCAGTCTACAGCCATGAGGCATTTCACCACTGCCACTAGCAAAATAGTTAGACAACAATTATAATTAACATTCTCTCTGTGTTCAGATAAAAGTGAAGAACCAGTTCATAACAAAAAAAAATTACACAACCATGTATACAAAAATCAAAAAAATATATATATTTTACACATCAGCAACAACACTAATCCAGCATATTGGATGTATAAAGAAACTACTATACCACAATTATCTGTTAGTACTTTTAACTAGCCAGGACACGTACATATAAACATGGTATTAAACAGATGCAACACAGGAAAAGGATTTCACATCTGCATCTTTGTCATAACTTTAATGTGACCAGCTGAAGAGTCGATGGCATGTATTGTCGAATATAATGAAATCTGGTCCAATTAATGTTTGAAAACAGAGAAACGGGAATTCTTTTAATATAAACATTGTGGACAATATTCAATATGCACACTTGAACACCACACTTATTAAAAGAATATTCACTTTAAGTTGGGTGCAGGTTTTGACCACAACTTCAGGCCATGCCAACTAATGTTAGCATTACAGCCTCAAACCAGATTTGAGAGATATGCTGTGATTATCATTGTATAATGCCTTTCACAGAAACTTTAACTAAACAAAAGGGGGGGGGGTTATGTTGTTTCACATTGTGGGAGAAACTTTAACTAAACAAAAGGGGGGGTTATGTTGTTGCACACTGTGGGAGAAACTAACTAAACAAAAGGGGAGTTATGTTGTTGCACACTGTGCGAGAAACTTTAACTAAACAAAAGGTGGGGTTATGTTGTTGCACACTGTGGGAGAAACTTTAACTAAACAAAAGGGGGGTTATGTTGTTGCACACTCTGGGAGAAACTAACTAAACAAAAGGGGGGTTATGTTGTTGCACACTGGGTATCTTAAAATGTGAAGACATCAACATTCTCATGAAAATAATTATTTTTAGTTGAAATGAAGTGTCAAACTAACAGTATGTACACACAGTATCACAGCATATATGTAAATAAAATAATAATAAAAACACATTTGTGAATAATAGCTTACTTATTTCTTTAGGTTGTGGTTTATAAAAAAATATGGATTATGTATTCCACAACACAGAAGTAAAGGTTATAACGTGTCACTATGCTGGTGGTATGTTTACATTATTTAGAGTATATACAAACTTAACAGTGTCAGATTTCAGCATGCTCAGTCACTTTTGAAGGAAACTGTATTTCTGCATACTCCGTTCTTTCTACTGCATGTCTGTTCCCTCTATCCCTAAAATGTCCATTTCTCTCAGGGAGTGGTGAAAAGTCCAGATCAGCATACACCAGGTGGTCTTTGTCACGGTTGTCATTTTTATCTGGCTGTGATATGAAAAAAAAAAACCAAAGTTACAGTTTGGATGGGAATATAAAATTTATAATAATGTTACAATATCATCAGTACATACAGGTAAATCTACAAATTTAATTGTATGCACTTAAGTTAAAGCAAACTACAATTTTTTATAATATGTCATCTACACTACACATGGCAAACTTGCAAATATTTAGTTTTTGTATCTGAGCTTATTTACTATTGATGAAAAATAACAAACTGATTAGATGTCTTAACCTTTGATTTAAGTTTATCTTCATGTTGTCTGTATGATTGCATAACACTAGTCTTTTTGTAGGATTGAACTGTTGAAGGTTAAACATAAAAAAACTCGTTTAGATTAAGTGCAGCAGTCTTATTATGATCTTCCTTCAGGGACTTAACCCAAATAGCTAGTTACAGTACAAATAGTGCACTTTTATTATTTTCAATCAGCTGGTTTTTACATCTCACTCAAATTACAGTAACAGAAGTGATGGTGTTACCTTTAGGTTTTCATAGCGTTTGTTCTCGACCTTTTTATTTGACTGCTTCTTTGGAGTGTTATAAAGAGCATCTGGCGGGATAGCTCCTACTGCGTTTCCTGCTCTCCCGTTGTGTGTAATATCAGCAGACCTCCTGCTTCCCATTTCACTGAAAGTTTGAATATTGACTCTCACAGCTTGTACCATGTGATTTTTAAAACTGACCACAGATTTACTGAACTTGAATACTAGACGAAGGATAATGTTACTTGAAAATAAACAAGTGTTTAATAGTTGTGATATTTTAAAATTAAAATAGTTACCTTTCTGTGTCTGGGTTAAAACCATCACTTCCTGTAACAGAGAAGTATGAACAAAATCAGTGCTACATATCAAAACGTTTAACACTCAAAACTTCTGTCACAGAGAAAATATAAGCTAGAAGTGATATCTTATTAAATGTTACCCTTGAAAAGCAATAAATACAAATTATTTTTAGACTTTGAATTGTGTAAGGTGAATTACAAAAAGCTTAAAAATAGAATTTATTTTCAATCCGAGGTTCTTAAAAACGTTTTACGTAATTCAGAGAATGGATATCACTTTAAACACATTTAGAGGATGGAATGTTGAAACATCTAAGTGGCATTAGGAAACAGTTGATTTTGGTAGCAAGTATGAGATAAGATAGTTATACAAGAGCATCACATGTCAAGTTGAATACAATACTTAAGATAGTGTAGTGCTAACACTTTCTCATCTCTTTCAACAATAAGTAACCAAATAAATCTACCCATAGAAACCATTTGGTGACCTAAAACAGGGAGACAGTTAACTCAACATATTTACCAGAGACTATTAGTTGAATGTGTGTTATTAAGTTAGAACAGTTATGCAATGAAATAAGTATATCGTAGAATGTTAAAAAGTCACGACAGTAGTGTACGTGTGACAAGGCTTACTTCGGAGTAAATACTTGTGTTTCTTGAGGACGAACAAGGCAACAACTACGAGGACTACCAAAATGACGATACTTCCTACTGCAACACCGATCACCAGAGACATAGACATGGGCTCTGGAAGATACAAATGTAGACAGAACAAGCAGTTATTCTTCAAGTAAAAGCTGCTTATCAGCCATCAAAATTAATGCCTCTACTATGTATCTCTTGCAAAACTTCTGATTACTTGTAGTAAGAAAAATGAAATAATAAGACATTTTCAAAAATCAGGGTAATAACCAATGTCTCAAAATAACCTATTTTTCAACACTGACTGATTAGATCCAATAAAATATATCACAAAAACTGTACCCTGGAATAATTTCTAACAATGAAAACATTCAAAACATTTCAGTCCTTAAACTAGCTAAAGAAAACTTTGTACTAACAGAATACCTTCTTATTATGTGCCCGATGCAAACCAGTTCAGCAGGTTGTCTTTGAGATGATTTGAATAGTTGGATTTATTATGTTTTACGTTCAGTAAATACACATGCAATTCATGAAAGTAGCAAGCCTACTTTATCATAGAGTTTCATACTAACCTCTCACTTTCAGTGTTACACTATAGACTTCTTCACCTTTGAAGTTTTCTATGTGAATCGTGTATTTTCTTGAATCACTGCTCTCAACATTTCTAATAATTAGTCTGGCTTCGTAACACTCATCTTGGTGTCTGACCTATCATAAAGAAATAAATCTTATATTAGAATCTAAAGTAAGAAAATGATGCAAAGATACATATTACATGTTTTTACAATGAATTACTTTTAAATCCCCTGGATTATTTTTTATCAAATTTTCTCTCAGCATGTAAGCTTCAGACATAAGAGTAGAATAATATGAAAACCGTTTTTATGAAAATATAATTTACTTTTTCTTACACAAGTGCATCAAAAAGAAATTTATATTTCACTTTCTCGTTTACTTACTACGGCTAATTACTGGGTATTAACTTGTAGTGTGGTATCATTAGATTTTTAAAAAATGTTGAAAATACATTACATAAAGGACAAAAGTGTACAGTTGTCAGTTAACCATACAACTTTTACATTTTCATTCTGACTGATACACGGACTAAACAGCAAACTCACAAACTAAATGGTTCGTATATATTTGACCATCTGATCTGGAGCCACGACCAGGTGAGAAAGAACTGTACAGTTTTAAACAGTAGCAGCTTTCATCTGTAGTGGTGCATCTCATATATATGACTTATTTATTTACAAACATCTGAAAAGGATATATTTTTATAGTAGGTCTGACCAATGTCTTTCGGTTGGAGGTTATTGGAAAGGTGAAAGAGACAAGGATGAAGGATTGTTCAGGACTAAAAATCTTTTATTTTCAAATGTTATTCACTTACAACAAAATTTAAATCTTACTTCTACATGTTCTGCTGCTGCATATCGGGCCAGTTCTGAACCAGTGTCCAGTTTTAGACTACCCCACTCCCAGAACACTCGGTCAGGTTTGGGATCAGAACAGAACACAACACTGATGGTGGCATCTTCGTTCTTCTCAACAACCACGGTATCCTTGGTTATGGTCATATCGGTAATAACTTGAGGACTCCCTGGTATCACAGTTTAAAAATACGTGACTGCTTTGAAACCCTTTTTAACTTTTGCTTGTTTATTTTAAAACAACTCGTGTAAAGATGGTAATAAGACGGTGGAGATACATAGATATGTTACCCTTACCACATTGTCTGTTTCGACAATACACAACTCTGCTTTTCAATTTCTTAAACATGTATGTGCCAATAATAAAAAAATGCTTCAGATACTAACTGAAATCAATCAACTTTTTAAAAACTTTCAAAGCAAAATTAAGAGCACAAACAATATAAATATTTTCTTTATTAATAAATGCATCATTACCTACAAGTTTCATTGTCTGATATCCTTGTATTACTTCCATCAACTGTAACCAAAGAATCCTCACGTAAGGCAATTCTTTTATTTAACTAAATCTATAATTATTTGTAAAATTCTGATCTTTTGAAGGATTTCCCAGCACTATTTCACAAACATCTCAAGTGTATGTTCTACTAGTACACGAATTATAATGCACACTTACCTGTGACATCTAGCTTAATTTCTTCAGACTGAACTTTATATTCTTTTCCCTCGATGTAATTTCTTGCCTCACATATGTATCGACCTTGAAAGTTGTACGTGACATTTGTAATGACGAGATGTGCGTCGTGTCCTCGATCTTGCCATACCAGCATTTCTCCAGGCATTTTCTGAAGCCAGGTATATCTGTAAATAACCACGAATATTTTCCAATTTGTAAAAGGTGATGAAGTGATCCTTTCCAAGATGCCAATGCTAATTAATAACAAAACACACCATAAACTTTCAGAGCTAGGATGTATCACCCACCTTCTTGTGCTACATGGTTAAGCCTAATATTCACTTACAACATGAAAATTAGAAATAAATGATGAAACATAAAATAACATTTATCATCTATATAATGAACATTTATTATGACATCCATGATTTCACTGGCATTATAGATTTAGCAACAAACATTTATCATCTATATAATGAACATTTATTATGACATTCATGATTTCACTGGCATTATAGATTTAGCAACAAACATTTATCATCTATATAATGAACATTTATTATGACATTCCATGATTTCACTGGCATTATAGATTTAGCAACAAACATTTATCATCTCTAATTACATGCAAAAAAAAAACCCTCTTCTATTTTCAAAAACCACCTTGGACATAAACACTTTTTAATAAATCCACTTTCTACCATGAATAAGTAAGTATAATTACATAATACACAAAATTCTGCAAATAATTTTGGTTTTTAAAATGATTATATCATTTCTTGCCCAAGTTTATATTTTATTTCATTTTGTAACACTTATGTCACAAAGGAACTTTCACATTGTACATAATTAATTTGATACTGTATGATTTTACTTCTGATACCTAAGCCTTCAACAGCAAACATTTCACAGTGGAATTCAAAATATCTTGCATTTCTCAAGTTAAGTTGATCTTAAGTACCTGAATGTATCTCGATGACAGGAACAATAAAATTTATACTTACAGTGGTTCTGGGTTCCCTGTTGCTTCACAGATCAACTGTGTAGAACTGTATAGTGCAAGAGACACATACGGATATGGTTCGATTTTTCTAATTTCTGGTTTATCTAGATAGATAAGAAAACATTGAGGTATCGTGATTTCAGTTAGTGTTACTAATTTCTGTATATTTTTCAGGGGTGGGTTATCTGTTCTTTCCTGTCCTTTGTGTTCATTCATGGTTCTTGAACCAGTTGGTTCTTTCCTTTGTAAAAATAGTTACTTTCATAACAGTATTTCTGCTTAAACAATCCTATGTTTCATTAAGTTACAGGCTTTAGATAATATTAAATAAATCAAAGAATAACTAATTAATTACAGACACTATAATGAACAGAGGCTTGGCTATACTGTGACTTCCAGCTATTTTGAAACTTCTGTGGAATAAGTGTAACCAAAATGACCAAAGTCTGTTCAAAAAATATATTATTACTATATTTTTACACATCTTTCTGGTTAAATCAGAAAATTTGTAAACAAAGCAGTTACTGGTAATTGAGCATGTGCAACACTAATTTCCTATAAACAAATTATAATATTTGTATGACCTCCATTTAACACAAATATTCTCCCTCTGGTGGTTTGTTATTAAGCACAAAGGATTATTAAAACCCAGTTTTACAAACTTACTGCTGAACCACTGAAGACAGGAAATAAACCAGTTTTAAGAAAGAAACAAAACCTGAAAGTTGAAGTAAACCAATAGCTGTATTTATCAATGAAAATTACCCAGAAGTCAATGTTTACAAGTAACTACAACTTACATATCACATCCACTGTAATTTCCAGTTCCTCACTCTCTCCTACATCATTCTTAGCTCTACAACTATAAACTCCTGAATCACTTCTCCTAATGGGAGAAAGACTCAGTTCCTCTCTGATGCTGTGGACACTGGCATGACCGGATATTTTCCAAATGATGCTGGCCTTTGGATTTGCATCTGCTAAACATCTGAGAGTGAGTGACTTGCCTTCCTCTACCACTTCTTTGGGGTTCCCTTCCAAATGAATTTCTGGGGGATCTAAGAAAAGCTGAACTTAAATAAACTTACAAGTTCTACATTTCTGTAATATGGAAAATATATACTTTTAATGAATCAAGTATAAGCTCAGTTAGCAAAAGTATACTGTAAAAGGAAAAGGAATTTCTAAATCTTATTTACAATTAATGTTTTATTTTGGAAATATTCAAATACTGGATGCTTTAAACAGCCATTTTTTCATTCAAGATGATTTCATTTACTGTGTAAAAAAAAATAACCAAAAAAACAATTCTAATACATTTCTGGAACATACCTATTTCTAAGATTTTGTTTTTTTAGTACTAACCAATTTCAAACAAATAAGTGAATAATGATAAACAATCAACCCTCAATTCTCTGGGTAACCATCTGAGAAAAATATGTTAATATTTGTTGTGACAAATACACTAAACCTGATATTAGAAATATGTAACTTTACAAACTGAATTATGAATATAAAAGTAAACTAGATAAAGTAGGAGGTTCATTTATTCTAGTCCTCAAGTTCAAAGGGGTCCTCATATTTAGACAATTATTATTTTTTTGCACTTGTTAAGTTTCATGACTTATGTGTGACACTGGGCTTAGAGGTGTAAATTATATGTAAATAAACATTAGTTGTCCAAATTATGTTTCAGTTTTATTTTGGGCTAAATAAAAGTGGCCCAGGTCTCTCTGAATCTCTAGAATAATATAGTGGAATATCCAAACCAAAGATAAGATAGCTCCAACAAAGATTTAGCATAATTTCACATTAATATCAAGAATGTGACATTCAGAGATGAGTCCAGATAAACTGTTCCTAATACATAAATATACGAGTCCATCAAAATACACACTAAGGTTTTCACTCACACTGCAAATCCAAACGAGTGTGAATTTCCCGGGAGTTGGTATCGTAACCTTTATGGAGAGCCACACATCTTAAGAGCTTTCCATTATGAATCTTTTGAAATGTGTAGTGTAGGATACTAACAGCCTGCCAAGTTTTCTGCTTTTCAATATCAGTTGTGTTGGTCTGGTTGGCCATGGCTGTTATCTCTTCATCCTCGATGAACCACTTTAACTCTGCTGGAGGATTTCCCTTTCTAGACACACAGTTTAATTTTGTAGGCTGTCCTACCTTCGTGGTGAAATTGCTACCTCGTTGTATCTGAATAGAACTGTCTTCTAGTTGTGGTGGTCGAGGAGTTTCTATAGATGAAAAAAACAAAATCTGTACGAAGATCTGCTCACAGAAATACAGATATCCAGTATTTAAAATAGTTTTCAACCTTCTTCGCGAGTTTTTAATAGGCTTAATGAAAGTCAGATGAAAGAAATGGTAGCTCTGATAAAAACTCAATGCCAGTCAGCAACACAATTTAAAGTCCTTTTTTCTTTTGTTTATCACCTGTGTTACAGAAGACTGACCCTTCTGGATAGCAACCAAATCAGAACAAGTACATAATTAGTATTACAGAAATAGAGGTAATAATTAAAAGATGCTTCAACTTTTAATGTCTACCGATATACTTTCTAAATCCTACTTCGTATAAAGTAATTAATCTCACTCAGTCTATTAATTATTTTTCGAAAAAAAAAACGTTTCAAGAGAATGAAAATATAAAACTGAAGAAACAGATGATTAGTTCAAAGCCAATCATCCACATAAAGTTAAATGAAAATAATAACAAATGAATGAACAAGGATTATACATGGAGGTTTTATTCTTAACAAATTTACTAATTACTTATTACAGTATCACATATCTGTTTGTTTTTTTAATTTCACGCAAAGCTACACGAGAGCTATCTGCGCTAGCCGTCCCTAATTTAGCAGTGTAAGAGTAGACAGAAGTCAGCTAGTCATCATCAACCACTGCCAACTGTTGGGCTACTCTTTTACCAAGGAATAGTGGGATTGACCATGACTTTATAATGCCCCCACGGCTGAAAGGGCGAGCATGTTTGGTGCGACGGGGATTCGAACCAGCGTCTCTTAGATTACGAGTTGAACGCCTTAACCCATCTGACCATATCACGTTATTTGATTTGAATGTACAAGTTTTCTTTATGACCCATATTTATTTTTGTCAAACTTAGCTAATCATATGGATTGGGGCTAAAAATACCTCAAATTAACAAAGATAAAATCTTTATAAAATAATTCAAACCATGAAACCTGAAAGTTTTAATTTTTTCAATTAGTAAAATGTTTTGTTTATTATCATTATCATAAAATAACTAAATAATGTGATTTTAATAAAATGGTTCTAATAATACTAGACTTTATCGACACAATTTATCAAGCTTCCCACCTTCTCCATTTGAATATAAAACTTCATCTGTTCTTGAGAAAGTACTTAGTTTTATTTCAAACCAAACATATTCAACAACAAGAAGTTCATTCTAATAGACCTAACCTACCTCGCACAGTCAGCTTAATGTTTTCAGACTTCAATGTGGGATCTTCCAAGGAAGCTTGCGTGACCTGGCACTGCCAATAACCATCGTCCATCTCCAAATTAGCATCTGTAATTCGAATGCTACAATCTCCATCTGAAGGTTCTTTTTCAAAGAAAAATTTGTTACTTATCCTTCCTACAACCTCTCCATCTTTCAACCAAACACACTCTCCTCGTCTGTTTCTGATCCTGCAACGTATAGTTGCCGTGGATCCAGGATCAACTTCACTGTCACTTGGTGTAACGTCGAAATCTTGCAGGGTGTAAACTGTGCCTGAAATAATTAAAGAATAAAAACTTTAGTAAAAGGTATATAGGCAATTCTCTCTCTGAACCACTTTATTGTGTGTCTAACATCACATCACCAAATGACTGTTTTATTTTAACCATTATTGGTTGGACATGATAAGGAAACAACAAACTACACGTTTAACTTTAGCTACCGTCACCATTTAAGCAGTTTTTTTAATTTTGTTTTGATAAACAGAATTGTAATTAATTCATGAAACCTAGAGGTAATAATTTTTACAATTAGTAAAATGATATGTTCATTATTATCACACAATAATAAGATCAGTTATTATTTCAGTTTGAGAACAAAGTCACCTAAGTTGTCTCCATCAAATGAATCAATAACCCAAATAATGGTGTTGCTGAAACAACCGAGATAATAACAACATCTACAGTTTAAACTTTTACTAGAAACCTATTAATAAAATCAAACTTTCTGCTTTCATGTTAATCTTGCAACCGATCGACTGAAGACGTTTTCTTGTATGGTGTTAGTTCTAAATATGTTCACGAAAAAAACAACAAAAAAAAAACATTTTTTCCCCCTGCACATCTATTTCATACTTGATTTAGCAGTGCAACTGAAGTAAAAAATAAAACTAATAATTTAACTGTAAAGAATCTCAGTAAGAAGATTAGAAAAATATATTTTCTTTCTATTCTATACAAAAATTAAAAATTCACACAAATGCCTGAGAACTAGGTCAAATAGCACCTTGTATTTATCTTAATATTTACAAAGGTATAAGAAATGGTAATAAATTAGAATGAAATAAAATAAATAAAAAATAAATATATTCATCAACAATATGTTAGGTGTAGCCTACTGTCATTGTTATTCTGAGTGTTCGTTAGGTTAGGTGTAGTCTAGCATCATTGTTACTCTAAGAGTTCATTAGGTTGAGTGTAACCTACTGTCATTGTTACTCTGAGTGTTCGTTAAGTTAGGTGTAGCCTACTGTCATGTTACTCTAAGTGTTCATCAGGTTGGGTGTAGCCTATTGTCATTGTTACTCTAAGTGTTCATTAGGTTGGGTGTAGCCTACTTTCATTGTTATTCTGAGTGTTCATTAGGTTAGGTGCAGCCTACCGCCATTGTTATCATCAGGTTAGGTGTAGCCTACTGTCATTGTTATTCTGAGTGTTCATTAGGTTGGGTGTAGCCTACTGTCATGTTACTCTAAGTGTTCATCAGGTTGGGTGTAGCCTACTGTTATTGTTAGTCTAAGTATTCATTAGAATGGGTGTAGCCTAGTGTCATTGTTATTCTGAGTGTTTATTACGTTAAGTGTAGCTTACTGCCATTGTTACTCTAAGTGCTCATTAGGTTAGATGTAGCCTACCGCCATTGTTATTCTGAGTGTTCATTAGGTTGGGTGTAGCCTACTGTTATTGTTACTTTAAGTGTTCATTAGAATGAGTGTAGCCTAGTGTCATTGTTATCCTGAGTGTTAATTACGTTAGGTTTAGCTTACTGCCATTGTTAATTAGGTTAGATGTGGCCGACCGCCATTGTTATTCTGAGTGTTCATTAGGTTGAGTGTAGCCTACTGTCATTGTTACTCTAAGTGTTCATTAGGTTGAGTGTAGCCTACTGTCATTGTTACTCTAAGTGTTCATTAGAATGGGTGTAGCCTACTGTCATGTTACTTTAAGTGTTCATCAGGTTGGGTGTAGCCTGCTGTCATTGTTATTCTAAGGGTTCATTAGGTTGGGTGTAGCCTACTGTCATTGTTATTTTGAGTGTTCATTAGGTTGGGTGTAGCCTACTGTCATTGTTACTCTAAGTGTTCATTAAGTTGAGTGTAGCCCACTATCATTGTTACTCTAAGTGTTCATTAGAATGGGTGTAGCCTACTGTCATTGTTATTCTAAGTGTTCATCAGGTTGGGTGTAGCCTACTGTCATTGTTACTCTAAGTGTTCATTAGGTTGGGTGTAGCCTACTGTCATGTTACTCTAAGTGTTCATCAGGTTGGGTGTAGCCTGCTGTCATTGTTATTCTAAGGGTTCATTAGGTTGGGTGTAGCCTACTGTTATTGTTATTTTGAGTGTTCATTAGGTTGGGTGTAGCCTACTGTCATTGTTACTCTAAGTGTTCATTAAGTTGAGTGTAGCCCACTATCATTGTTACTCTAAGTGTTCATTAGAATGGGTGTAGCCTACTGTCATTGTTATTCTAAGTGTTCATCAGGTTGGGTGTAGCCTGCTGTCATTGTTATTCTAAGGGTTCATTAGGTAAGGTGTAGCCTAGCATCATTGTTACTCTAATTGTTCATTAGGTTGGGAGTAGCCTACTATCAATGTTACTCTAAGTGTTCATTAGGTTAGGTGTAGCCTACCGCCATTGTTATTCTGAGTGTTCATCAAGTTATGTGTAGCCTATTGTCATTGTTACTCTAAGTGTTCATTAGGTTGGGTGTAGCCTACTGTTATTGTTATTCTGAGTGTTCGTTAGGTTGGGTGTAGCCTCCCGCCATTGTTACTCTAAGTGTTCATCAGGTTGGGTGTAGCCTACTGTCATTGTTACTCTAAGTTTTCATTAAGTTGGGTGTAGCCTACTGGCATTGTTATTCTGAGTGTTCATCAGGTTAGGTGTAGCCTACTGTCATTGTTACGCTGAGTGTTCGTTAGGTTAGGTGTAGCCTACTGTCATGTTACTCTAAATGTTCATCAGGTTGGGTGTAGCCTACTGTCATTGTTATTCTGAGTGTTCATTATGTTAGGTGTAGTCTACTGTCATTGTTACTCTAAGTGTTCATAAGGTTACATGTAGCCTCTCGCCATTGTTATTCTGAGTGTTCATCAGGATGGGTGTAGCCTACTGTCATTGTTATTCTAAGGGTTCGTTAGGTTGGGTGTAGCCTATTGTCATTCTTATTCTAAATGTTCATTAGGTTAGGTGTAGCCTAGCATCATTGCTACTCTAATTGTTCATTAGGTTGGGAGTAGCCTACTATAAATGTTACTCTAAGTGTTCATTAGGTTAGGTGTAGCCTACTGTTATTATTATTCTGAGTGTTCGTTAGGTTGGGTGTAGCCTACTGTCATGTTACTCTAAGTGTTCGTTAGGTTGGGTGTAGCCTACTGTCATGTTACTCTTAGTGTTCATCAGGTTGGGTGTAGCCTACTGTTATTGTTACTCTAAAAGTTCATTAGAATGGGTGTAGCCTAGTGTCATTGTTATTCTGAGTGTTTATTACGTTAGGTGTAGCTTACTGGTATTGTTACTCTAAGTGTTCATTAGGTTGGGTGTAGCCTCCCGCCATTGTTATTCTGAGTGTTCATCAGGTTGGGTGTAGCCTACTGTCATTGTTACTCTAAGTGCTCATTAAGTTGGGTGTAGCCTACTGTCATTGTTACTCTAAGTGTTCATTAGGTTGGGTGTAGCCTACTGTCATTGTTACTCTAAGTGTTCATCAGGTTGTGTGTAGCCTGCTGTCATTGTTTTTCTAAGGGTTCATTAGGTTGGGTGTAGCCTACTGTCATTGTTATTTTGAGTGTTCATTGGGTTGGGTGTAGCCTACTGTCATTGTTACTCTAAGTGATCATTACGTTGAGTGTAGCCTACTGTCATTGTTACTCTAAGTGTTCATTAGAATGGGTGTAGCCTACTGTCATTGTTACTCTAAGTGATCATTAAGTTGAGTGTAGCCTACTGCCATTGTAACTCTAAGTGTTCATTAGAATGGGTGTAGCCTAATGTCATTGTTACTCTAAGTGTTCATTAGGTTGGGTGTAGCCTACTGTTATTGTTATTCTGAGTGTTCGTGAGGTTGGGTGTAGCCTACTGTCATGTTACTCTAAGTGTTCATCAGGTTGGGTGTACCCTACTGTCATTATTATTCTAAGGGTTCATTAGAGTGGGTGTAGCCTACTGTCATTGTTACTCTAAGAGTTCATTAGGTTGGGTGTAGCCTACTGTCATTGTTACTCTGAGTGTTCGTTAGCTTAAGTGTAGCCTACTGTCATGTTACTCTAAGTGTTCATTAAGTTGAGTGTAGCCCACTATCATTGTTACTCTAAGTGTTCATTAGAATGGGTGTAGCCTACTGTCATTGTTATTCTAAGTGTTCATCAGGTTGGGTGTAGCCTGCTGTCATTGTTATTCTAAGGGTTCATTAGGTAAGGTGTAGCCTAGCATCATTGTTACTCTAATTGTTCATTAGGTTGGGAGTAGCCTACTATCAATGTTACTCTAAGTGTTCATTAGGTTAGGTGTAGCCTACCGCCATTGTTATTCTGAGTGTTCATCAAGTTATGTGTAGCCTATTGTCATTGTTACTCTAAGTGTTCATTAGGTTGGGTGTAGCCTACTGTTATTGTTATTCTGAGTGTTCGTTAGGTTGGGTGTAGCCTCCCGCCATTGTTACTCTAAGTGTTCATCAGGTTGGGTGTAGCCTACTGTCATTGTTACTCTAAGTTTTCATTAAGTTGGGTGTAGCCTACTGGCATTGTTATTCTGAGTGTTCATCAGGTTAGGTGTAGCCTACTGTCATTGTTACGCTGAGTGTTCGTTAGGTTAGGTGTAGCCTACTGTCATGTTACTCTAAATGTTCATCAGGTTGGGTGTAGCCTACTGTCATTGTTATTCTGAGTGTTCATTATGTTAGGTGTAGTCTACTGTCATTGTTACTCTAAGTGTTCATAAGGTTACATGTAGCCTCTCGCCATTGTTATTCTGAGTGTTCATCAGGATGGGTGTAGCCTACTGTCATTGTTATTCTAAGGGTTCGTTAGGTTGGGTGTAGCCTATTGTCATTGTTATTCTAAATGTTCATTAGGTTGGGTGTAGCCTAGCATCATTGCTACTCTAATTGTTCATTAGGTTGGGAGTAGCCTACTATAAATGTTACTCTAAGTGTTCATTAGGTTAGGTGTAGCCTACTGTTATTATTATTCTGAGTGTTCGTTAGGTTGGGTGTAGCCTACTGTCATGTTACTCTAAGTGTTCGTTAGGTTGGGTGTAGCCTACTGTCATGTTACTCTTAGTGTTCATCAGGTTGGGTGTAGCCTACTGTTATTGTTACTCTAAAAGTTCATTAGAATGGGTGTAGCCTAGTGTCATTGTTATTCTGAGTGTTTATTACGTTAGGTGTAGCTTACTGGTATTGTTACTCTAAGTGTTCATTAGGTTGGGTGTAGCCTCCCGCCATTGTTATTCTGAGTGTTCATCAGGTTAGGTGTAGCCTACTGTCATTGTTACTCTAAGTGCTCATTAAGTTGGGTGTAGCCTACTGTCATTGTTACTCTAAGTGTTCATTAGGTTGGGTGTAGCCTACTGTCATTGTTACTCTAAGTGTTCATCAGGTTGTGTGTAGCCTGCTGTCATTGTTTTTCTAAGGGTTCATTAGGTTGGGTGTAGCCTACTGTCATTGTTATTTTGAGTGTTCATTGGGTTGGGTGTAGCCTACTGTCATTGTTACTCTAAGTGATCATTACGTTGAGTGTAGCCTACTGTCATTGTTACTCTAAGTGTTCATTAGAATGGGTGTAGCCTACTGTCATTGTTACTCTAAGTGATCATTAAGTTGAGTGTAGCCTACTGCCATTGTAACTCTAAGTGTTCATTAGAATGGGTGTAGCCTAATGTCATTGTTACTCTAAGTGTTCATTAGGTTGGGTGTAGCCTACTGTTATTGTTATTCTGAGTGTTCGTGAGGTTGGGTGTAGCCTACTGTCATGTTACTCTAAGTGTTCATCAGGTTGGGTGTACCCTACTGTCATTATTATTCTAAGGGTTCATTAGAGTGGGTGTAGCCTACTGTCATTGTTACTCTAAGAGTTCATTAGGTTGGGTGTAGCCTACTGTCATTGTTACTCTGAGTGTTCGTTAGCTTAAGTGTAGCCTACTGTCATGTTACTCTAAGTGTTCATCAGGTTGGGTGTAGCCTATTGTCATTGTTACTTTAAGTGTTCATTAGGTTGGGTGTAGCCTACTGTCATTGTTATTCTGAGTGTTGATTAGGTTAGGTGCAGCCTACCGCCATTGTTATTCTGAGTGTTCGTTAGGTTGGGTGTAGCCTACTGTCATGTTACTCTAAGTGTTCATCAGGTTGGGTGTAGCCTACTGTTATTGTTATTCTAAGTGTTCATTAGAACAGGTGTAGCCTAGTGCCATTGTTATTCTGAGTTTTTATTACTTTAGGTGTAGCTTACTGCTATTGTTACTCTAAGTGTTCATTAGGTTGGGTGTAGCCTCCCGCCATTGTTATTCTGAGTGTTCATTAGGTTGGGTGTAGCCTACTGTCATTGTTACTCTAAGTGTTCATTAGAATGGGTGTAGCCTACTGTCATTGTTACTCTAATTGTTTATTAGTTTGGGTGTAGCCTACTGTCATTGTTATTTTGAGTGTTCATTAGGTTGGGTGTAGCCTACTGTCATTGTTATTCTAAGTGTTCATTAGGTTGGATGTAGCCTACTGTCATTGTTATTCTGAGTGTTCGTTAGGTTGGGTGTAGCCTACCATCATGTTACTCTAAGTGTTCATCAGGTTGGGTGTAGCTTACTGTCATTGTTATTCTGAGTGTTGATAAGATTAGGTGCAGCCTACCGCCATTGTTATTCTGAGTGTTCATGAGGTTGGGTGTAGCCTACTGTCATTGTTACTCTAAGTGTTCATTAGGTTGGATGTAGCCTACTGTCATTGTTATTCTGAGTGTTCGTTAGGTTGGGTGTAGCCTACCATCATGTTACTCTAAGTGTTCATCAGGATGGGTGTAGCTTACTGTTATTGTTATTCTAAGTGTTCATTAGAATGGGTGTAGCCTAGTGCCATTGTTATTCTGAGTGTTTATTACTTTGGGTGTAGCTTACTGCTATTGTTACTCTAAGTGTTCATTAGGTTGGGTGTAGCCTCCCGCCATTGTTATTCTGAGTGTTCATTAGGTTGGGTGTAGCCTACTGTCATTGTTATTTTAAGTGTTCATTAGGTTGGGTGTAGCCTACTGTCATTGTTACTCTAAGTGTTCATTAGAATGGGTGTAGCCTAATGTCATTGTTACTCTAAGTGTTCATTAGGTTGGATGTAGCCCACTGTTATTGTTATTCTGAGTGTTCGTTAGGTTGGGTGTAGCCTACTGTCATTGTTACTCTAAGTGTTCATCAGGTTGGGTGTAGCCTACTGTCATTGTTATTCTAAGGGTTCATTAGGTTGGGTGTAGCCTACTGTCATTGTTATTTTGAGTGTTCATTAGGTTAGGTGTAGCCTACCGCCATTGTTATTCTGAGTGTTCATCAGGTTAGGTGTAGCCTACTGTCATTGTTACTCTAAGTGTTCATTAGGTTGGGTGTAGCCTACTGTCATTGTTATTCTGAGTGTTCATTAGGTTGGGTGTAGCCTACTGTCATTGTTACTCTAAGTGTTCATTAGAATGGGTGTAGCCTAGTGTCATTGTTATCCTGTGTGTTTATTACGTTGGGTTTAGCTTACTGCCATTGTAACTCTAAGTGTTCATTAGGTTTGTGTGTAGCCTCCCACCATTGTTACTCTGAGTGTTCATCAGGTTGGGTGTAGCCTACTGTCATTGTTACTCTAAGTGTTCATTAGGTTAGGTGTAGCCTACTGCCATTGTTATTCTGAGTGTTCATTAGGTTGAGTGTAGCCTACTGTCATTGTTACTCTAAGTGTTCATTAGAATGAGTGTAGCCTACTGTCATTGTTACTCTAAGTGTTCATCAGGTTGTGTGTAGCCTGCTGTCATTGTTTTTCTAAGGGTTCATTAGGTTGGGTGTAGCCTACTGTCATTGTTATTTTGAGTGTTCATTGGGTTGGGTGTAGCCTACTGTCATTGTTACTCTAAGTGTTCATTACGTTGAGTGTAGCCTAGTGTCATTGTTACTCTAAGTGTTCATTAGAATGGGTGTAGCCTACTGTCATTGTTACTCTAAGTGTTCATTAAGTTGAGTGTAGCCTACTGTCATTGTTACTCTAAGTGTTCATTAGAATGGGTGTAGCCTACTGTCATTGTTACTCTAAGTGTTCATTAGGTTGGGTGTAGCCTACTGTTATTGTTATTCTGAGTGTTCGTTGAGGTTGGGTGTAGCCTACTGTCATGTTACTCTAAGTGTTCATCAGGTTGGGTGTAGCCTACTGTCATTGTTATTCTAAGGGTTCATTAGGTGGGTGTAGCCTACTGTCATTGTTACTCTAAGTGTTCATTAGGTTGGGTGTAGCCTACCATCATTGTTACTCTGAGTGTTCGTTACCTTAAGTGTAGCCTACTGTCATGTTACTCTAAGTGTTCATCAGGTTGGGTGTAGCCTACTGTCATTGTTACTTTAAGTGTTCATTAGGATGGGTGTAGCCTACTGTCATTGTTATTCTGAGTGTTCATTAGGTTAGGTGTAGCCTACCGCCATTGTTATTCTGAGTGTTCGTTAGGTTGGGTGTAGCCTACTGTCATGTTACTCTAAGTGTTCATCAGGTTGGGTGTAGCCTACTGTTATTGTTATTCTAAGTGTTCATTAGGTTGGGTGTAGCCTAGTGCCATTGTTATTCTGAGTTTTTATTACTTTAGGTGTAGCTTACTGTCATTGTTACTCTAAGTGTTCATTAGGTTGGGTGTAGCCCCCGCCATTGTTATTCTGAGTGTTCATTAGGTTGGGTGTAGCCTACTGTCATTGTTACTCTAAGTGTTCATTAGAATGGGTGTAGCCTACTGTCATTGTTACTCTAAGTGTTCATTAGGTTGGGTGTAGCCTACTGTCATTGTTATTTTGAGTGTTCATTAGGTTGGGTGTAGCCTACTGTCATTGTTATTCTAAATGTTCATTAGGTTGGGTGTAGCCTAGCATCATTGTTACTCTAATTGTTCATTAGGTTGGGTGTAGCCTACTGTCATTGTTACTCTAAGTGTTCATTAGGTTAGGTGTAGCCTACTGTTATTGTTATTCTAGGTGTTCGTTAGGTTGGGTGTAGCCTACTGTCATTGTTACACTAAGTGTTCATTAGGTTGGGTGTAGCCCACTGTTATTGTTACTCTAAGTGTTCATTAGAATGGGTGTAGCCTACTGTCATTGTTACTCTAAGTGTTCATTAGGTTGAGTGTAGCCTACTGTCATTGTTACTCTAAGTGTTCATTAGGTTGGGTGTAGCCTAGTGTCATTGTTATTCTGAGTGTTTATTACGTTAGGTGTAGCTTACTGGCATTGTTACTCTAAGTGTTCATTAGGTTGGGTGTAGCCTCCCGCCATTGTTATTCTGAGTGTTCATCAGGTTATGGTGTAGCCTACTGTCATTGTTACTCTAAGTGTTCATTGTTGGGTGTAGCCTACTGTCATTGTTACTCTAAGTGTTCATTAGGTTGGGTGTAGCCTACTGTCATTGTTACTCTAAGTGTTCATTAGGTTGGGTGTAGCCTACTGTCATTGTTATTCTGAGTGTTCATTAGGTTAGGTGTAGTCTACTGTCATTGTTACTCTAAGTGTTCGTTAGGTTAGATGTAGCCTACCGCCATTGTTTTTCTGAGTGTTCATTAGATTAGGTGTAGTCTACTGTCATTGTTACTCTAAGTGTTCATTAGGTTAGATGTAGCCTACCGCCATTGTTATTCTGAGTGTTCATTAGGTTGGGTGTAGCCTACTGTTATTGTTATTCTAAGTGTTCATTAGGATGGGTGTAGCCTACTGTCATTGTTATTCTGAGTGTTCATCAGGTTGGGTGTAGCCTACTGTCATTGTTACTCTAAGTGTTCATTGGGTTGGGTGTAGCCTACCGCCATTGTTATTCTGAGTGTTCATCAGGTTGGGTGTAGCCTACTGTCATTGTTACTCTAAGAGTTCATTAGGTTGGGTGTAGCCTACTGTCATTGTTACTCTGAGTGTTCATTACGTTAGGTGTAGCCTACTGTCATTGTTACTCTAAGTGTTCATCAGGTTGGGTGTAGCCTGCTGTCATTGTTTTGTAAGAGTTCATTAGTTTGGGTGTAGCCTACTGTCATTGTTATTTTAAGTGTTCATTAGGTTGGGTGTAGCCTACTGTCATTGTTACTCTAAGTGATCATTAGGTTGGGTGTAGCCTACTGTCATTGTTACTCTAAGTGTTCATTAGGATGGGTGTAGCCTAATGTCATTGTTACACTAAGTGTTCATTAGGTTGGGTGTAGCCCACTGTTATTGTTATTCTGAGTGTTCGTTAGGTTGGGTGTAGCCTACTGTCATTTTACTCTAAGTGTTCATCAGGTTGGGTGTAGCCTACTGTCATTGTTATTCTAAGGGTTCATTAGGTTGGGTGTAGCCTACTGTCATTGTTATTCTAAATGTTCATTAGGTTAGGTGTAGCCTAGCATCATTGTTACTCTAATTGTTCATTAGGTTGGGAGTAGCCTACTATCAATGTTACTCTAAGTGTTCATTAGGTTGGGTGTAGCCTCCCACCATTGTTACTCTGAGTGTTGATCAGGTTAGGTGTAGCCTACTGTCATTGTTACTCTAAGTGTTAATTAGGTTGGGTGTAGCCTACCGCCATTGTTATTCTGAGTGTTCATTAGGTTGAGTGTAGCCTACTGTCATTGTTACTCTAAGTGTTCATTAGAATGAGTGTAGCCTACTGTCATTGTTACTCTAAGTGTTCATCAGGTTGTGTGTAGCCTGCTGTCATTGTTTTCTAAGGGTTCATTAGGTTGGGTGTAGCCTACTGTCATTGTTATTTTGAGTGTTCATTAGGTTGGGTGTAGCCTACTGTCATTGTTACTCTAAGTGATCATTACGTTGAGGGTAGCCTACTGTCATTGTTACTCTAAGTGTTCATTAGAATGGGTGTAGCCTACTGTCATTGTTACTCTAAGTGTTCATTAGGTTGGGTGTAGCCTACTGTTATTGTTATTCTGAGTGTTCGTTAGGTTGGGTGTAGCCTACTGTCATGTTACTCTAAGTGTTCATCAGGTTGGGTGTAGCCTACTGTCATTGTTATTCTAAGGGTTCGTTAGGTTGGGTGTAGCCTATTGTCATTGTTATTTTGAGTGTTCATTAGGTTGGGTGTAGCCTACTGTCATTGTTATTCTAAATGTTCATTAGGTTAGGTGTAGCCTAGCATCATTGTTACTCTAATTGTTCATTAGGTTGGGAGTAGCCTACTATCAATGTTACTCTAAGTGTTCATTAGGTTGGGTGTAGCCTACTGTTATTATTATTCTGAGTGTTCGTTAGGTTGGGTGTAGCCTACTGTCATGTTACTCTAAGTGTTCATCAGGTTGGGTGTAGCCTACTGTTATTGTTACTCTAAGTGTTCATTAGAATGGGTGTAGCCTAGTGTCATTGTTATTCTGAGTGTTTATTACGTTAGGTGTAGCTTACTGGCATTGTTACTCTAAGTGTTCATTAGGTTGGGTGTAGCCTCCCGCCATTGTTATTTTGAGTGTTCATCAGGTTAGGTGTAGCCTACTGTCATTGTTACTCTAAGTGCTCATTAAGTTGGGTGTAGCCTACTGTCATTGTTACTCTAAGTGTTCATTAGGTTGGGTGTAGCCTACTGTCATTGTTACTCTAAGTGTTCATTAGGTTGGGTGTAGCCTACTGTCATTGTTATTCTGAGTGTTCATTAGGTTAGGTGTAGTCTACTGTCATTGTTACTCTAAGTGTTCGTTAGGTTAGATGTAGCCTACCGCCATTGTTTTTCTGAGTGTTCATTAGATTAGGTGTAGCCTACTGTCATTGTTACTCTAAGTGTTCTTTAGGTTAGATGTAGCCTACCGCCATTGTTATTCTGAGTGTTCATTAGGTTGGGTGTAGCCTACTGTTATTGTTATTCTAAGTGTTCATTAGGATGGGTGTAGCCTACTGTCATTGTTACTCTAAGAGTTCATTAGTTTGGGTGTAGCCTACTGTCATTGTTACTCTGAGTGTTCGTTACGTTAAGTGTAGCCTACTGTCATTGTTACTCTAAGTGTTCATCAGGTTGGGTGTAGCCTGCTGTCATTGTTTTTCTAAGAGTTCATTAGGTTGGGTGTAGCCTACTGTCATTGTTATTTTAAGTGTTCATTAGGTTGGGTGTAGCCTACTGTCATTGTTACTCTAAGTGTTCATTAGGTTGAGTGTAGCCTACTGTCATTGTTACTCTAAGTGTTCATTAGAATGGGTGTAGCCTACTGTCATTGTTACTCTAAGTGTTCATTAGGTTGGGTGTAGCCCACTGTTATTGTTATTCTGAGTGTTCGTTAGGTTGGGTGTAGCCTACTGTCATTTTACTCTAAGTGTTCATCAGGTTGGGTGTAGCCTGCTGTCATTGTTTTTCTAAGAGTTCATTAGGTTGGGTGTAGCCTACTGTCATTGTTATTTTAAGTGTTCATTAGAATGGGTGTAGCCTAATGTCATTGTTACACTAAGTGTTCATTAGGTTGGGTGTAGCCCACTGTTATTGTTATTCTGAGTGTTCGTTAGGTTGGGTGTAGCCTACTGTCATTTTACTCTAAGTGTTCATCAGGTTGGGTGTAGCCTACTGTCATTGTTATTCTAAGGGTTCATTAGGTTGGGTGTAGCCTACTGTCATTGTTATTCTAAATGTTCATTAGGTTAGGTGTAGCCTAGCATCATTGTTACTCTAATTGTTCATTAGGTTGGGTGTAGCCTACTATCAATGTTACTCTAAGTGTTCATTAGGTTGGGTGTAGCCTCCCACCATTGTTACTCTGAGTGTTGATCAGGTTGGGTGTAGCCTACTGTCATTGTTACTCTAAGTGTTATTAGGTTAGGTGTAGCCTACCGCCATTGTTATTCTGAGTGTTCATTAGGTTGAGTGTAGCCTACTGTCATTGTTACTCTAAGTGTTCATTAGAATGAGTGTAGCCTACTGTCATTGTTACTCTAAGTGTTCATCAGGTTGTGTGTAGCCTGCTGTCATTGTTTTCTAAGGGTTCATTAGGTTGGGTGTAGCCTACTGTCATTGTTATTTTGAGTGTTCATTAGGTTGGGTGTAGCCTACTGTCATTGTTACTCTAAGTGATCATTACGTTGAGTGTAGCCTACTGTCATTGTTACTCTAAGTGTTCATTAGAATGGGTGTAGCCTACTGTCATTGTTACTCTAAGTGTTCATTAGGTTGGGTGTAGCCTACTGTTATTGTTATTCTGAGTGTTCGTTAGGTTGGGTGTAGCCTACTGTCATGTTACTCTAAGTGTTCATCAGGTTGGGTGTAGCCTACTGTCATTGTTATTCTAAGGGTTCGTTAGGTTGGGTGTAGCCTATTGTCATTGTTATTTTGAGTGTTCATTAGGTTGGGTGTAGCCTACTGTCATTGTTATTCTAAATGTTCATTAGGTTAGGTGTAGCCTAGCATCATTGTTACTCTAATTGTTCATTAGGTTGGGATTAGCCTACTATCAATGTTACTCTAAGTGTTCATTAGGTTGGGTGTAGCCTACTGTTATTATTATTCTGAGTGTTCGTTAGGTTGGGTGTAGCCTACTGTCATGTTACTCTAAGTGTTCGTTAGGTTGGGTGTAGCCTACTGTCATGTTACTCTAAGTGTTCATCAGGTTGGGTGTAGCCTACTGTTATTGTTACTCTAAGTGTTCATTAGAATGGGTGTAGCCTAGTGTCATTGTTATTCTAAATGTTTATTACGTTGGGTGTAGCTTACTGGCATTGTTACTCTAAGTGTTCATTAGGTTGGGTGTAGCCTCCCGCCATTGTTATTCTGAGTGTTCATCAGGTTGGGTGTAGCCTACTGTCATTGTTACTCTAAGTGTTCATTAGGTTGGGTGTAGCCTACTGTCATTGTTATTCTGAGTGTTCATTAGGTTGGGTGTAGCCTACTGTCATTGTTATTCTAAGTGTTCATTAGGATGGGTGTAGCCTACTGTCATTGTTACTCTAAGTGTTCATTAGGTTGGGTGTAGCCTACTGTCATTGTTACTCTGAGTGTTCATTAGGTTAAGTGTAGCCTACTGTCATTGTTACTCTAAGTGTTCATCAGGTTGGGTGTAGCCTACTGTCATTGTTTTTCTAAGTGTTCATTAGGTTGGGTGTAGCCTACTGTCATTGTTATTCTAAATGTTCATTAGGTTGGGTGTAGCCTAGCATCATTGTTACTCTAATTGTTCATTAGGTTGGGTGTAGCCTACTGTCATTGTTACTCTAAGTGTTCATTAGGTTGGGTGTAGCCTCCCGCCATTGTTATTCTGAGTGTTCATCAGGTTAGGTGTAGCCTACTGTCATTGTTACTCTAAGTGTTCATTAGGTTGGGTGTAGCCTACTGTCATTGTTACTCTAAGTGTTCATTAGGTTGGGTGTAGCCTACTGTTATTGTTATTCGTTAGGAGTGTTCATTTTACTCTAAGTGGTTGGGTGTAGCCTACTGTCATTGTTACTCTAAGTGTTCATTAGGTTGGGTGTAGCCTACTGTCATTGTTTTTCTAAGTGTTCATTAGGTTGGGTGTAGCCTACTGTCATTGTTATTCTAAGTGTTCATTAGGTTGGGTGTAGCCTACTGTCATTGTTACTCTAAGTGTTCATTAGGTTGGGTGTAGCCTACTGTCATTGTTATTCTAAGTGTTCATTAGGTTGGGTGTAGCCTACTGTCATTGTTACTCTAATTGTTCATTAGGTTGGGTGTAGCCTACTATCATTGTTACTCTAAGTGTTCATTAGGTTGGGTGTAGCCTCCCACCATTGTTACTCTGAGTGTTCATCAGGTTAGGTGTAGCCTACTGTCATTGTTACTCTAAGTGTTCATTAGGTTAGGTGTAGCCTACCGCCATTGTTATTCTGAGTGTTCATTAGGTTGAGTGTAGCCTACTGTCATTGTTACTCTAAGTGTTCATTAGAATGAGTGTAGCCTACTGTCATTGTTACTCTAAGTGTTCATCAGGTTGTGTGTAGCCTGCTGTCATTTTTCTAAGGGTTCATTAGGTTGGGTGTAGCCTACTGTCATTGTTATTTTGAGTGTTCATTAGGTTGGGTGTAGCCTACTGTCATTGTTACTCTAAGTGATCATTACGTTGAGTGTAGCCTACTGTCATTGTTACTCTAAGTGTTCATTAGAATGGGTGTAGCCTACTGTCATTGTTACTCTAAGTGTTCATTAGGTTGGGTGTAGCCTACTGTTATTGTTATTCTGAGTGTTCGTTAGGTTGGGTGTAGCCTACTGTCATGTTACTCTAAGTGTTCATCAGGTTGGGTGTAGCCTACTGTCATTGTTATTCTAAGGGTTCATTAGGTTGGGTGTAGCCTATTGTCATTGTTATTTTGAGTGTTCATTAGGTTGGGTGTAGCCTACTGTCATTGTTATTCTAAATGTTCATTAGGTTAGGTGTAGCCTAGCATCATTGTTACTCTAATTGTTCATTAGGTTGGGAGTAGCCTACTATCAATGTTACTCTAAGTGTTCATTAGGTTAGGTGTAGCCTACTGTTATTATTATTCTGAGTGTTCGTTAGGTTGGGTGTAGCCTACTGTCATGTTACTCTAAGTGTTCGTTAGGTTGGGTGTAGCCTACTGTCATGTTACTCTAAGTGTTCATCAGGTTGGGTGTAGCCTACTGTTATTGTTACTCTAAGTGTTCATTAGAATGGGTGTAGCCTAGTGTCATTGTTATTCTGAGTGTTTATTACGTTGGGTGTAGCTTACTGGCATTGTTACTCTAAGTGTTCATTAGGTTGGGTGTAGCCTCCCGCCATTGTTATTCTGAGTGTTCATCAGGTTGGGTGTAGCCTACTGTCATTGTTACTCTAAGTGTTCATTAAGTTGGGTGTAGCCTACTGTCATTGTTACTCTAAGTGTTCATTAGGTTGGGTGTAGCCTACTGTCATTGTTACTCTAAGTGTTCATTAGGTTGGGTGTAGCCTACTGTCATTGTTATTCTGAGTGTTCATTAGGTTGGGTGTAGTCTACTGTCATTGTTACTCTAAGTGTTCATTAGGTTAGATGTAGCCTACCGCCATTGTTTTTCTGAGTGTTCATTAGATTAGGTGTAGTCTACTGTCATTGTTACTCTAAGTGTTCTTTAGGTTAGATGTAGCCTACCGCCATTGTTATTCTGAGTGTTCATTAGGTTGGGTGTAGCCTACTGTTATTGTTATTCTAAGTGTTCATTAGGATGGGTGTAGCCTACTGTCATTGTTATTCTGAGTGTTCATTAGGTTAGGTGTAGCCTACTGGCATTGTTACTCTAAGTGTTCATTAGGTTGGGTGTAGCCTCCCGCCATTGTTATTCTGAGTGTTCATCAGGTTGGGTGTAGCCTACTGTCATTGTTACTCTAAGTGTTCATTAGGTTGGGTGTAGCCTACTGTCATTGTTACTCTAAGTGTTCATTAGGTTGGGTGTAGCCTACTGTCATTGTTACTCTAAGTGTTCATTAGGTTGGGTGTAGCCTACTGTCATTGTTATTCTAAGTGTTCATTAGGTTAGGTGTAGCCTACTGTCATTGTTACTCTAAGTGTTCATTAGGTTAGATGTAGCCTACCGCCATTGTTTTCTGAGTGTTCATTAGGTTGGGTGTAGCCTACTGTCATTGTTACTCTAAGTGTTCATTAGGTTGGGTGTAGCCTACCGCCATTGTTATTCTGAGTGTTCATTAGGTTGGGTGTAGCCTACTGTCATTGTTATTCTAAGTGTTCATTAGGTTGGGTGTAGCCTACTGTCATTGTTACTCTAAGTGTTCATTAGGTTGGGTGTAGCCTACTGTCATTGTTACTCTGAGTGTTCGTTAGGTTAAGTGTAGCCTACTGTCATTGTTACTCTAAGTGTTCATCAGGTTGGGTGTAGCCTGCTGTCATTGTTTTTTCTAAGTGTTCATTAGGTTGGGTGTAGCCTACTGTCATTGTTATTTTAAGTGTTCATTAGGTTGGGTGTAGCCTACTGTCATTGTTACTCTAAGTGTTCATTAGGTTGAGTGTAGCCTACTGTCATTGTTACTCTAAGTGTTCATTAGAATGGGTGTAGCCTAATGTCATTGTTACTCTAAGTGTTCATTAGGTTGGGTGTAGCCCACTGTTATTGTTATTCTGAGTGTTCGTTAGGTTGGGTGTAGCCTACTGTCATTGTTACTCTAAGTGTTCATCAGGTTGGGTGTAGCCTACTGTCATTGTTATTCTAAGGGTTCATTAGGTTGGGTGTAGCCTACTGTCATTGTTATTCTAAATGTTCATTCGGTTGGGTGTAGCCTAGCATCATTGTTACTCTAATTGTTCATTAGGTTGGGTGTAGCCTACTATCAATGTTACTCTAAGTGTTCATTAGGTTGGGTGTAGCCTCCCGCCATTGTTATTCTGAGTGTTCATTAGGTTAGGTGTAGCCTACTGTCATTGTTACTCTAAGTGTTCATTAGGTTGGGTGTAGCCTACTGTCATTGTTTTTCTGAGTGTTCATTAGGTTGGGTGTAGCCTACTGTCATTGTTATTCTAAGTGTTCATTAGGTTGGGTGTAGCCTCCCGTCATTGTTATTCTGAGTGTTCATTAGGTTGGGTGTAGCCTACTGTCATTGTTACTCTAAGTGTTCATTAGGTTGGGTGTAGCCTACTGTCATTGTTACTCTAAGTGTTCATTAGGTTGGGTGTAGCCTACTGTCATTGTTACTCTAAGTGTTCATTAGGTTGGGTGTAGCCTACTGTCATTGTTATTCTGAGTGTTCATTAGGTTGGGTGTAGCCTACTGTCATTGTTACTCTAAGTGTTCATTAGGTTGGGTGTAGCCTACCGTCATTGTTATTCTAAGTGTTCATTAGGTTGGGTGTAGCATCATTGTTACTCTAAGTGTTCATTAGGTTGGGTGTAGCCTACTGTCATTGTTACTCTAAGTGTTCATTAGGTTGGGTGTAGCCTCCCGCCATTGTTATTCTGAGTGTTCATTAGGTTGGGTGTAGCCTACTGTCATTGTTACTCTAAGTGTTCATTAGGTTGGGTGTAGCCTACTGTCATTGTTACTCTAAGTGTTCATTAGGTTGGGTGTAGCCTACCATTGTTACTCTAAGTGTTCATCATTGTTGCTGTCATTGTTTTCTAAGTGTTCATTAGGTTGGGTGTAGCCTACTGTCATTGTTATTGTTGAGTGTTCATTAGGTTGGGTGTAGCCTACTGTCATTGTTACTCTAAGTGTTCATTAGGTTGAGTGTAGCCTACTGTCATTGTTACTCTAAGTGTTCATTAGAATGGGTGTAGCCTACTGTCATTGTTACTCTAAGTGTTCATTAGGTTGGGTGTAGCCTACTGTCATTGTTATTCTGAGTGTTCATTAGGTTGGGTGTAGCCTACTGTCATTGTTACTCTAAGTGTTCATCAGGTTGGGTGTAGCCTACTGTCATTGTTATTCTAAGGTTCATTAGGTTGGGTGTAGTGTCATTGTTATTTTGAGTGTTCATTAGGTTGGGTGTAGCCTACTGTCATTGTTATTCTAAGTGTTCATTAGGTTAGGTGTAGCCTACTGTCATTGTTACTCTAAGTGTTCATTAGGTTGGGTGTAGCCTACTGTCATTGTTACTCTAAGTGTTCATTAGGTTGGGTGTAGCCTACTGTCATTGTTATTCTGAGTGTTCATTAGGTTGGGTGTAGCCTACTGTCATTGTTACTCTAAGTGTTCATTAGGTTGGGTGTAGCCTACTGTCATTGTTACTCTAAGTGTTCATTAGGTTGGGTGTAGCCTACTGTCATTGTTACTCTAAGTGTTCATTAGGTTGGGTGTAGCCTAGTGTCATTGTTATTCTGAGTGTTCATTAGGTTGGGTGTAGCCTACTGTCATTGTTACTCTAAGTGTTCATTAGGTTGGGTGTAGCCTACTGTCATTGTTACTCTAAGTGTTCATTAGGTTGGGTGTAGCCTACTGTCATTGTTACTCTAAGTGTTCATTAGGTTGGGTGTAGCCTACTGTCATTGTTATTCTGAGTGTTCATTAGGTTGGGTGTAGCCTACTGTCATTGTTACTCTAAGTGTTCATTAGGTTAGATGTAGCCTACCTCATTGTTTTTCTGAGTGTTCATTAGGTTGGGTGTAGCCTACTGTCATTGTTACTCTAAGTGTTCATTAGGTTGGGTGTAGCCTACTGTCATTGTTATTCTGAGTGTTCATTAGGTTGGGTGTAGCCTACTGTCATTGTTATTCTAAGTGTTCATTAGGTTGGGTGTAGCCTACTGTCATTGTTATTCTGAGTGTTCATTAGGTTGGGTGTAGCCTACTGTCATTGTTACTCTAAGTGTTCATTAGGTTGGGTGTAGCCTACTGTCATTGTTTTCTAAGTGTTCATTAGGTTGGGTGTAGCCTACTGTCATTGTTATTCTAAGTGTTCATTAGGTTGGGTGTAGCCTACTGTCATTGTTACTCTAAGTGTTCATTAGGTTGGGTGTAGCCTACTGTCATTGTTACTCTAAGTGTTCATTAGGTTGGGTGTAGCCTACTGTCATTGTTACTCTAAGTGTTCATTAGGTTGGGTGTAGCCTACTGTTATTGTTATTCTGAGTGTTCGTTAGGTTGGGTGTAGCCTACTGTCATGTTACTCTAAGTGTTCATCAGGTTGGGTGTAGCCTACTGTCATTGTTATTCTAAGTGTTCATTAGGTTGGGTGTAGCCTACTGTCATTGTTATTCTAAGTGTTCATTAGGTTGGGTGTAGCCTAGCATCATTGTTACTCTAAGTGTTCATTAGGTTGGGTGTAGCCTACTATCATTGTTACTCTAAGTGTTCATTAGGTTGTAGCCTACTGCCATTGTTATTCTGAGTGTTCATTAGGTTGGGTGTAGCCTACTGTCATTGTTACTCTAAGTGTTCATTAGGTTGGGTGTAGCCTACTGTCATTGTTACTCTAAGTGTTCATTAGGTTGGGTGTAGCCTACTGTCATTGTTATTCTGAGTGTTCATTAGGTTGGGTGTAGCCTACTGTCATTGTTACTCTAAGTGTTCATTAGGTTAGGTGTAGCCTACCGCCATTGTTTTTCTGAGTGTTCATTAGGTTTGGGTGTAGCCTACTGTCATTGTTACTCTAAGTGTTCATTAGGTTAGGTGTAGCCTACCGCCATTGTTATTCTGAGTGTTCATTAGGTTGGGTGTAGCCTACTGTCATTGTTATTCTAAGTGTTCATTAGGTTGGGTGTAGCCTACTGTCATTGTTACTCTAAGTGTTCATTAGGTTGGGTGTAGCCTACTGTCATTGTTATTCTGAGTGTTCATTAGGTTGGGTGTAGCCTACTGTCATTGTTACTCTAAGTGTTCATTAGGTTGGGTGTAGCCTACTGTCATTGTTATTCTAAGTGTTCATTAGGTTGGGTGTAGCCTACTGTCATTGTTATTCTAAGTGTTCATTAGGTTGGGTGTAGCCTACTGTCATTGTTACTCTAAGTGTTCATTAGGTTGAGTGTAGCCTACTGTCATTGTTACTCTAAGTGTTCATTAGAATGGGTGTAGCCTACTGTCATTGTTACTCTAAGTGTTCATTAGGTTGGGTGTAGCCCACTGTCATTGTTATTCTGAGTGTTCGTTAGGTTGGGTGTAGCCTACTGTCATTGTTACTCTAAGTGTTCATCAGGTTGGGTGTAGCCTACTGTCATTGTTATTCTAAGTGTTCATTAGGTTGGGTGTAGCCTACCACCATTGTTACTCTGAGTGTTCATTAGGTTAGGTGTAGCCTACTGTCATTGTTACTCTAAGTGTTCATTAGGTTAGGTGTAGCCTACCGTCATTGTTATTCTGAGTGTTCATTAGGTTGAGGTGTAGCCTACTGTCATTGTTACTCTAAGTGTTCATTAGGTTGGGTGTAGCCTACTGTCATTGTTATTCTAAGGGTTCATTAGGTTGGGTGTAGCCTACTGTCATTGTTATTTGAGTGTTCATTGGGTTGGGTGTAGCCTACTGTCATTGTTACTCTAAGTGTTCATTACGTTGGGTGTAGCCTACTGTCATTGTTACTCTAAGTGTTCATTAGAATGGGTGTAGCCTACTGTCATTGTTACTCTAAGTGTTCATTAGGTTGGGTGTAGCCTACTGTCATTGTTATTCTGAGTGTTCATTAGGTTGGGTGTAGCCTACTGTCATTGTTACTCTAAGTGTTCATCAGGTTGGGTGTAGCCTACTGTCATTGTTATTCTAAGTGTTCATTAGGTTGGGTGTAGCCTACTGTCATTGTTATTCTGAGTGTTCATTAGGTTGGGTGTAGCCTACTGTCATTGTTATTCTAAGTGTTCATTAGGTTAGGTGTAGCCTACTGTCATTGTTACTCTAAGTGTTCATTAGGTTGGGTGTAGCCTACTGTCATTGTTACTCTAAGTGTTCATTAGGTTAGGTGTAGCCTACTGTCATTGTTATTCTGAGTGTTCATTAGGTTGGGTGTAGCCTACTGTCATTGTTACTCTGAGTGTTCATTAGGTTAGGTGTAGCCTACTGTCATTGTTACTCTAAGTGTTCATTAGGTTGGGTGTAGCCTACCGTCATTGTTATTCTGAGTGTTCATTAGGTTGGGTGTAGCCTACTGTCATTGTTACTCTAAGTGTTCATTAGGTTGGGTGTAGCCTACTGTCATTGTTATCCTGAGTGTTCATTAGGTTGGGTGTAGCCTACTGTCATTGTTACTCTAAGTGTTCATTAGGTTGGGTGTAGCCTCCACCATTGTTATTCTGAGTGTTCATTAGGTTGAGTGTAGCCTACTGTCATTGTTACTCTAAGTGTTCATTAGGTTGGGTGTAGCCTACTGTCATTGTTACTCTAAGTGTTCATTAGGTTGGGTGTAGCCTACTGTCATTGTTATTCTGAGTGTTCATTAGGTTGGGTGTAGCCTACTGTCATTGTTACTCTAAGTGTTCATCAGGTTGGGTGTAGCCTACTGTCATTGTTATTCTAAGTGTTCATTAGGTTGGGTGTAGCCTACTGTCATTGTTATTCTAAGTGTTCATTAGGTTGGGTGTAGCCTACTGTCATTGTTATTCTAAGTGTTCATTAGGTTGGGTGTAGCCTACCGTCATTGTTACTCTAAGTGTTCATTAGGTTGGGTGTAGCCTACTGTCATTGTTACTCTAAGTGTTCATTAGGTTGGGTGTAGCCTACTGTCATTGTTATTCTGAGTGTTCATTAGGTTGGGTGTAGCCTACTGTCATTGTTATTCTGAGTGTTCATTAGGTTAGGTGTAGCCTACTGTCATTGTTACTCTAAGTGTTCATTAGGTTAGGTGTAGCCTACCGCCATTGTTATTCTGAGTGTTCATTAGGTTGGGTGTAGCCTACTGTCATTGTTACTCTAAGTGTTCATTAGGATGGGTGTAGCCTACTGTCATTGTTACTCTGAGTGTTCATTAGGTTGGGTGTAGCCTACTGTCATTGTTACTCTAAGTGTTCATTAGGTTGGGTGTAGCCTCCCACCATTGTTATTCTGAGTGTTCATTAGGTTGGGTGTAGCCTACTGTCATTGTTACTCTAAGTGTTCATTAGGTTGGGTGTAGCCTACTGTCATTGTTACTCTAAGTGTTCATTAGGTTGGGTGTAGCCTACTGTCATTGTTATTCTGAGTGTTCATTAGGTTGGGTGTAGCCTACTGTCATTGTTACTCTAAGTGTTCATTAGGTTGGGTGTAGCCTACTGTCATTGTTATTCTAAGTGTTCATTAGGTTGGGTGTAGCCTACTGTCATTGTTATTCTGAGTGTTCATTAGGTTGGGTGTAGCCTACTGTCATTGTTATTCTAAGTGTTCATTAGGTTGGGTGTAGCCTACTGTCATTGTTATTCTAAGTGTTCATTAGGTTGGGTGTAGCCTACTGTCATTGTTACTCTAAGTGTTCATTAGGTTGGGTGTAGCCTACTGTCATTGTTATTCTAAGTGTTCATTAGGTTGGGTGTAGCCTACTGTCATTGTTACTCTAAGTGTTCATTAGGTTGGGTGTAGCCTACTGTCATTGTTACTCTAAGTGTTCATTAGGTTGGGTGTAGCCTACTGTCATTGTTATTCTAAATGTTCATTAGGTTAGGTGTAGCCTAGCATCATTGTTACTCTAATTGTTCATTAGGTTGGGAGTAGCCTACTATCAATGTTACTCTAAGTGTTCATTAGGTTGGGTGTAGCCTCCCACCATTGTTACTCTGAGTGTTGATCAGGTTAGGTGTAGCCTACTGTCATTGTTACTCTAAGTGTTAATTAGGTTAGGTGTAGCCTACCGCCATTGTTATTCTGAGTGTTCATTAGGTTGAGTGTAGCCTACTGTCATTGTTACTCTAAGTGTTCATTAGAATGAGTGTAGCCTACTGTCATTGTTACTCTAAGTGTTCATCAGGTTGTGTGTAGCCTGCTGTCATTGTTTTTCTAAGGGTTCATTAGGTTGGGTGTAGCCTACTGTCATTGTTATTTTGAGTGTTCATTAGGTTGGGTGTAGCCTACTGTCATTGTTACTCTAAGTGATCATTACGTTGAGTGTAGCCTACTGTCATTGTTACTCTAAGTGTTCATTAGAATGGGTGTAGCCTACTGTCATTGTTACTCTAAGTGTTCATTAGGTTGGGTGTAGCCTACTGTTATTGTTATTCTGAGTGTTCGTTAGGTTGGGTGTAGCCTACTGTCATGTTACTCTAAGTGTTCATCAGGTTGGGTGTAGCCTACTGTCATTGTTATTCTAAGGGTTCGTTAGGTTGGGTGTAGCCTATTGTCATTGTTATTTTGAGTGTTCATTAGGTTGGGTGTAGCCTACTGTCATTGTTATTCTAAATGTTCATTAGGTTAGGTGTAGCCTAGCATCATTGTTACTCTAATTGTTCATTAGGTTGGGAGTAGCCTACTATCAATGTTACTCTAAGTGTTCATTAGGTTAGGTGTAGCCTACTGTTATTATTATTCTGAGTGTTCGTTAGGTTGGGTGTAGCCTACTGTCATGTTACTCTAAGTGTTCGTTAGGTTGGGTGTAGCCTACTGTCATGTTACTCTAAGTGTTCATCAGGTTGGGTGTAGCCTACTGTTATTGTTACTCTAAGTGTTCATTAGAATGGGTGTAGCCTAGTGTCATTGTTATTCTGAGTGTTTATTACGTTAGGTGTAGCTTACTGGCATTGTTACTCTAAGTGTTCATTAGGTTGGGTGTAGCCTCCCGCCATTGTTATTCTGAGTGTTCATCAGGTTAGGTGTAGCCTACTGTCATTGTTACTCTAAGTGCTCATTAAGTTGGGTGTAGCCTACTGTCATTGTTACTCTAAGTGTTCATTAGGTTGGGTGTAGCCTACTGTCATTGTTACTCTAAGTGTTCATTAGGTTGGGTGTAGCCTACTGTCATTGTTATTCTGAGTGTTCATTAGGTTAGGTGTAGTCTACTGTCATTGTTACTCTAAGTGTTCGTTAGGTTAGATGTAGCCTACCGCCATTGTTTTTCTGAGTGTTCATTAGATTAGGTGTAGTCTACTGTCATTGTTACTCTAAGTGTTCTTTAGGTTAGATGTAGCCTACCGCCATTGTTATTCTGAGTGTTCATTAGGTTGGGTGTAGCCTACTGTTATTGTTATTCTAAGTGTTCATTAGGATGGGTGTAGCCTACTGTCATTGTTACTCTAAGTGTTCATTAGGTTGGGTGTAGCCTACTGTCATTGTTACTCTGAGTGTTCGTTACGTTAAGTGTAGCCTACTGTCATTGTTACTCTAAGTGTTCATCAGGTTGGGTGTAGCCTGCTGTCATTGTTTTTCTAAGAGTTCATTAGGTTGGGTGTAGCCTACTGTCATTGTTATTTTAAGTGTTCATTAGGTTGGGTGTAGCCTACTGTCATTGTTACTCTAAGTGATCATTAGGTTGAGTGTAGCCTACTGTCATTGTTACTCTAAGTGTTCATTAGAATGGGTGTAGCCTAATGTCATTGTTACTCTAAGTGTTCATTAGGTTGGGTGTAGCCCACTGTTATTGTTATTCTGAGTGTTCGTTAGGTTAGGTGTAGCCTACTGTCATTGTTACTCTAAGTGTTCATCAGGTTGGGTGTAGCCTGCTGTCATTGTTTTTCTAAGAGTTCATTAGGTTGGGTGTAGCCTACTGTCATTGTTATTCTAAATGTTCATTCGGTTAGGTGTAGCCTAGCATCATTGTTACTCTAATTGTTCATTAGGTTGGGAGTAGCCTACTATCAATGTTACTCTAAGTGTTCATTAGGTTGGGTGTAGCCTCCCGCCATTGTTATTCTGAGTGTTCATCAGGTTAGGTGTAGCCTACTGTCATTGTTACTCTAAGTGTTCATTAAGTTGGGTGTAGCCTACTGTCATTGTTACTCTAAGTGTTCATTAGGTTGGGTGTAGCCCACTGTTATTGTTATTCTGAGTGTTCGTTAGGTTGGGTGTAGCCTACTGTCATTTTACTCTAAGTGTTCATTAGGTTGGATGTAGCCTGCTGTCATTGTTTTTCTAAGAGTTCATTAGGTTGGGTGTAGCCTACTGTCATTGTTATTTTAAGTGTTCATTAGAATGGGTGTAGCCTAATGTCATTGTTACACTAAGTGTTCATTAGGTTGGGTGTAGCCCACTGTTATTGTTATTCTGAGTGTTCGTTAGGTTGGGTGTAGCCTACTGTCATTTTACTCTAAGTGTTCATCAGGTTGGGTGTAGCCTACTGTCATTGTTATTCTAAGGGTTCATTAGGTTGGGTGTAGCCTACTGTCATTGTTATTCTAAATGTTCATTAGGTTAGGTGTAGCCTAGCATCATTGTTACTCTAATTGTTCATTAGGTTGGGAGTAGCCTACTATCAATGTTACTCTAAGTGTTCATTAGGTTGGGTGTAGCCTCCCACCATTGTTACTCTGAGTGTTGATCAGGTTAGGTGTAGCCTACTGTCATTGTTACTCTAAGTGTTAATTAGGTTAGGTGTAGCCTACCGCCATTGTTATTCTGAGTGTTCATTAGGTTGAGTGTAGCCTACTGTCATTGTTACTCTAAGTGTTCATTAGAATGAGTGTAGCCTACTGTCATTGTTACTCTAAGTGTTCATCAGGTTGTGTGTAGCCTGCTGTCATTGTTTTCTAAGGGTTCATTAGGTTGGGTGTAGCCTACTGTCATTGTTATTTTGAGTGTTCATTAGGTTGGGTGTAGCCTACTGTCATTGTTACTCTAAGTGATCATTACGTTGAGTGTAGCCTACTGTCATTGTTACTCTAAGTGTTCATTAGAATGGGTGTAGCCTACTGTCATTGTTACTCTAAGTGTTCATTAGGTTGGGTGTAGCCTACTGTTATTGTTATTCTGAGTGTTCGTTAGGTTGGGTGTAGCCTACTGTCATGTTACTCTAAGTGTTCATCAGGTTGGGTGTAGCCTACTGTCATTGTTATTCTAAGGGTTCGTTAGGTTGGGTGTAGCCTATTGTCATTGTTATTTTGAGTGTTCATTAGGTTGGGTGTAGCCTACTGTCATTGTTATTCTAAATGTTCATTAGGTTAGGTGTAGCCTAGCATCATTGTTACTCTAATTGTTCATTAGGTTGGGAGTAGCCTACTATCAATGTTACTCTAAGTGTTCATTAGGTTAGGTGTAGCCTACTGTTATTATTATTCTGAGTGTTCGTTAGGTTGGGTGTAGCCTACTGTCATGTTACTCTAAGTGTTCATTAGGTTGGGTGTAGCCTACTGTCATGTTACTCTAAGTGTTCATCAGGTTGGGTGTAGCCTACTGTTATTGTTACTCTAAGTGTTCATTAGAATGGGTGTAGCCTAGTGTCATTGTTATTCTGAGTGTTTATTACGTTAGGTGTAGCTTACTGGCATTGTTACTCTAAGTGTTCATTAGGTTGGGTGTAGCCTACTGTCATTGTTACTCTAAGTGTTCATTAGGTTGGGTGTAGCCTACTGTCATTGTTACTCTAAGTGTTCATTAGGTTGGGTGTAGCCTACTGTCATTGTTATTCTGAGTGTTCATTAGGTTGGGTGTAGTCTACTGTCATTGTTACTCTAAGTGTTCATTAGGTTAGATGTAGCCTACCGCCATTGTTTTTCTGAGTGTTCATTAGGTTAGGTGTAGTCTACTGTCATTGTTACTCTAAGTGTTCTTTAGGTTAGATGTAGCCTACCGCCATTGTTATTCTGAGTGTTCATTAGGTTGGGTGTAGCCTACTGTTATTGTTATTCTAAGTGTTCATTAGGTTGGGTGTAGCCTACTGTCATTGTTACTAAGTGTTCTGAGTGTTCATTACGTTAAGTGTAGCCTACTGTCATTGTTACTCTAAGTGTTCATCAGGTTGGGTGTAGCCTGCTGTCATTGTTTTTCTAAGAGTTCATTAGGTTGGGTGTAGCCTACTGTCATTGTTATTTTAAGTGTTCATTAGGTTGGGTGTAGCCTACTGTCATTGTTACTCTAAGTGATCATTAGGTTGAGTGTAGCCTACTGTCATTGTTACTCTAAGTGTTCATTAGAATGGGTGTAGCCTAATGTCATTGTTACTCTAAGTGTTCATTAGGTTGGGTGTAGCCCACTGTTATTGTTATTCTGAGTGTTCGTTAGGTTGGGTGTAGCCTACTGTCATTGTTACTCTAAGTGTTCATCAGGTTGGGTGTAGCCTACTGTCATTGTTATTCTAAGGGTTCATTAGGTTGGGTGTAGCCTACTGTCATTGTTATTCTAAATGTTCATTAGGTTGGGTGTAGCCTAGCATCATTGTTACCTAATTGTTCATTAGGTTGGGAGTAGCCTACCATCAATGTTACTCTAAGTGTTCATTAGGTTGGGTGTAGCCTCCCGCCATTGTTATTCTGAGTGTTCATCAGGTTGGGTGTAGCCTACTGTCATTGTTACTCTAAGTGCTCATTAGGTTGGGTGTAGCCTACTGTCATTGTTATGTTTCTAAGTGTTCATTAGGTTGGGTGTAGCCTACTGTCATTGTTATTCTGAGTGTTCATTAGGTTGGGTGTAGCCTACTGTCATTGTTACTCTAAGTGTTCATTAGGTTAGATGTAGCCTACCGCCATTGTTTTCTGAGTGTTCATTAGATTAGGTGTAGCCTACTGTCATTGTTACTCTAAGTGTTCATTAGGTTAGATGTAGCCTACCGCCATTGTTATTCTGAGTGTTCATTAGGTTGGGTGTAGCCTACTGTTATTGTTATTCTAAGTGTTCATTAGGATGGGTGTAGCCTACTGTCATTGTTACTCTAAGTGTTCATTAGGTTGGGTGTAGCCTACTGTCATTGTTATTCTGAGTGTTCGTTAGGTTAGGTGTAGCCTACTGTCATTGTTACTCTAAGTGTTCATCAGGTTGGGTGTAGCCTACTGTCATTGTTTTTCTAAGAGTTCATTAGGTTGGGTGTAGCCTATTGTCATTGTTATTTTGAGTGTTCATTAGGTTGGGTGTAGCCTACTGTCATTGTTATTCTAAATGTTCATTAGGTTAGGTGTAGCCTAGCATCATTGTTACTCTAATTGTTCATTAGGTTGGGTGTAGCCTACTATCAATGTTACTCTAAGTGTTCATTAGGTTGGGTGTAGCCTACTGTTATTATTATTCTGAGTGTTCGTTAGGTTGGGTGTAGCCTACTGTCATGTTACTCTAAGTGTTCGTTAGGTTGGGTGTAGCCTACTGTCATGTTACTCTAAGTGTTCATCAGGTTGGGTGTAGCCTACTGTTATTGTTACTCTAAGTGTTCATTAGAATGGGTGTAGCCTAGTGTCATTGTTATTCTGAGTGTTTATTACGTTAGGTGTAGCTTACTGGCATTGTTACTCTAAGTGTTCATTAGGTTGGGTGTAGCCTCCCGCCATTGTTATTTTGAGTGTTCATCAGGTTGGGTGTAGCCTACTGTCATTGTTACTCTAAGTGCTCATTAAGTTGGGTGTAGCCTACTGTCATTGTTACTCTAAGTGTTCATTAGGTTGGGTGTAGCCTACTGTCATTGTTACTCTAAGTGTTCATTAGGTTGGGTGTAGCCTACTGTCATTGTTATTCTGAGTGTTCATTAGGTTAGGTGTAGTCTACTGTCATTGTTACTCTAAGTGTTCGTTAGGTTAGATGTAGCCTACCGCCATTGTTTTCTGAGTGTTCATTAGATTGGGTGTAGTCTACTGTCATTGTTACTCTAAGTGTTCTTTAGGTTAGATGTAGCCTACCGCCATTGTTATTCTGAGTGTTCATTAGGTTGGGTGTAGCCTACTGTTATTGTTATTCTAAGTGTTCATTAGGATGGGTGTAGCCTACTGTCATTGTTACTCTAAGTGTTCATTAGGTTGGGTGTAGCCTACTGTCATTGTTACTCTGAGTGTTCGTTACGTTGGGTGTAGCCTACTGTCATTGTTACTCTAAGTGTTCATCAGGTTGGGTGTAGCCTGCTGTCATTGTTTTTTTAAGAGTTCATTAGGTTGGGTGTAGCCTACTGTCATTGTTATTTTAAGTGTTCATTAGGTTGGGTGTAGCCTACTGTCATTGTTACTCTAAGTGTTCATTAGGTTGAGTGTAGCCTACTGTCATTGTTACTCTAAGTGTTCATTAGAATGGGTGTAGCCTAATGTCATTGTTACTCTAAGTGTTCATTAGGTTGGGTGTAGCCCACTGTCATTGTTATTCTGAGTGTTCGTTAGGTTAGGTGTAGCCTACTGTCATTGTTACTCTAAGTGTTCATCAGGTTGGGTGTAGCCTACTGTCATTGTTTTTCTAAGAGTTCATTAGGTTGGGTGTAGCCTACTGTCATTGTTATTCTAAATGTTCATTCGGTTGGGTGTAGCCTAGCATCATTGTTACTCTAATTGTTCATTAGGTTGGGAGTAGCCTACTATCAATGTTACTCTAAGTGTTCATTAGGTTGGGTGTAGCCTCCCGCCATTGTTATTCTGAGTGTTCATCAGGTTAGGTGTAGCCTACTGTCATTCTTACTCTAAGTGCTCATTAAGTTGGGTGTAGCCTACTGTCATTGTTACTCTAAGTGTTCATTAGGTTGGGTGTAGCCCACTGTCATTGTTATTCTGAGTGTTCTGTTAGGTTGGGTGTAGCCTACTGTCATTTTACTCTAAGTGTTCATTAGGTTGGATGTAGCCTACTGTCATTGTTTTTCTAAGAGTTCATTAGGTTGGGTGTAGCCTACTGTCATTGTTATTTTAAGTGTTCATTAGAATGGGTGTAGCCTAATGTCATTGTTACACTAAGTGTTCATTAGGTTCGGTGTAGCCCACTGTTATTGTTATTCTGAGTGTTCGTTAGGTTGGGTGTAGCCTACTGTCATTTTACTCTAAGTGTTCATCAGGTTGGGTGTAGCCTACTGTCATTGTTATTCTAAGGGTTCATTAGGTTGGGTGTAGCCTACTGTCATTGTTATTCTAAATGTTCATTAGGTTAGGTGTAGCCTAGCATCATTGTTACTCTAATTGTTCATTAGGTTGGGTGTAGCCTACCATCATTGTTACTCTAAGTGTTCATTAGGTTGGGTGTAGCCTCCCACCATTGTTACTCTGAGTGTTGATCAGGTTAGGTGTAGCCTACTGTCATTGTTACTCTAAGTGTTAATTAGGTTAGGTGTAGCCTACCGCCATTGTTATTCTGAGTGTTCATTAGGTTGAGTGTAGCCTACTGTCATTGTTACTCTAAGTGTTCATTAGAATGAGTGTAGCCTACTGTCATTGTTACTCTAAGTGTTCATCAGGTTGTGTGTAGCCTGCTGTCATTGTTTTCTAAGGGTTCATTAGGTTGGGTGTAGCCTACTGTCATTGTTATTTTGAGTGTTCATTAGGTTGGGTGTAGCCTACTGTCATTGTTACTCTAAGTGATCATTACGTTGAGTGTAGCCTACTGTCATTGTTACTCTAAGTGTTCATTAGAATGGGTGTAGCCTACTGTCATTGTTACTCTAAGTGTTCATTAGGTTGGGTGTAGCCTACTGTTATTGTTATTCTGAGTGTTCGTTAGGTTGGGTGTAGCCTACTGTCATGTTACTCTAAGTGTTCATCAGGTTGGGTGTAGCCTACTGTCATTGTTATTCTAAGGGTTCGTTAGGTTGGGTGTAGCCTATTGTCATTGTTATTTTGAGTGTTCATTAGGTTGGGTGTAGCCTACTGTCATTGTTATTCTAAATGTTCATTAGGTTAGGTGTAGCCTAGCATCATTGTTACTCTAATTGTTCATTAGGTTGGGAGTAGCCTACCATCAATGTTACTCTAAGTGTTCATTAGGTTAGGTGTAGCCTACTGTTATTATTATTCTGAGTGTTCTGTTAGGTTGGGTGTAGCCTACTGTCATGTTACTCTAAGTGTTCGTTAGGTTGGGTGTAGCCTACTGTCATGTTACTCTAAGTGTTCATCAGGTTGGGTGTAGCCTACTGTTATTGTTACTCTAAGTGTTCATTAGAATGGGTGTAGCCTAGTGTCATTGTTATTCTGAGTGTTTATTACGTTAGGTGTAGCTTACTGGCATTGTTACCTAAGTGTTCATTAGGTTGGGTGTAGCCTACTGTCATTGTTACTCTAAGTGTTCATTAGGTTGGGTGTAGCCTACTGTCATTGTTACTCTAAGTGTTCATTAGGTTGGGTGTAGCCTACTGTCATTGTTATTCTGAGTGTTCATTAGGTTGGGTGTAGTCTACTGTCATTGTTACTCTAAGTGTCTGTTAGGTTAGATGTAGCCTACCGCCATTGTTTTTCTGAGTGTTCATTAGATTGGGTGTAGTCTACTGTCATTGTTACCTAAGTGTTCTTAGGTTAGATGTAGCCTACCGCCATTGTTATTCTGAGTGTTCATTAGGTTGGGTGTAGCCTACTGTTATTGTTATTCTAAGTGTTCATTAGGATGGGTGTAGCCTACTGTCATTGTTACTCTGAGTGTTCATTACGTTAAGTGTAGCCTACTGTCATTGTTACTCTAAGTGTGTATCAGGTTGGGTGTAGCCTGCTGTCATTGTTTTCTAAGAGTTCATTAGGTTGGGTGTAGCCTACTGTCATTGTTATTTTAAGTGTTCATTAGGTTGGGTGTAGCCTACTGTCATTGTTACCTAAGTGATCATTGTTGAGTGTAGCCTACTGTCATTGTTACTCTAAGTGTTCATTAGAATGGGTGTAGCCTAATGTCATTGTTACTCTAAGTGTTCATTAGGTTGGGTGTAGCCCACTGTTATTGTTATTCTGAGTGTTCGTTAGGTTGGGTGTAGCCCACCGTCATGTTACTCTAAGTGTTCATCAGGTTGGGTGTAGCCTACTGTCATTGTTATTCTAAGGGTTCATTAGGTTGGGTGTAGCCTACTCTCATTGTTATTCTAAATGTTCATTCGGTTAGGTGTAGCCTAGCATCATTGTTACCTAATTGTTCATTAGGTTGGGAGTAGCCTACCATCAATGTTACTCTAAGTGTTCATTAGGTTGGGTGTAGCCTCCCGCCATTGTTATTCTGAGTGTTCATCAGGTTAGGTGTAGCCTACTGTCATTACTCTAAGTGCTCATTAAGTTGGGTGTAGCCTACTGTCATTGTTACTCTAAGTGTTCATTAGGTTGGGTGTAGCCTACTGTCATTGTTATTCTGAGTGTTCATTAGGTTAGGTGTAGTCTACTGTCATTGTTACTCTAAGTGTTCGTTAGGTTAGATGTAGCCTACCGCCATTGTTTTTCTGAGTGTTCATTAGATTAGGTGTAGTCTACTGTCATTGTTACTCTAAGTGTTCTTTAGGTTAGATGTAGCCTACCGCCATTGTTATTCTGAGTGTTCATTAGGTTGGGTGTAGCCTACTGTTATTGTTATTCTAAGTGTTCATTAGGATGGGTGTAGCCTACTGTCATTGTTACTCTAAGAGTTCATTAGGTTGGGTGTAGCCTACTGTCATTGTTACTCTGAGTGTTCGTTACGTTAAGTGTAGCCTACTGTCATTGTTACTCTAAGTGTTCATCAGGTTGGGTGTAGCCTGCTGTCATTGTTTTTCTAAGAGTTCATTAGGTTGGGTGTAGCCTACTGTCATTGTTATTTTAAGTGTTCATTAGGTTGGGTGTAGCCTACTGTCATTGTTACCTAAGTGATCATTGTTGAGTGTAGCCTACTGTCATTGTTACTCTAAGTGTTCATTAGAATGGGTGTAGCCTAATGTCATTGTTACTCTAAGTGTTCATTAGGTTGGGTGTAGCCCACTGTTATTGTTATTCTGAGTGTTCGTTAGGTTGGGTGTAGCCTACTGTCATGTTACTCTAAGTGTTCATCAGGTTGGGTGTAGCCTACTGTCATTGTTATTCTAAGGGTTCATTAGGTTGGGTGTAGCCTCCCACCATTGTTACTCTGAGTGTTCATCAGGTTGGGTGTAGCCTACTGTCATTGTTACTCTAAGTGTTAATTAGGTTAGATGTAGCCTACCGCCATTGTTATTCTGAGTGTTCATTAGGTTGAGTGTAGCCTACTGTCATTGTTACTCTAAGTGTTCATCAGGTTGTGTGTAGCCTGCTGTCATTGTTTTTCTAAGGGTTCATTAGGTTGGGTGTAGCCTACTGTCATTGTTATTTTGAGTGTTCGTTGGGTTGGGTGTAGCTTACTGTCATTGTTACTCTAAGTGATCATTACGTTGAGTGTAGCCTACTGTCATTGTTACTCTAAGTGTTCATTAGAATGGGTGTAGCCTACTGTCATTTTTACTCTAAGTGTTCATTAGGTTGGGTGTAGCCTACTGTTATTGTTATTCTGAGTGTTCGTTAGGTTGGGTGTAGCCTACTGTCATGTTACTCTAAGTGTTCATCAGGTTGGGTGTAGCCTACTGTCATTGTTATTCTAAAGGTTCATTAGGTTGGGTGTAGCCTACTGTCATTGTTATTTTGAGTGTTCATTAGGTTGGGTGTAGCCTACTGTCATTGTTATTCTAAGTGTTCATTAGGTTAGGTGTAGCCTATCGTCATTGTTACCTAATTGTTCATTAGGTTGGGAGTAGCCTACTATCAATGTTACTCTAAGGGTTCATTAGGTTAGGTGTAGCCAACTGTGATTGTTATTCTGAGTGTTCGTTAGGTTGGGTGTAGCCTACTGTCATTGTTATTCTGAGTGTTCATTAGGTTAGGTGTAGTCTACTGTCATTGTTACCTAAGTGTTCGTTAGGTTAGATGTAGCCTACCGCCATTGTTATTCTGAGTGTTCATTAGGTTGGGTGTAGCCTACTGTTATTGTTACTATAAGTGTTCATTAGAATGAGTGTAGCCTAGTGTCATTGTTATCCTGAGTGTTTATTACGTTAGGTTTAGCTTACTGCCATTGTAACTCTAAGTGTTCATTAGGTTGGGTGTAGCTCCCACCATTGTTATTCTGAGTGTTCATTAGGTTGAGTGTAGCCTACTGTCATTGTTACCTAAGTGTTCATTAGAATGGGTGTAGCCTACTGTCATTGTTACTCTAAGTGTTCATTAGGTTGGGTGTAGCCTACTGTTATTGTTATTCTGAGTGTTCGTTAGGTTGGGTGTAGCCTACTGTCATGTTACTCTAAGTGTTCATCAGGTTGGGTGTAGCCTACTGTCATTGTTATTCTAAAGGTTCATTAGGTTGGGTGTAGCCTACTGTCATTGTTATTTTGAGTGTTCATTAGGTTGGGTGTAGCCTACTGTCATTGTTATTCTAAGTGTTCATTAGGTTAGGTGTAGCCTATCGTCATTGTTACTCTAATTGTTCATTAGGTTGGGAGTAGCCTACTATCAATGTTACTCTAAGGGTTCATTAGGTTAGGTGTAGCCAACTGTGATTGTTATTCTGAGTGTTCGTTAGGTTGGGTGTAGCCTACTGTCATTGTTATTCTGAGTGTTCATTAGGTTAGGTGTAGTCTACTGTCATTGTTACTCTAAGTGTTCGTTAGGTTAGATGTAGCCTACCGCCATTGTTATTCTGAGTGTTCATTAGGTTGGGTGTAGCCTACTGTTATTGTTACTATAAGTGTTCATTAGAATGAGTGTAGCCTAGTGTCATTGTTATCCTGAGTGTTTATTACGTTAGGTTTAGCTTACTGCCATTGTAACTCTAAGTGTTCATTAGGTTGGGTGTAGCCCCACCATTGTTATTCTGAGTGTTCATTAGGTTGAGTGTAGCCTACCGTCATTGTTACCTAAGTGTTCATTAGAATGGGTGTAGCCTACTGTCATTGTTACTCTAAGTGTTCATTAGGTTGGGTGTAGCCTACTGTTATTGTTATTCTGAGTGTTCGTTAGGTTGGGTGTAGCCTACTGTCATGTTACTCTAAGTGTTCTTCAGGTTGGGTGTAGCCTGCTGTCATTGTTATTCTAAGGGTTCATTAGGTTGGGTTTAGCCTACCTCATTGTTATTTTGAGTGTTCATTAGGTTGGGTGTAGCCTACTGTCATTGTTATTTTGAGTGTTCATTAGGTTCGGTGTAGCATACTGTCATTGTTATTCTAAATGTTCATTAGGTTAGGTGTAGCCTAGCATCATTGTTACCTAATTGTTCATTAGGTTGGGAATAGCCTACTGTCATTGTTATTCTAAGTGTTCATCAGATTGGGTGTAGCCTATTGTCATTGTTACTCTAAATGCTCATTAAGTTGAGTGTAGGCTACTGTCATTGTTACTCTAAGTGTTCATTAGGTTGGGTGTAGCCTACTGTCATTGTTACTCTAAGTGTTCATTAGGTTGGGTGAAGCCTAATGTCATTGTTATTCTGAGTGTTCATTAGTTAGGTTCAACTCGTGCACCAAACACGCTCGCCCTCTCAACCGTGGGGGCATTATAATGTGACGGTCAATTCCACTAGTCGTTGGAAAAGAGTGGTTCAAGAGTTGGTAGTGGTTGATGATGACCAGCTGCCTTTTCTCGAGTCATACACTGCTAAATTAGGGAAGACTAGCGCAGATAGCCCTTGTGTAGCTTCACGTAAAATAAAAAAAAAAAATCGTGCACCATCCAAGAATTAATGTTTCAGGGTAAAACCCTATCAACAAGTTCATAACTTTGAAGATAACTTTACATATCTTTATTCAAAAATAATTTAAAAATATAAATATACGATACAAATAGCATGTGTAAAACGAAAGTAATTTTTGAAATGAGGAAAAAATGATATATTTTAATACGAAACAAAATTGTAAATATATTATATAAAACGTTTTGCAATTACACTGAGGCTGAAAGTCTAAAGAGTTTGTTTATGATGGTTTTTAACTTTATCTCAGCCTAAACATACCAGTCTCGGTTATTCAATAACTTTAAAATAAAAGCATGTCAAAAGTAAATAAATATAGGAGACTATTTGAAAAGAATTACCCAAACGATCCTGTAGAAGGTACCGCCAGTTTTGTCAGCAACTTTCCCAATTTGAAACAATGAGCGTCACGTCCCGCCATGACAAAACTGGATACAACTTAATAGCACGTTAAGTCGTAATCAAATGATTTTTTAAAAAATAATTAGTGATAAAGAAAATGAAAAAACCTTATGAAATATATTTATATAAACATAGATAAATAATCAAAAATTAAGTGACTGACATTCAGTGACAGTTGTAGTTTAAAAAATAATTAGGGATATCTGAAAACGTTTAACCTGAACGCAACCCTCGGATTACGAGTGCCGGGCCCAAAGCAAACCAAGATAAGAAACATTTCAACCACGGAGATAAATGCCCCGCTATCTATCAATAAAAGTCCTGACAAATACCACAACATAATACTGGATTTAACTTTTTATAACAAGCCACCAGTACATGACAGACGTAGACTAGGAATTAAAAACAGTCAATATTTATTTTTAAATCGGCCCTCCAATGAGATCAAATGAGGAGACTGCAGAAAAAAACTCAGAGGGCGTTGCACTTAATTCTGTATAATAAATGGAACGTACAACTATTCATACACTCCACAGTATAAAATTACACATGAAGAAATATTTTCATTTACATTCTAAACATTATATATATTACCCGTCTTAGTATGGTATAGGTTTACGTGACTACAAATCATATGAACTTCAACTAATTCACACAAATAACAATTTCAAAATAGCAATACGATTAACCATTAAACACTCATCCGTGATATTGTTTGTTTGTTTTGGACTTTCGCGCAAAGCCACACGAGGGCTAACTGTGCTAGCCGTCCCTAATTTAGCAGTGTAAGACTAGAAGTAAGGCACCACCGCCCACCGCCAGCTCTTGGGCTACTCTTTTACCAGCGAATAGTGTGATTGACCGCAACAGTGTAATGCCCCCACGGCTGAAAGGACGAGCATGTTTAGTGCGACGGGGATTCGAACCCGCGACCCTCAGATCACGAGTCGAACCTTAACTGATATAAGACATTCACGGAAAACGTGTCACTGGATTTAAATTAAATAATTCTTGAAAAATCAAACTTTTTGTTTTAAATGGACAGATGATACAATCCACCTTAATAAGCAAAAAGAATTATTGTAAACACGTGTTTTCTCCTTAAATCATGAAAATCAGTTATGAAAATGAATGAAATAAAAATATGTTTTTATAAAGTAGAGGGTAGCAAAACAATTATTCAAACGGTCCAATTTGATCACTTGTTAAACCTACAACCAACATGCACGAGACAATCGCGTTCTAAATACACAAGATTAGCTTTGAAAACTGTCGTACCACAAAAAGTGTAGAGACCACTACTGTGTCAGTTAAACCTGTCGACTACAACAGTGAAGGACGTGAAAATATTAACCCAGTTCTACTACCCTAACTAGTAATGGTGACGAAAAGGTATTTATAACTTTTTTTTTACGTTTTCTCTAAACATTTAAAAGATATAAATAACATTCAATATTTAAAACCAAAGATAAGTCTTTTTATTTTTTACCTTCTCCTAATTTCAGCACAAACATACACACAGCGATAATTTTTGTTGTTCTTTGTATTGTTTTTATTTCGCACAAAGCTACACGAGGGCTATCTGCGCTAGCCGTCCCTAATTTAGCAGTGTAAGACTAGAGGGAAGGCAGCTAGTTATCACCACCCACCGCCAACTCTTGGGCTACTCTTTTACCAACGAATAGTGGGATTGACCTTCAAATTATATCGCCCCACGGCTGAAAGGACGAGTCTGTTTGATGCAACGGGGGATTCGAACCCGTAACCTTCAGATTACCTGGCCATGTTAAACTACAGAAAGAGATATCTGTGCTCTTCCTACAATAGGTATCAAAACCCGCTTTTTGACATTTTATATCATTCAAGATGTACCACTGAGCCACTGCGGGGGCACAGCGAAAATAGTCAATCGTTTATTTTGATGAAAACATTGATTTTAATACAACATTCACTTATTTAGAACAAAGGCTAGCCTTGGCCTGCGAATTAGGTCAATAGAACAAACAACGTTTTTCAAAAGTTACAATGAATTCTAAAAACGTGAAGTAGACAAAATTTTACTGAAAAATCTGCCATCATTGTGAACAAATTCCCAGGCCCGGCATGGTCAGGTGGATTAAGGTGTTCGAAGCGTAATTCGAGGGTCGCGGGTTCGAATCCCCGTCGCATCAAACATGCTCGCTCTTTCAGCCGTGGGGGGTTACAATGTAACGGTCAATCCCACTATTCGTTGGTAAAGGAGTAGCCAAAGATGTGGCGGTTGGTGGTGATGACAAGCTGCCTTCCCTCTAGTCTTACACTGCTAAATTAGGGACGGCTAGCGGAGATAGCCCTCGTGTAGCTTTGCGCGAACTTCAAAACAAACAAACACTTCCCTATCAATCCCATATTGTGTTTGTTTGTGTTTTCTAATAGCAAAGCCGCATCGGGCTATCTACTGAGTCCACCGAGGGGAATCGAACCCCTGATTTTAGCGTTGTAAATCCGTAGACTTATCGAAGTACCAGCGGGGGACCCATATTATGTTTAAAGCTTCTAAAAATTGTTTTATATATTAATACCCTATTTCGATATTAATGTTCCAACTGAATATTTATATTTATTTATCTTTAAGGTCAAACAGATAATATTTTACATACAAAATAAAAGCCCCCCAGTGGCTCAGCGGTATGTCTGCGGACTTCCAACGCTAAAAACCGGGTTTCGATACCCGTGGTGGGCAGAGCACAGATAGCCCATTGTGTAGTTTTGTGCTGAATTCAAAGTTTTAAAGTGTTCCTCCATAAACATTACTCCTGCTTGTTTGTTGCATTAGGCTTAGCTCTTACAGTTGAAACCTCACTACCCTACATCCACTGTTTTGTTAGAAGGTTAATTAAAACAATACGAAGTGCCCAACACCATCGATTTCACATTATGTATAGAAACTACTAGTTCCAGCCACCGTGGACTGCACGTGATCGAGTGTCTAGCGTGTCGGAGATTTCGTATCGAAGACTCAGGGGTTCGTTTGCAGTTAACCACAAAGCCACACAAAGGGCAATCTGTGCTCAGCCCACCACAGGTATCGAAATCTAGCTTCTGGCAGTACAAGTCCAAAGACATACCACTATGCCCGTGGAGGGCTCGAGACACTATTCCGCATGCTTTATAAAATTTACACAATTTGACTTGTTTCGAAGAACCGGATAAAGCTTTCACGGCGACAAGTCCCACTGACTGTTCACCTTCTAGTTCGTAGTTGTAAAGTTATAACGGTTAATATTTTTGGCCATTTAATGCACGTGCACATGCCGCTCAGATTGAAGATTTCAGGTCACTGAAATTGTGAGAATTGTGTTGACATTAAGTGTACAGTGACTTAGTTTCTTGACAATGCACCAGGTGTACTGTCACTGTAACGTTTCAACCGTCTCACACATCTATTCTGGAAAACGATTACTTACATTTAAAACCATACTTTTGACGACTGAAATTCTACACTGCTAACAGTCCCACGTCTTACACTTTAAGAATATCTCTTAACTCAGAAATGTTGGTTTTCTCGATAAGGAAGTGCCATTAAATTTGTATTCCAATTTTCAGTGACGTACCTAAACCTGTTTAAACGAAATGAGATAATATATGATCTTTTATTTTCAGGTTCAGAAACTTCGTGTAAAACTCACGGTTAGCGGAAGGAAGTGCCACATCGTTTTTTGTTGTCAAACGTTTCATCCACTTGGGACAGGATGTCGGAATGGTTCTCTATGGTTGACGACAGACAACAGAAGAGGGTCACGGATAGAGAATAATACACTGGGCCTTTATGGCAAACGGAAGTAACAAAAGTCATCGAGATAACCATTCAACAGAAAAGGTTTAAGCCCCGTCTGTAACAGGCTAGATTTTGTACGCGTATAAAGGTTGATGAAAAATGCGTTTCCTCTATTAATTCAAGGGTATTAATCCACTTATATATTATTTTTATCGTGTGGTATCCACGAATCAAATTATGTATGCTAAGATCTTACATGGTACTATTTTTATACTGTATATCTAATCTGTATGTACATAGAAATTGACCATGTCAAGGATACAACTTCGCTAAATGACCAACACTTCAACAAAATCCTGGGGTTTCAGCCAAAATCCCCACAGCGTACTAAATCAAAACCAAAACAATGCTTCACCAACATCACTGATATCATGTTCATTATTTGTTGTTTTTTTTCAAAATGCGTTTTTATATTTAGAATCGCACATGCCCATGAAGCTCACTGTTTATGGTCGTGATCTACAGAATTCATTGAACCTGTAATCCTTAAATTACCGACTTGTTTTCATATCTTTCTCCACCATACTGGATTATTTATTGTTTTCTTTCAACACCCGCTGTGAAGAAGTGGCTAAAAATTGGGTGAAATCACCCATTTATTTCTGTTCAATCTGTATGAAAACCTATTATTATCTGGTACAATTAGTTAGAACGTTCATGTAGTCTTTATTATCTAGTACAATTAGTTAGAATGTTCATGTAGTCTTTATTATCTAGTACAATTAGTTAGAATGTTCATGTAGTCTTTCCTTTAAATTGATAAACAGAAATTCCAGGGCACCAATTTTGGAAGTAAAAACGTATGATACAATATAAACCAAAGCATCGCTAATCGTTTGTGTGTTTATTTTGAATTTCTCGCAAAGCTACTCGAGGGCTATCTGCGCTAGCCGTCCCTAATTTAGCAGTGTAAGACTAGAGGGAAGGCAGCTGGTCATCACCACCCACCGCCAACTCTTGGGCTACTCTTTTACCAACGAATAGTGGGATTGACCGTCACATTATAACGCCCCCACGGCTGAAAGGGCGAGCACGTTTGGTGCGGCCGGGATTCGAATCCGCGACCCTCGGATTACGAGTCGCACGCCTTAACCCACCTGGCCATGCCGGGCCCATCGTTGATCGTACTTTTAATTTTAAACAAAATGTGACGCGAATGTTGTGAGGAACCCTGTAAAGTCATGGATACACAAGCAAGTTAGTGTACAGATACTTTACAAAAAGCTGTTACAAACCCGATTAAAGTTTGGTGATACTATAATACATTGTACGTAAACTTGTTTATTCTACATAAGAACTTGACCAGAATCTAGTGGATTTGTGGTTTAAAGTGTGACATTTACAGAAGTCTCAATAAACAAGTGTTCATTGATACTGACAATACAGAGTCGTGATGCCTAATTAAAGTTCAAATTTAGGCTAAAGAAATAAACATTAATCGTTGAATCACCAGGCATATGTCTTTCCTTTCTGAAACTTTAAAACCGAATTTATTTTTCAGGGCAAAGAAATACAAATAATTCTTACCACTTCACCTGCCATAAAGATCGAGTCTTACTGTTTAGCTTTGCTGTGTGTGTTTTCATGTAGCAAATCCACATCGGGCTATCTGCTGAGTCCACCGAATCGAGCCCCTGATTTTAGCGTTACTAAAAACCTAAACTTACGTCGGTCGTAAATTCACCGTTACGTTTAATAAAATATGTCTGTTTCTAATTTAGAATCGAAACCATGTCCATTACTTATTTCTTTATGAAACTTTCCACTTTAAAAAAGAAGTGGAACCGACTTGTTGAGTGGGTACAGAAAGAAACTATTACAAATGAACAAGGTTACATCATCAGGTACTAGGAATATGGGAACCAGTTATAATAACAAAGAAAGACATGATGTAGGGATAATACATCTATACACTGATGATCCCTGCATAACTCTCAATATTAAAATTTAATGTTACATTTAGTGTACGAGTACAAAGGAGTTGCGAGGTCTCAGTTCGAACAACCTTGTACCAAGTCTGTTGTCACCAGGACACGTTTTACTCAGCTTGGTTCCAATCTGTCAGTTGCACTACTTACCTTGAGATGATTGTGATAAACCACATACCAACAGTCAGAAATATTAATAGGAATTTCTAACTAAGGTAATATTAAAGTATATATTATACAGGGTAACATTAAGTTGTAACATTTAAAGACACGTACAGATGATATAAGTATAGCTGCATCGTACATACACTGCTGGCCAAAATCTTAAGGCCAATGAACATAAAGAAGAAATATGCATTTTGCGTTGTTAGACTCAACCACTTATTTGAGTAGAGCTTCGAAAGATGAACAACAAAAAAAAAAAAAGCATTTAATAGGGAAAATGTGAACACTGAAATTAGCCTAAATACCAGCTGATCAAAAGTTTAAGACCATACCAAAAATGAAGTCCAAAACAGGGTAGGAAATGCCCAACAAGAGGTCTCAGTAGTGAGTATCACGGCCGTCATTACGAATAACTGCAAACATTCGCTTTGATATGGTCGATATAAATGTTTGCAGAAGGCTGGCTGGAATGTTATTCCAAGTGGTGAAGATGGCTTCACGAAGATCATGCACTGTTTGGAATTGACGTCTATTTCTATAGACTTTCCTTGCCATCCACCCCAACCACTTTCAGTGGGGTTCAGTTCGGGCGAACACGCTGGATGATCCAAAAGAATCACGTTATTTGTCATGAAAAAGTCCTTTGTCCTGCAAGCATTGTGGATTGCAACGTTGTCATGCTGAAAGATCCAGTCATTTCCACATAAGCGAGGGCCTTCAGTCAATAAGGATGCTCTCTCCAACATGCCAATGAAGCTAGCTGCTGTTTGACACCCCTGTAAACCTGAAGCTCCATTGTTCCATGGAAGGAGAAAGCACCCCAGATAATGATGGAACCTCCTCCACTGTGTCGTGTAGAAAATGTCTCCGGTGGGATATCCTTATCATGCCAGTAATGTTGGAAGCCATCTTGACCATCCAAGTTAATTTGTTTATCCTCAGAGAACAAAACCTTCGTTCACTTTTTGTTCCTCTCATGTTTGGTGCTTCTCAGCAAAGTCTAACCGAGCTGTTTCGTAGTGTGGAAGGAGGCGTGGCCTCCGAAGACGTTTACGGTTTTTAAAGCCTTTCTCTCGTAGATGCCCTCTTGTTCTTCTTGAACTGCATTCTGCGTCCGTAAGGGCCTTAATCTGGTTCGACGATCGGCTGGTGTCTTGCTGGACAATCCGTCGAATCCTCCTGCTCAACGCCGGCAAAATTTTCTTGGGTCGACCACTTAAGATTCTCGTTCCGTATCCCGGTCTTTTAAGAAATTTGCAACAGTAGTTTTACTACGTCCAATCTCACCAGCGATGGCACGTTGAGAGAGACCTTGCTTTTGCAGCTCAACAATTCTGCCACGTTCACATTCTGTCGACTTTTTAGCCTTTGCCATATTTTTACCCAATGTAACACAGAAGATGTCAGTGAGAGATGTTGACAACGCTAATGCTTGAACACAAATGACTAAATTTCGTTACGTGTTTACCGATTAACGCTTCGTTGCAGTATGGTCTTAAATATTTGACCACCTAGTATTTAGGCTAATTTCATAGTGTTCACATTTTCCCTATTAAATGCTTATAAAGTTTTTATTTTTATTTTACCTATTCTTATTTTCATCTTTCGAAGGTCTACTCAAATAAGTGGTTGAGTCTAACAACGCAAAATGCATATTTTTTCTTTATGTTCATTGACCTTAAGATTTTGGTCAGTAATGTATGTTCATGTTTCTATTCTATTTGACACTGTCATCCTTACATTTTACATTTAAAAATGTTTATACTGGACTGTACATTCCTTGGGACTCAGCACATGAACCAAAACAAAACTCAACATACTAAGAATCCAAATAAACATAGCCATAAAACTATGTTCACCAGATAAAATTAACGATGAATTAGACAAAATAAAACAATACTTCATCAACATCAATAAGTTTCCTCCACAAACCGTAGAAAATATTATACGCACACACCTAGACAGAAAGCAAAATCAACCAACTAAAGTAAATATATCTCACGAATCAAAAAATCACGAAACCATATACTGCTGTATACCATATATTCCTGACATCAGCAAACAAATAACCAACATTTGCCAAAAACTAGTAACAAAAGATAACATTCCACTTAATACTAAATTTATTCAAAAACCAGGCACAAAACTGAGGTCTATACTATGTAAAAACTACACTGACAAACACCACACCAACATTATTTATAAAATACAATGTGATAGCTGCCACGACGTCTATATTGGAGAAACAAGTAGAGAAATGGAAACCAGATTCAAAGAACATAAAAAGTCACCTTCATACGTTTTCGAACACTGCAAGTCAAATAAACATAACATAACCATAGAAAACACTCAAATACTAAATAAAGAAACAAACATAAACAAACGCAAAATTAAAGAAGCCTTACTTATACAACAACTTAAACCCAAAATAAACCAATACAAAGGAACATCTTCATACCTACATTAATAAACATAATCAAACATCTAAGCACGCCCTCTACATTCCTACACTCAATTACACAACCACCTTCAAGCATGTGGTCAGCTGTCGGTCAGTTACCTCTTTCTTTTTTTTGTTGTTCGCTCTTCTATATAGAATTTTCTATCTATACCAGCCGTTTTACATGTATATTTTTCTCTGCAAGTGGGTTTTCTTGTCATCTGGATTGTGATGTTTTTTTCCCTTCACTATGAGTCAGTATATTCTAAAAATATGTTATAAAATTTAATTGTATGTGTATTTTTCTTTTTTTACTTTTTCACTTCATATATAATATTGAGGTTGACTCCCTAAATATACCAATTGTATAGTGTACAAAGTATTGACTATTCTGCACGTTACAGTCATCTATGTTCATCTACTAGCGACTTCCTGGTTCACAGTGTACTTAAGCTATTATAGGACCACCAGATTTCTGGAAACAAAAACTTGAACGGGTAATGATAGCATTGTTTACACTAGAATAAAGTGTTTTTGTAAATTACTGCCAGTTATTACAACTAAGCGATGACATCGTGCACTGCTTAAAAGGTAGTTGTGCAGTTAACTCAACTGAAACAAAATGAACAATTTGGTGGGTTGTTGACTTTAAGGCCCGGTATCCTAGTGACGGTTTCTTGTCTTGTTGGTCAGTGAAACAAATATCTTTGAAAATAAAACTGTCATCTTTTATTTATTTAGTGCACATATTTATATTACACAAACCGAGCACTTTGGCCATCTCTTCAAAAAAGAGAAATACCGAAGTTGAAAACTTGCTTGTTGACAACTTTATAATCAGACTCTATTATACACCACGGAGATTGCTTAACGGTTCAGGATGAATTTTTTGAGTTTCAATTGTGGTAAATATAAGAAGGTATTTTATTGTGTTCGGTGAACCTGGTTTATAAGTTCCTTCTTTTCTCATACAAAGTTCTGGACAATTGTTTGTTTGTTTATTTCGAATTTCGCGCAAAGCTTTTCGAGGACTATCTGCGCTAGCCGTCCCTAATTTAGCAGTGTGAGGCTAGAGGGAAGGCGGCTAGTCATCACCACCCACCGCCAACTATTGGGCTACTCTTTTACTAAAGAATAGTGGGAGTGACCGTCACATTATAACGCCCCCACGGCTGAAAGGGCGAGCATGTTTGGTGCGACCGGGATTCGAACTCGCGATCCTCGGATTACGAGTCGAACGCCTTAACACACTTGGCCATGCCGGGCCTTCTGGACACTTACTGCGCGTATTTATTTTGTAAATGATGTTAATATTGTGTGATTCTATGTAGTTTTATTCAGTAGTAGTTTTAATTTAGGGCTGTGTTCTTGAGTGAATTTATAGTCGAAAGAAAATTTATGTTTAATGGGAAGTGATTAATTTTTAACTAATTTCAAGGGTGAACTGTTGTGTAATGTCGTGTTGTTGTTAGATGTATTTATGTGAATTTTGTTTGTGAGTTGAGTGGTTTTGGTTCTGGTGGTTGTATTAAACATTTTTGACGACAGTTGGTTGAAATTTGGTCTGAATGAAACAATGCTATATAAAATCGGTTTATTCATCTGTGTATTCAGTTAAACAAGGCCTTGTTTATAAGGTGTTTTTATTAATTATTTTGTTTGGATTCATGGGCGGAGTTCCAGGGCCTATTGGTTTGTTTTTTATCTTGGGCTATTCTTTTTATTAACGAATAGTGGAATTGACTGTCAAATAATAACATCACCACGGCTGAAACGACGAGCATATTTCGAGGTATTGTGATTCGAACCAGCGTCCCTCAGATTGCGAGTCGAATGTCCTAACCACTAGCTATCCGAAAAGTAAACATTACCATTCTGGACTCAATTCTACATGTATATATAACGTACCTTATTACAATTATACTGAACAGATCCTGATAAATTCTGTTGCTTGTAAGTAGTTGGGACTTCCAGTAACCTGAATACTGTGGTACAGGCCCATACTAACAGAGCTAGGCGTAAAGATCCAATGGGCGATGACAGTTTTAACAAAAAAAAAAATGTGGCTTGTCAAGAGAGGTAATTTTAAAATCAGGTGTAAAAATACACGGTAATGTGTACTGAAGAAAGTAGTCTTACGAGATAGGAGGGCTTAAACTGCAATACAATACGATGTAGTATATGCAGATTGTAAATTTACCACGAATGGAACATAACTCCGACTTATCCTCGAATGAGTTGTGTAGTTGGACGTCTTATGCGCTGTCCACACACTTTTTCGTGCACCCATAAGATATGTGTAAACTTTAAGGCTTTTTTAAGCCTTGACTTGCTTTTCGGTGTAAAAAGATGTTACCAGGAATAAATAATTTACAATACCTAAATCCTAAATATGTGAGAATTTTAACGTTGGTCTGTAGGCCTAACTCGGATTCTTCGTTTACAATGTCAACTAATGTACTGACATCTACCGCGATTATCATTGCTGACAGGATGGAAAGACAACTTTTATTCACATCATGACTTGCATATATTGTCTAATTTGCTATTAAATTCGTGAAAAATAAACAGAAAACTAGATGATTGTGTAACGGAGGTCAAGTTTACGTCCGATGTAGTCGCAAACTGTTGCCCTGTTTGCGCTTTGGTCAAGTGACTGCATGAGATCGGTAAGACATTCTCTCTCATAACCGAAAGAATGACGTACACGTAAAACGCCAGTTTTGGTACAAGGAATTTAAAATACACCGGAAAACTTGATCGATTAATTTATTTTTCATATCCAAAGTTTTACCTTCTCCCTTGAGCCTACGCACCGCACGTGTCCTTATGGTCAGTGCCTTGAACCACCAATCACGAGATGGCAGTTTCGAATCTCAGTCGCGCCTAATCATTGTTTTTCGAAAAAGACCCCGGTAGAATAGCAGCAACTCTTCGGGTTTACAACTTCACCATCGGGGGTTCGATACCTCTCGATGGACACAACATGTTGACATGGCTTTGTTATAACAAAACACATACATATGACACTTTAAACAAAATTAATTTCAGCCTATATATGGAGCTTGTGTCAACATTCACCCTCTTGTGCCAAAGGAAACTGGGAGTCAACACCAGCCGTACGTGTCCTTAAGAAATGGACAGTATTTAACAAACTTTTCAGTAATTTAACACATTTGTATTTATATATTTAACAACGTATCATCAAAACCATTCACGTGTGCATTCACAAGGAACTTGGGGTCTCTACCAGTATAGAGGGTCCGGCATGGCCAGGTGGGTTAAGGTGTTTGACTCATAATCTGAGGGTCGCGGGTTCGAATCCCCGCACACCAAACATGCTCGCCCTTTCAGCCGTTATAATGTGACGGTCAATCCCATTATTCGTCGGTAAAAGAGTAGCCCAATAGTTAGCGGTGGGTGGTGATGACTAGCTGCCTTCCCTCTAGCCTTACACTGCTAAATTAGAGACGGCTAGTGTAGATAGCCCTTGTGTAGCTTTGCGCGGAATTTGAAAAAAACAAAACAAAAACACAAACAAACTACCAGTATAGAAAACTGTTTTGGTTGAATACAATCAAATAAAAGGCACCAATGACATTATAATGTAGTGAATTATCAGCTGAGGGTTTTGAGAATTAGTCACTTTTTTTCAAAGACAACCATTGACCAGAAGGTCACCGTTGTTGAGTCAATACCTGTGTTAGTGTTAGCACAATTCAAGGATTTCCTTCGACCTAACTGTTGGTATAAAATACGAGTGGGGAAATCCTTTATGTAAGTAAATATTTAGAAACCAAACCTCACTCGTTTCAGTCTTCCCTTAGGATGAACGTAAATCATCGAAATGTTCAGTGCTAACTTACACTCTTGACGTTTAGACGTACGTGGTCTGGTATGAAAACCATGTTCGGTTCTATCTACCGTGGTGAATCAAATCCACGATTTCAATGTTGTATGTCCGTACATTACCACTGTCTAGCGTGGCAGTACAAACGTAAACATTGTTTTTTTTTTATTGTTGTTGGATCCACCAACTTATCACATGTTGTTCTCTTTCTTAATTCAGAGAAAATAACAAAATATAACTATCGTTTTTTTTAAGAGTGAAGTTGGGCAGTTTGGAAACATTACAAATAAACATATCCTCACACACATACAAACATAAAAAAGGCGTTTACTACGTGCCAACCGAATATAACATTACATGAGTAACATTCTTTCATTAATGAATTTGTAAAGCCTAACACGTTTGTTATTTAGCCTTAAAAGATTAACTTATTCCCACCAAATACTGAGTGAACACGAGACTTTCTGAGACTCGTGAATGTATAACTTGTGTTTCTACATTTCTATTGAACCAAGTGTATATGTAACTCGAGTTTAAACACTCAGTGTATAACCCACAAACTGACAATATACAATGATTATATGAGTGACTTTCTTAAGATGAATTTTTAACATCCTTTATATTCCAAATACTCTTAATTATCGAAAATCTTCACTGGGAAGATAAAAATGTGATGATTATAAATATTCTAGTCGGATTACTGTGATGTTGTGTATGTTATTGTTTAGAAGTTATGCGAACTGTTTTGTATAAAGGTATATTCCAACGAATAAATAATAAAAAAGCTTTATCGCTATGTTCATGCCAAAATAACAGTTTTTATATAATACGAAAACAATTTCGAACTTGAAATTAGACAACTGTTTAAAATTGGTAAAAAAAGAAACTTAATATGCACAGTTGGGACACGCAAAATTTAGAAGTTCCCCCTGTAATCAAAGTTAATTCGGACCTAATTATACGGTGAATATATTTCGTTATAGGGTTATTGTGCTTTGTATTTGTTGTTTAAATTTAATATTTATAACTAAAAAACAAAACTATATACATGCAGCAATGTTCATTGTAATTAAACACGTAACAGTATCTCACTGAACGTTCTGATGAATTCATTTCAGTATTGATTTATTTATATGAAACAGTAATTACTTGTGATGTTGTGCACCGAACCACAATTCCTAAATGTGGTTTTATTTTCAAATATTTGGCTTTAGAAAATAAATCTTACCATTAACAATTTATAGCCAACTTTCGATAAACAGAGGCACGTAAACCTAGGTCAGCCGTTTCAATTGGAAGTGATTTACTTGTTTAAAACAAATTATAACCAACACAAGCGTCATGTCGACCAGAACTTAAGTAAAGCAGCGACCATAGGGACTTACAAGTCGTTTACATATAAATATATAAAACTACAAACATAATAAACAAAGAAAGTAGAAAGATTTGAGGTAACGAATTATTTTTGTTAATAGTTGATATCAGTCACGTAATATCACGATAGTAGTGAAGAAATACATATTTTAGGTCTATGCAGTGTCGGTATTTGAGAGTACTTAACACGTTGGCCACACGACCCAACCGGTGAATATGATAGTTTTTCAGTAAGACCCTCCGGGAAGTCGTGCTCTATTGTCTATTTAAATAGCCACAACAACTACATGTATATTCTCAAAAAAGACCAGTGGGACCCTACAAAGTATCGGCGAAATAGGCTTGAGAGCCATCGTCTTAATATTGGTTGGTCCAAATTACGATTTAAATTGTTATAATGTTAAGTACAAGAAATTTCTACACGCTGTTACTTTTGTACTAAATGTTCATTCAAAAGCTGTCAATTTTTATTTGGAACAATAAGCTAAATTGAAATTTCACATTAAATCGTGGATTAATAATTTGCTCAAATGATAATTGCATTGTAAAACAGATACTCATATATAGATTAACATATTGCGTAATATTCCGAATGATGTAAATTCTCCCACTGAGAAAATGTACCCCCATACAGAGTTACACTGTGAGAAAAAACCAAAAAAAAACGATTTCTTTAAACTACGCTCTCCCCCACGTGGACCAAGTTATGATATACTGGAGAATTGTTTGGCCTGCGGGCAGACGACGTTAATATTTGTAAAATCTCACGTCAACCCACAAAGAAAACTGTACACAAAATTTTTAATATTCTTCAGAATCTGCATAATTAATTTACTTCTTTACTTGTACAATTATTCAAAGCACCCAATCTCCGATTCTAAATAAATATATTTTTTACCCGGGTCCACCAAGCACATAAAGCGCACCTGCGAACCGTCGAGTTTAAATCCTAAAAGCTTAACTTGGATAGAAAATTATAATTTAAAACAATTATACACAGAACCACAAAAACATACAGAAGCTTTACTTACCTATCACTACAACTGTATTTAGTATCCAAAATAATTCTATGATGTACATTTTTAATCAAATAATATAACGATACAATATTAAAAAACATATGACATAATACTATAAACACTGCTCACTGCTCTCACTTCAAAACTCGAATTTCCGCCAAGCTTGTAACGAAGGTTCTTGTTTACTAGTCAACCCTAGCGCCACCATGTTGCAAAAGTTAGAATTTAATTTATGTGAAAAGCAGAATAAATAAAAAGCACGAACCGATAAATTGTGAAACTATACAGACAGGATAACAGACCAAATCAAAACCTGAACATTAAATTAAAAATATTCGAAAACTTCGACCTTTTTTATGAAAATTCAGTTAAGTATTTTTAATGTCTACCATGTTATGCGGTTAATAAAACTTACGCGGCATAGAAGTCACTGAACTTTTATAAAGTCAACGTGTATACAAGTCTTATTTTCATTATATTTTACTATATTGCGTACATATACAGAACACACAAAAATACAGCAGTCAAATACTTCATTTTGAAAGCAAAGAAAAACAAGCGCTAAGATTATTATAAACATAAACGCAGATGAAATACACATTTTTTTTTTTATCGCTGACCCACCAGGGGACTAAGTTTTGTACTTCTGCAATTTGAAAGTATGGCAGCCTCAATTTTCTACAGTGACTTGTCTGCGTCAAAATTTCATTGTTTATGTTTATGTATTCTCCATTGTTTACATCTGCGTACGCGTGTATCTGCAAGCTACATATTATAATTACAGTCAGGGAATCCCATGACGTTGACGTGTTAACGAACAATAGTTCGGATACAAACCGCATTGTCAAATTGTCTCACAGAAGAATAAGAACACGACAAACTATTAACTAAAGTAAATGTGACGTTTCATTCATTTATTTTGCAACTTAAAATATATTACATTCATTTCTTTGAAAACCCAAAAATTCAATATAACGTGAAACACTAAGTATAGTTTTCAGTCTTCGCAGTTCTTCCACATATGTGAATAAACATTTTTTTTCAAGATCCTCACACACAAGAAATGAGCAGTTTTTCGGGGTAAACAGAGCAAGCACCTTCTCTGAGTAATTCTGCCCACGTGTACGTGGGTCATTTTTGTGATTTAAAGCTATTTCTTTAGATGCATAGGCTTGTGTGTGTGTGATGTCCCCACACCCACTAGTTGGGTGCTTAAAATGAGTCGTTTATATGTATATATAAACAAGTGAGTTTCTCAAACTAACTGCCATATTGTTTTATGTAAGGTAAAAAAATATATCATTCATTAACAAAAAAAATTACCCCAGTGACTCACCGGTAAGCTTGAGGGATTACAACATTGAAATTGGGATTTGATTCCAACTATGGGCACAGTGCTGATAGCCCACCATATGAATTAAACATGTCGTTTAAAGTGACGAAAGTAAATATAAAATAAATATTATGATTCAGCATATGTTCTTGCAAAAAAAGCCACATCGAGCGAAACGGTGTGTCCACCGTGGGGAATCGAACGTCAGATTTTACCGTTGTAACTCTGTAGGTTTACCGTTGTCCTAGCAGCAGACATTATGATAGACTAAAATACGAAACCCTTCAAAAGGTAGATCTTTATTCACCTGTTTGATGTGGAGCCCATTTGTCAACTCTTGGTGTACTATAATCAAATAATGGGATATTACTGTCGCTCTTATAACGCAACCATAGCTGTAAAGTACGTGGTGCGTTTTGGGTGCAGTAAACGACGAACCACGAGACACACATTCACACGCCACTCCCGATTCCTTGATCTTCCACAACCACAGCAGAAGTGTATGAAACAAATTAAAAACCGGGGATCCACGGTTTATTTGACCGAGAGACAAAAACGCACTAGTAAGGCCTCTCCAGCACGGGATAATGTGGGTCACATATTATTAATTATACACTTTTCTTTACTTAAACACATAAGTTATTAATTACTATACAACGGCAAAAGGAAACATAGGTAACAACTGACCAACAAACAGTGAACGTTGTACTATTTGAAAAAAAATATCGAATTTTGCCATCCGAAAACCAATAATAATCACCAGACTGTCACTTTAGTAACCAATCGATAAACGTCTGGCTGTTGAATGTCGCTTTGTCCTCATATAAAGAGTGTATCGGTTAATATTTATTCTAAACATTAGTGGGTCATAATTGACAAATTTGTTTCGCTAATTAACTAGTTTAAGTATCTTAAATAATCAAAATCACCGTTTATCACACTTATTTATAATAAATTATAAAGCTGAATTGGTTTTGACTAGCTACATTATTTTCGGTGTGACCGAAATAGTTTTAAGAATTTCTTTACCAAAGCGATAGGTTACCTAATTTTGACCTCGCATTCCAGGTTTTCAAAAATAAGACTTTATGATTTGACTTTTAATGTAGTCAGGTTATTTGTTAACCACCTCCTGTAATTTTAACCGTATACAAAAGAGTCATATTACACCTTTGTTTCTAAGTTGAAAAAACAAAACAAAAATGAAACTCAAGATTTGAAGTTTTTTTGTTACTAAGTGCAAGATGTTAATGCACCTGGAAAACTGAACATTCACATAAACAACATATAATGTTACTGCTCGTAACAGTTGCTGTTGGCAACAAGGAATTATACTGACCTCGATTGTATGATGAGAAACTGACACGTGTTGGAAACCAAAAACCACGTACATTGAGATTTACAATCAATCACTTTGTTTAGCCTAAAGTTACAAAATATAAACTTACCTCTGTTGCCACCTATCGGATAGCGTAAAATTATCGTAAAAATTAAGCTGAAAAATATATATTAATATCAGGGGCTTGGCATGGCCTAGTGCGTAAGGCGTGCGACTCGTAATCCGAGGGTCGCGGGTTCGCGCCCGCCAAACATGCTCGCCCTCCCAGCCGTGGGGGCGTTATAATGTTACGGTCAATCCCACTATCGTTGGTAAAAGAGTAGCCCAAGAGTTGGCTGTGGGTAGTGATGACTAGCTGCATTACCTCTTGTCTTACACTGTTAAATTAGGGACGGCTAGCGCAGATAGCCCTAGTGTAGCTTTGTGCGAAATTTCAAAAACAAACAAATAATTAATATCAGGTTCAAAACAGGTATATATACCTGTATAAAAATAAATATATATATATTTCACGAATTAATGAATTATATAAATATACATGCATTGAAATAAACATTAAAGAAATTTTGGTAAAGTTTCCATTGTCAGTCATAGCGGATAAAACCTGAGGTAATAGCTTCAAAATTCGTTGGGATATTCTATTTAACAGACAAAATACAGACTCTCAGATTAAACTAACCAGCAAATGTGGAAAATCGACAAATTATATGTAACTGTTTATACCCACAATTTTTATTGTCATTCACTGTCTTCTGCCACTTGTGGAAAGGCAGTTACCCTTACAGTTCCTAACGTAGAAACGAAATTATAAAATATCTTATATTCGAAACTCACAACTTTCACCCTTACAAAATGAGATAAATAAAAATACGTAATCTTAAATAAAATGGTTTCAAATAGAACTACAAACTATTGAATGACCTACTAACCCTAACAATACTTGGATGGACTATTAATTTCAACAATACTTTGATGGGCGATTAATCTCAACAACACTTGGATGGACTGCTAATTTTGAACAATACTTGGATGGACTATTAATTTCAACAATACTTTGACGGGCGATTAATCTTAACAATACTTGGATGGACTATTAATTTTGAACAATACTTGGATGGACTATTAATTTCAACAATACTTTGACGGGCGATTAATCTCAACAATACTTGGATGGACTATTAATTTCAATGATACTTGAATATACTATTAATTTCAAAAACACTTAGATGGACCACAGACTTCAACAATACTTGGATGGACTATTAATTTCAATGATTCTTAGATAAACTATTAATTTCAACACTGTTTGGAAGACAAGGTGAACAATAACAAATGTTCCCACTGATGATTATTTTCCACTAGTTTAAACAGGTATTTTGGTTTAATATCACATGGAAGATGAGTTTTAAGTCACTTCATGGAATCAGAAATACAATTTATTCAACATCACAATGATTAACAACAAAACAAACAGCACCAGAACATGCTATATTATTTTAACAACAGCGTTTTATCTGAAAACCACAGATGAAATGGCCTGAATGAACACTTACAATAACAAATTAAGTGTGCTAATAATACCACAATGCACTTCAGGTGCAACAGAACAAACACAATAAACAGAAGTGCAAGTATGGATTTGACGTTTGTTTCATCAAACGTGTGAATCATGAAACCGAAGAAAATGTAAAAACGGCTGGTTTGGGTTGAGAAATGTTTTATGTAGAGGAGTGAACAATGTTTTGACCTGTTGACATGTTTGAAGCGGGTCAGTTACCTCTTTCTTTCTTTGTGAACTTGACGATGACTGTTTTTACATATACATTTTATTCTACAAGTGGGTTTTCTCGTCATCACTAGAATAAAATGGTAGAAATTTTTATCAATTTATTGATGTGTATGGATTTCAAATATAGTAAACAAGGTCCCAAAAATACCAGAATGTCTTTCTGGTACATTTCACACTGTCTTGATGGGTGATCAAATATTTTTTATTAAGTTTTAGAATATTTACAATTACCTAATTAATTTTCAACATGTATTAAAAATGTGTTTGTATAGCTATTTCAGTTTAAAAAACACAAACATAAAACATAGATCAGTACTGCAGAGTACATAGAAATACAAAGGTTTTTACAACTTGTATATACAAATATATATGTATATATACAAAAAGTTACAACTTGTAGTCATTCATTTTCATAATCCAAGTAACTACTTCTTCCAGTAGGGGCATGTGAAAGTACCTGAGAAAAAAACAAAACAATTTATATCAATTCAAGCAGCTTCTCTTATGATTAAAAACAGCTGATAAATGAAGCGCTTTCTGAAGACAGAAAAGATTCTTTAGAGAAGAAAAACTGTTCTGAACAACTCATTAGAAGTTGGAAAATGGAAAGGAAAACATTTACATATGTCTACCATCAGCAGAGTTCTATAATTTATGCAATGTGGTTCATCTTAGCCTCACATTAGTCCCGATGTTATAATTGTTCACCAATAAAGAACAAGAAATGGCCTCACAGTTCATAGAAGTGAAGTCCGAAAACAAGATTAAATATCTGGTAAGTATCAGAAGATGTTTGATTTTCTTATGGAAATTATTTTTTTATGAAAAAAGCTACACAAGATCACAAGTTACTCATTAATTAACCTTATTCACAAGATCACAAGTTATTCATTAATTAACCTTATTCACAAGATCACAAGTTATTCATTAATTAACCTTATTCACAAGATCACAAGTTATTCATTAATTAACCTTATTCACAAGATCACAAGTTATTCATTAATTAATCTTATTCAAAAGATCACAAGTTATTCATTAATGAACCTTATTCACAAGATCACAAGTTATTCATTAATGAACCTTATTCACGAGATCACAAGTTATTCATTAATGAACCTTATTCACAAGATCACAAGTTATTCATTAATGAACCTTATTCACGAGATCACAAGTTACTCATTAATTAACTTTATTCACGAGATCATAAGTTACTCATTAATTAACTTTATTCACGATATCACAAGTTATTCATTAATTAACCTTATTCACAAGATCACAAGTTATTCATTAATTAACCTTATTCACAAGATCACAAGTTATTCATTAATTAACCTTATTCACAAGATCACAAGTTACTCATTAATTAACCTTATTCACAAGATCACAAGTTATTCATTAATTAACCTTATTCACAAGAGCACAAGTTACTCATTAATTAACTTTATTCACGATATCACAATTATTCATTAATTAACCTTATTCACAAGATCACAAGTTATTCGTTAATGAACCTTATTCACAATATCACAAGTTACTCATTAATTAACCTTATTCACAAGAAAACAAGTTATTCATTAATTAACCTTATTCACAAGAAAACAAGTTATTCATTAATGAACCTTATTCACAAGATCACAAGTTACTCATTAATTAACCTTATTCACAAGATCACAAGTTACTCATTAATTAACCTTATTCACAAGATCACAAGTTATTCATTAATTAACCTTATTCATGAGATCACAAGTTATTCAATAATTAACCTTATTCACGAGATCACAAGTTATTCATTAATTAACCTTATTCACAAGATCACAAGTTATTCAATAATTAACCTTATTCACGAGATCACAAGTTACTCATTAATTAACTTTATTCACAATATCACAATTATTCATTAATTAACCTTATTCACGAGATCACAAGTTACTCATTAATTAACCTTATTCACGAGATCACAAGTTATTCATTAATTAACCTTATTCATGAGATCACAAGTTATTCAATAATTAACCTTATTCACGAGATCACAAGTTACTCATTAATTAACTTTATTCACGAGATTACAAGTTACTCATTAATTAACCTTATTCACGAGATCACAAGTTACTCATTAATTAACTTTATTCACAATATCACAAGTTACTCATTAATTAACCTTATTCACAAGATCACAAGTTATTCATTAATTAACCTTATTCACAAGTTATTCAATAATTAACCTTATTCACGAGATCACAATTAATTAATGTTATTTACATTCATTAATTAACCTTATTCACAAGATCACAAGTTATTCATTAATTAACCTTATTCACGAGATCACAAGTTACTCATTAATTAACCTTATTCACGAGATCACAAGTTATTCATTAATTAACCTTATTCACAAGATCACAAGTTATTCATTAATTAACCTTATTCAGAAGATCACAAGTTATTCAATAATTAGCCTTGTTCACGAGATCACAAGTTATTCATCAATTAACCTTATTCAACATTCTGTGAATTTTTACTGGGAAGTGTCTGTTTGGTGCATCTGAGATAACTTTTTCAAGCTTTTGTAATTTATATAATTTTGAGAAACTGACAGTACTTGTTCATAATTCAGATTTTGAACACAAAGAGAAAAAGGAACCTGAATTGTACAGCAGCCCAGAGTTCCTACAGTTTATTAGATCTTTGTTTGAAAATGTTTTCCAGGCTCTTGTGGAATAAATTAAGACACGTTATTACTACCATAATAACAACACACGCATGAATATTATCACCATAATAACATGTTATTAATACCATAACAATAATATATGTTATTAATACCATAATACCAGTGGAACCGATATTACTCTGTTAGCCTTTTACGGACATGTTTCTGAACTACTCGTGCACCCATGAGTCCATGTCACTAGTGGTTAGAAGATTCACAAATAAAAACATTAAAAGAAATATAGAAAACAAGTGATTTCACTAATGTTTGAAACAGTTAAAAATATAGAATTAATAAACATCAATATCCCATCAACAGTGGACATAAACAATAAGTAAACAGAAGGGTTTGATGATGTTTCTGTGAACCACATAATTTTTATAACTGGCTGAACAATACCGTGCAATATTATGGAAGGTTTTCATCTGGTCTTCCAAATCTTTCAGTGGCAGCAATGTCTGGAAGTTACCAGCACAATCACAATGTTTTCCCATGTTGTTCTCTTTGATCTAACAAATTAAAACTCTTGTTTTAACATAAACTATTATACATAAAATGAGATCTTTTTCATCAAGACAAAAACGTGTCACAAACAATTTTATTACACCTAGTGCTACAAACAGTACGGAGAAAGTTGAACTCACAATCTGGAAGGTCTTGAGGTAGCAGAAATATTTAATAAAAAATCAAATCCAGTTCCTGATGTTTGTCGTATTTCAAACACAAAGTAAAATATTATTGAGTTTAATGGTATGAAACGTTATTCAAAGAAATATTGAAAACCACAGTTTTTTGGCTGTTATACCTAATTGTTTTAAAAATTACAAACTAAGTACAACATTAGTAAACATAAAAGCAGAAAAAAAAATGTATTAAAGGATACAACTGAACCAATGCACATTTATATATATATATATATGCTTCTGAATACTTCATCCTTGTAATCGATAAAACATTTTCAGTTAGATGCTTCTATTGATTATTAATTCATTTCTACATTAAGATAAAATATATAAGACATTTACCATTCTACATTTAGAACACTGTAGGTCTTGCAGGACATAAGCCATAGACTTTCTCTGAATATAGTCGAGAAGCATTGATTCAATCTCACTGGTGTTGTATGGGGCCTTACAAGAAGCACATTGCCACAAATAACTGAAAATTAAAAATAAGCAACTGATGAAATGTCAGCAGATGATAAGAGTTGTTATCAAAGGTTCTATGTTTAAGATTAGTACAAAATTAAAAATAAGCAACTGATGAAATGTCACCACATGATAAGAGTTGTAATCAAAGGTTCTATGTTTAAGATTAGTACAAAATTAAAAATAAGCAACTGATGAAATTTCAGCACATGATAAGAGTTGTTATCAAAGGTTCTATGTTTAAGATTAGTACAAAATTAAAAATAAGCAACTGATGAAATTTCAGCACATGATAAGAGTTGTTATCAAAGGTTCTATGTTTAAGATTAGTACAAAATTAAAAATAAGCAACTGATGAAATTTCAGCACATGATAAGAGTTGTTATCAAAGGTTCTATGTTTAAGACCAGTTCAAAATTTTTCATTTTTTTCTCAAGTGTATTTTTCATCAAGAATAAAAATCAAACTTATCATAAACAAAATGTTAATTACTGTCTGGTTAGTAGCTTTAATTAAACTAATTACTACAAATTTTGTGTATATATATTACCAGACAGTTACTACACATTAGTTTGTGTTTCAGTTGCTAATCATCAGGGACATCCTACAAAAGGACTGTGTTTGTGGTGAGGATTCAATCTTGGGTATTGCTCACGTTATCAACTCAGCTTGGATCTTACCTATTTGAATACTTTCCAGAAACAAGTTGAGGTATTTTCAAATCCCATGGTTGATTAATTGTGTTATCAGTTAGGTATTTCACTTATTATTATTCAAAAGTTTTAATTTTGGTTTTCTTCTCTGACGTGATGAACCACTACACACAGATCAGTATTATCAAGTTTTGTTAAACTTCTGAAACCTATGTTTTGTTGATGTTTTTGCTTCTGCAAGGTAACACGTGTCACATTCACAAAGAACATTGCAAATAGTGTTTTTGTTCTCCAACTTCAAAGATCATTGTTAAATTAGAAGTACGTGAACCACATAATAGAAAAGATACACTTTCTGATAACACACTCAGTCAGCTGGAACAAACGTTGGCAAAACTTGGTTACAAGTATTGAAAGTATTCAGATATCAAGGAAATAGTATACTGACCATTATATATCATAAACATAGTTCAGAAACTTCCCTGAAGTTAACAGGAAATTACTAGATGAAAAAAAATCAAAATACTCTAGTTAGGAATTTATGTGTAGTCATAAATAAATTTTTTAACACTAACTAAGTGATAATGAGACTTTGGTGATAGTACCAGCTATAAACACCTCACCACCATGAGTACCTGCTGTTAACTATGACAACAAATAACACATCATTACTATGAGTACCAGATATTAACTGTCACAAGAATTAACACCTCACCACCATGAATACCAGCTATCAACTGTGACAACAATTAACACTCACCACCATGAGTACCAGCTATTAACTGTGACAACAATTAACACTTCACCACCATGAGTACCAGCTGTTAACTATGACAACAATTAACACCTCACCACCATGAGTACCAGCTGTTAACTATGACAACAATTAACACCTCACCACAATGAGTACCAGCTATTAACTATGACAACAATTAACACCTCACCACCATCAGTACCAGCTATTAACTATGACAACAATTAACACATCACCACCATGACTACCAGCTGTCAACTATGACAACAATAAACACCTCACCACCATGAGTACCAGCTATTAACTGTGACAACAATTAACACTCACCACCATGAGTACCAGCTATTAACTATGACAACAATCAACACCTCACCACCATGACTACCAGCTGTCAACTATGACAACAATTAACACCTCACCACCATGAGTACCAGCTATTAACAATGACAACAATTAACACCTCACCACCATGAGTACCAGCTGTTAACTATGACAACAATTAACACTCACCACCATGAGTACCAGCTATTAACAATGACAACAATTAACACCTCACCACCATGAGTACCAGCTATTAACTATGACAACAATTAACACCTCACCACCATGAGTACCAGCTATTAACTATGACAACAATTAACACCTCACCACCATGAGTACCAGCTATTAACTATGACAACAATTAACACCTCACCACCATGACTACCAGCTGTTAACTATGACAACAATTAACACCTCACCACCATGAGTACCAGCTGTTAACTATGACAACAATTAACACCTCACCACCATGAGTACCAGCTATTAACTATGACAACAATTAACACCTCACCACTATGAGTACCAGCTATTAACTATGACAACAATTAACACTCACCACCATGAGTACCAGCTGTTAACTATGACAACAATTAACACCTCACCACCATGAGTACCAGCTGTTAACTATGACAACAATTAACACCTCACCACCATGAGTACCAGCTATTAACTATGACAACAATTAAGACTCACCACCATGAGTACCAGCTGTTAACTATGACAACAATTAACACCTCACCACCATGAGTACCAGCTATTAACTATGACAACAATTAACACTCACCACCATGAGTACCAGCTGTTAACTATGACAACAATTAACACCTCACCACCATGAGTACCAGCTGTTAACTATGACAACAATTAACACCTCACCACCATGAGTACCAGCTATTAACTATGACAACAATTAACACCTCACCACCATGAGTACCAGCTATTAACTATGACAACAATTAACACCTCACCACCATGAGTACCAGCTGTTAACTATGACAACAATTAACACCTCACCACCATGAGTACCAGCTGTTAACTATGACAACAATTAACACCTCACCACCATGAGTACCAGCTATTAACTATGACAACAATTAACACCTCACCACCATGACTACCAGCTGTCAACTATGACAACAATTAACACCTCACCACCATGAGTACCAGCTATTAACTGTGACAACAATTAACACTCACCACCATGAGTACCAGCTGTTAACTATGACAACAATTAACACCTCACCACCATGACTACCAGCTGTCAACTATGACAACAATTAACACCTCACCACCATGAGTACCAGCTATTAACTGTGACAACAATTAACACTTCACCACCATGAGTACCAGCTGTTAACTATGACAACAATTAACAGCTGTTAACTATGACAACCTCACCACCATGAGTACCAGCTGTTAACTATGACAACAATTAACACCTCACCACCATGAGTACCAGCTATTAACTATGACAACAATTAACACCTCACCACCATGACTACCAGCTGTGAACTGTGACAACAATTAACACTCACTACCATGAGTACCAGCTAATAACTGTGACAACAATTAACACCTCACCACCATGAGTACCAGCTATTAACTATGACAACAATTAACATCTCACCACCATGAGTACCAGCTATTAACTATGACAACAATTAACACTCACCACCATGAGTTCCAGATATTAACTGTGACAACAATTAACACCTCATCACCATGAGTACCAGCTATTAACTATGACAACAATTATCATCTCACCACCATGAGTACCAGCTGTTAACTGTGACAACAATTAACACCTCACCACCATGAGTACCAGCTATTAACTATGACAACAATTAACACTCACCACCATGAGTACCAGCTATTAACTGTGACAACAATTAACACATCACCACCATGTGTACCAGCTATTAACTATGACAACAATTAACACCTCACCACCATGACTACCAGCTGTCAACTATGACAACAATTAACACCTCACCAGCATGACTACCAGCTGTCAACTATGACAACAATTAACACCTCACCACCATGAGTACCAGCTATTAACTGTGACAAGAATTAACACCTCACCACCATGAATACCAGCTATCAACTGTGACAACAATTAACACTCACCACCATGAGTACCAGCTATTAACTGTGACAACAATTAACACTTCACCACCATGAGTACCAGCTGTTAACTATGACAACAATTAACACCTCACCACCATGAGTACCAGCTATTAACTGTGACAACAATTAACACTCACCACCATGAGTACCAGCTATTAACTATGACAACAATTAACACCTCACCACCATGACTACCAGCTGTCAACTATGACAACAATTAACACCTCACCACCATGAGTACCAGCTGTTAACTATGACAACAATTAACACTCACCACCATGAGTACCAGCTATTAACAATGACAAGAATTAACACCTCACCACCATGAGTACCAGCTATTAACTATGACAACAATTAACACCTCACCACCATGACTACCAGCTGTCAACTATGACAACAATTAACACCTCACCACCATGAGTACAAGCTATTAACTGTGACAACAATTAACATTCACCACCATGAGTACCAGCTGTTAACTATGACAACAATTAACACCTCACCACCATGACTACCAGCTGTCAACTATGACAACAATTAACACCTCACCACCATGAGTACCAGCTATTAACTGTGACAACAATTAACACTGCACCACCATGAGTACCAGCTGTTAACTATGACAACAATTAACACCTCACCACCATGAGTACCAGCTATTAACTATGACAACAATTAACACCTCACCACCATGAGTACCAGCTATTAACTATGACAACAATTAACACCTCACCACCATGACTACCAGCTGTTAACTATGACAAATATTAACACCTCACCACCATGAGTACCAGCTGTTAACTATGACAACAATTAACACCTCACCACCATGAGTACCAGCTAGTAACTATGACAACAATTAACACCTCACCACCATGAGTACCAGCTATTAACTGTGACAACAATTAACACTTCACCACCATGAGTACCAGCTGTTAACTATGACAACAATTAACACCTCACCACCATGAGTACCAGCTGTTAACTATGACAACAATTAACACCTCACCACCATGAGTACCAGCTATTAACTATGACAACAATTAACACCTCACCACCATGAGTACCAGCTATTAACTATGACAACAATTAACACCTCACCACCATGACTACCAGCTGTCAACTATGACAACAATTAACACCTCACCACCATGAGTACCAGCTGTTAACTATGACAACAATTAACACCTCACCACCATGAGTACCAGCTGTTAACTATGACAACAATTAACACCTCACCACCATGAGTACCAGCTGTTAACTATGACAACAATTAACACTCACCACCATGAGTACCAGCTATTAACTATGACAACAATTAACACCTCACCACCATGAGTACCAGCTATTAACTGTGACAACAATTAACACTCACCACCATGAGTACCAGCTATTAACTGTGACAACAATTAACACCTCACCACCATGTGTACCAGCTATTAACTATGACAACAATTAACACCTCACCACCATGTGTACCAGCTATTAACTATGACAACAATTAACACCTCACCACCATGAGTACCAGCTATTAACTGTGACAACAATTAACACCTCACCACCAGCTGTCAACTATGACAACAATTAACACCTCACCACGAGTACCAGCTATTAACTGTGACAACAATTAACACTTCACCTCCATGAGTACCAGCTGTTAACTATGACAACAATTAACACCTCACCACCATGAGTACCAGCTATTAACTATGACAACAATTAACACCTCACCACCATGAGTACCAGCTATTAACTATGACAACAATTAACACCTCACCACCATGACTACCAGCTGTCAACTGTGACAACAATTAACACTCACCACCATGAGTACCAGCTATTAACTGTGACAACAATTAACACCTCACCACCATGAGTACCAGCTATTAACTATGACAACAATTAACACCTCACCACCATGAGTACCAGCTATTAACTATGACAACAATTAACACCTCACCACCATGAGTACCAGCTATTAACTATGACAAATATTAACACTCACCACCATGAGTACCAGCTATTAACTGTGACAACAATTAACACCTCACCACCATGAGTACCAGCTATTAACTATGACAACAATTAACACCTCACCACCATGAGTACCAGCTATTAACTGTGACAACAATTAACACCTCACCACCATGAGTACCAGCTATTAACTATGACAACAATTAACACCTCACCACCATGAGTACCAGCTATTAACTATGACAACAATTAACACCTCACCACCATGAGTACCAGCTATTAACTATGACAACAATTAACACCTCACCACCATGAGTACCAGCTATTAACTATGACAACAATTAACACCTCACCACCATGAGTACCAGCTATTAACTATGACAACAATTAACACCTCACCACCATGAGTACCAGCTATTAACTATGACAACAATTAACACCTCACCACCATGAGTACCAGCTGTTAACTATGACAACAATTAACACCTCACCACCATGAGTACCAGCTATTAACTATGACAACAATTAACACCTCACCACCATGAGTACCAGCTATTAACTATGACAACAATTAACACCTCACCACCATGAGTACCAGCTATTAACTATGACAACAATTAACACCTCACCACCATGAGTACCAGCTATTAACTATGACAACAATTAACACCTCACCACCATGAGTACCAGCTATTAACTATGACAACAATTAACACCTCACCACCATGAGTACCAGCTATTAACTATGACAACAATTAACACCTCACCACCATGAGTACCAGCTATTAACTATGACAACAATTAACACCTCACCACCATGAGTACCAGCTATTAACTATGACAACAATTAACACCTCACCACCATGAGTACCAGCTATTAACTATGACAACAATTAACACCTCACCACCATGAGTACCAGCTATTAACTATGACAACAATTAACACCTCACCACCATGAGTACCAGCTATTAACTATGACAACAATTAACACCTCACCACCATGAGTACCAGCTATTAACTGTGACAACAATTAACACTCACCACCATGAGTACCAGCTATTAACTGTGACAACAATTAACACCTCACCACCATGAGTACCAGCTATTAACTATGACAACAATTAACACCTCACCACCATGTGTACCAGCTATTAACTATGACAACAATTAACACCTCACCACCATGAGTACCAGCTATTAACTGTGACAACAATTAACACCTCACCACCAGCTGTCAACTATGACAACAATTAACACCTCACCACCATGAGTACCAGCTGTTAACTATGACAACAATTAACACCTCACCACCATGAGTACCAGCTGTTAACTATGACAACAATTAACACCTCACCACCATGAGTACCAGCTATTAACTATGACAACAATTAACACCTCACCACCATGAGTACCAGCTATTAACTATGACAAATATTAACACCTCACCACCATGAGTACCAGCTATTAACTATGACAACAATTAACACCTCACCACCATGAGTACCAGCTATTAACTATGACAACAATTAACACCTCACCACCATGAGTACCAGCTGTTAACTATGACAACAATTAACACCTCACCACCATGAGTACCAGCTGTTAACTATGACAACAATTAACACCTCACCACCATGAGTACCAGCTGTTAACTATGAAAATTAACACCTCACCACCATGAGTACCAGCTATTAACTATGACAACAATTAACACCTCACCACCATGAGTACCAGCTATTAACTATGACAACAATTAACACCTCACCACCATGAGTACCAGCTATTAACTATGACAACAATTAACACTCACCACCATGAGTACCAGCTATTAACTATGACAACAATTAACACCTCACCACCATGAGTACCAGCTGTTAACTATGACAACAATTAACACCTCACCACCATGAGTACCAGCTGTTAACTATGACAACAATTAACACCTCACCACCATGAGTACCAGCTGTTAACTATGACAAAATTAACACCTCACCACCATGAGTACCAGCTATTAACTATGACAACAATTAACACCTCACCACCATGAGTACCAGCTATTAACTATGACAACAATTAACACCTCACCACCATGAGTACCAGCTATTAACTATGACAACAATTAACACCTCACCACCATGAGTACCAGCTATTAACTATGACAACAATTAACACCTCACCACCATGAGTACCAGCTGTTAACTATGACAACAATTAACACCTCACCACCATGAGTACCAGCTATTAACTATGACAACAATTAACACCTCACCACCATGAGTACCAGCTATTAACTATGACAACAATTAACACCTCACCACCATGAGTACCAGCTATTAACTATGACAACAATTAACACCTCACCACCATGAGTACCAGCTATTAACTATGACAACAATTAACACCTCACCACCATGAGTACCCAGCTGTTAACTGTGACAACAATTAACACCTCACCACCATGAGTACCAGCTGTTAACTATGACAACAATTAACACCTCACCACCATGAGTACCAGCTATTAACTATGACAACAATTAACACCTCACCACCATGAGTACCAGCTATTAACTATGACAACAATTAACACCTCACCACCATGAGTACCAGCTGTTAACTATGACAACAATTAACACTTCACCACCATGAGTACCAGCTATTAACTATGACAACAATTAACACTCACCACCATGAGTACCAGCTATTAACTGTGACAACAATTAACACCTCACCACCATGAGTACCAGCTGTTAACTATGACAACAATTAACACCTCACCACCATGAGTACCAGCTATTAACTATGACAACAATTAACACCTCACCACCATGAGTACCAGCTGTTAACTATGACAACAATTAACACCTCACCACCATGAGTACCAGCTGTTAACTATGACAACAATTAACACTCACCACCATGAGTACCAGCTGTTAACTATGACAACAATTAACACCTCACCACCATGAGTACCAGCTATTAACTATGACAACAATTAACACTCACCACCATGAGTACCAGCTATTAACTATGACAACAATTAACACCTCACCACCATGAGTACCAGCTATTAACTATGACAACAATTAACACCTCACCACCATGAGTACCAGCTATTAACTATGACAACAATTAACACCTCACCACCATGAGTACCAGCTATTAACTATGACAACAATTAACACCTCACCACCATGAGTACCAGCTGTTAACTATGACAACAATTAACACCTCACCACCATGAGTACCAGCTATTAACTATGACAACAATTAACACCTCACCACCATGAGTACCAGCTATTAACTATGACAACAATTAACACCTCACCACCATGATGTACCAGCTGTTAACTATGACAACAATTAACACTCACCACCATGAGTACCAGCTATTAACTGTGACAACAATTAACACCTCACCACCATGAGTACCAGCTGTTAACTATGACAACAATTAACACCTCACCACCATGAGTACCAGCTGTTAACTATGACAACAATTAACACCTCACCACCATGAGTACCAGCTATTAACTATGACAACAATTAACACCTCACCACCATGAGTACCAGCTATTAACTATGACAACAATTAACACCTCACCACCATGAGTACCAGCTGTTAACTATGACAACAATTAACACCTCACCACCATGAGTACCAGCTGTTAACTATGACAACAATTAACACTCACCACCATGAGTACCAGCTATTAACTATGACAACAATTAACACCTCACCACCATGAGTACCAGCTGTTAACTATGACAACAATTAACACCTCACCACCATGAGTACCAGCTATTAACTATGACAACAATTAACACTCACCACCATGAGTACCAGCTGTTAACTATGACAACAATTAACACCTCACCACCATGAGTACCAGCTGTTAACTATGACAACAATTAACACCTCACCACCATGAGTACCAGCTATTAACTGTGACAACAATTAACACCTCACCACCATGAGTACCAGCTGTTAACTATGACAACAATTAACACCTCACCACCATGAGTACCAGCTGTTAACTATGACAACAATTAACACCTCACCACCATGAGTACCAGCTATTAACTATGACAACAATTAACACCTCACCACCATGAGTACCAGCTATTAACTATGACAAATATTAACACTCACCACCATGAGTACCAGCTATTAACTATGACAAACAATTAACACCTCACCACCATGAGTACCAGCTATTAACTATGACAACAATTAACACTCACCACCATGAGTACCAGCTATTAACTATGACAACAATTAACACCTCACCACCATGAGTACCAGCTATTAACTATGACAACAATTAACACCTCACCACCATGAGTACCAGCTATTAACTATGCTGTTAACTATGACTATGACAACAATTAACACCTCACCACCATGAGTACCAGCTATTAACTATGACAACAATTAACACTCACCACCATGAGTACCAGCTATTAACTATGACAACAATTAACACCTCACCACCATGAGTACCAGCTATTAACTATGACAACAATTAACACCTCACCACCATGAGTACCAGCTGTTAACTATGACAACAATTAACACCTCACCACCATGAGTACCAGCTGTTAACTATGACAACAATTAACACCTCACCACCATGAGTACCAGCTATTAACTATGACAACAATTAACACCTCACCACCATGAGTACCAGCTATTAACTATGACAACAATTAACACTCACCACCATGAGTACCAGCTATTAACTATGACAACAATTAACACCTCACCACCATGAGTACCAGCTGTTAACTATGACAACAATTAACACCTCACCACCATGAGTACCAGCTATTAACTATGACAACAATTAACACCTCACCACCATGAGTACCAGCTATTAACTATGACAACAATTAACACCTCACCACCATGAGTACCAGCTGTTAACTATGACAATAATTAACACCTCACCACCATGAGTACCAGCTGTTAACTATGACAACAATTAACACTCACCACCATGAGTACCAGCTATTAACTATGACAACAATTAACACCTCACCACCATGAGTACCAGCTATTAACTATGACAACAATTAACACCTCACCACCATGAGTACCAGCTGTTAACTATGACAACAATTAACACCTCACCACCATGAGTACCAGCTATTAACTATGACAACAATTAACACATTCACCACCATGAGTACCAGCTGTTAACTATGACAACAATTAACACCTCACCACCATGAGTACCAGCTGTTAACTATGACAACAATTAACACCTCACCACCATGAGTACCAGCTATTAACTGTGACAACAATTAACACTGCACCACCATGAGTACCAGCTGTTAACTATGACAACAATTAACACCTCACCACCATGAGTACCAGCTATTAACTATGACAACAATTAACACCTCACCACCATGAGTACCAGCTATTAACTATGACAACAATTAACACTCACCACCATGACTACCAGCTGTTAACTATGACAAATATTAACACCTCACCACCATGAGTACCAGCTGTTAACTATGACAACAATTAACACCTCACCACCATGAGTACCAGCTATTAACTATGACAACAATTAACACCTCACCACCATGAGTACCAGCTGTTAACTATGACAACAATTAACACTCACCACCATGAATACCAGCTGTTAACTATGACAACAATTAACACCTCACCACCATGAGTACCAGCTATTAACTATGACAACAATTAACACCTCACCACCATGAGTACCAGCTGTTAACTATGACAAATATTAACACCTCACCACCATGAGTACCAGCTGTTAACTATGACAACAATTAACACCTCACCACCATGAGTACCAGCTATTAACTATGACAACAATTAACACCTCACCACCATGAGTACCAGCTGTTAACTATGACAACAATTAACACCTCACCACCATGAGTACCAGCTATTAACTATGACAACAATTAACACCTCACCACCATGAGTACCAGCTATTAACTGTGACAACAATTAACACCTCACCACCATGAGTACCAGCTATTAACTATGACAACAATTAACACTCACCACCATGAGTACCAGCTATTAACTATGACAACAATTAACACCTCACCACCATGAGTACCAGCTATTAACTGTGACAACAATTAACACCTCACCACCATGAGTACCAGCTGTTAACTATGACAACAATTAACACCTCACCACCATGAGTACCAGCTGTTAACTATGACAACAATTAACACCTCACCACCATGAGTACCAGCTGTTAACTATGACAACAATTAACACCTCACCACCATGAGTACCAGCTATTAACTATGACAACAATTAACACCTCACCACCATGAGTACCAGCTATTAACTATGACAACAATTAACACCTCACCACCATGAGTACCAGCTGTTAACTATGACAAAATTAACACCTCACCACCATGAGTACCAGCTGTTAACTATGACAACAATTAACACCTCACCACCATGAGTACCAGCTATTAACTATGACAACAATTAACACTCACCACCATGAGTACCAGCTGTTAACTATGACAACAATTAACACCTCACCACCATGAGTACCAGCTATTAACTATGACAACAATTAACACCTCACCACCATGAGTACCAGCTATTAACTATGACAACAATTAACACCTCACCACCATGAGTACCAGCTGTTAACTATGACAACAATTAACACCTCACCACCATGAGTACCAGCTATTAACTATGACAACAATTAACACCTCACCACCATGAGTACCAGCTGTTAACTATGACAACAATTAACACCTCACCACCATGAGTACCAGCTGTTAACTATGACAACAATTAACACCTCACCACCATGAGTACCAGCTATTAACTATGACAACAATTAACACCTCACCACCATGAGTACCAGCTATTAACTATGACAACAATTAACACCTCACCACCATGAGTACCAGCTGTTAACTATGACAACAATTAACACCTCACCACCATGAGTACCAGCTGTTAACTATGACAACAATTAACACCTCACCACCATGAGTACCAGCTGTTAACTATGACAACAATTAACACTCACCACCATGAGTACCAGCTATTAACTATGACAACAATTAACACCTCACCACCATGAGTACCAGCTATTAACTATGACAACAATTAACACCTCACCACCATGAGTACCAGCTGTTAACTATGACAACAATTAACACTCACCACCATGAGTACCAGCTATTAACTATGACAACAATTAACACTCACCACCATGAGTACCAGCTATTAACTATGACAACAATTAACACCTCACCACCATGAGTACCAGCTATTAACTATGACAACAATTAACACCTCACCACCATGAGTACCAGCTATTAACTATGACAACAATTAACACCTCACCACCATGAGTACCAGCTGTTAACTATGACAAATATTAACACCTCACCACCATGAGTACCAGCTGTTAACTATGACAACAATTAACACCTCACCACCATGAGTACCAGCTATTAACTATGACAACAATTAACACCTCACCACCATGAGTACCAGCTATTAACTATGACAACAATTAACACCTCACCACCATGATGAGTACCAGCTATTAACTATGACAACAATTAAGACTCACCACCATGAGTACCAGCTGTTAACTATGACAACAATTAACACCTCACCACCATGAGTACCAGCTATTAACTATGACAACAATTAACACCTCACCACCATGAGTACCAGCTATTAACTATGACAACAATTAACACCTCACCACCATGAGTACCAGCTGTTAACTATGACAAATATTAACACCTCACCACCATGAGTACCAGCTGTTAACTATGACAACAATTAACACCTCACCACCATGAGTACCAGCTATTAACTATGACAACAATTAACACCTCACCACCATGAGTACCAGCTATTAACTATGACAACAATTAACACCTCACCACCATGAGTACCAGCTGTTAACTATGACAACAATTAACACCTCACCACCATGAGTACCAGCTATTAACTATGACAACAATTAACACCTCACCACCATGAGTACCAGCTATTAACTATGACAACAATTAACACCTCACCACCTATGACAACAATTAACACCTCACCACCATGAGTACCAGCTGTTAACTATGACAACAATTAACACCTCACCACCATGAGTACCAGCTGTTAACTATGACAACAATTAACACCTCACCACCATGAGTACCAGCTATTAACTATGACAACAATTAACACCTCACCACCATGAGTACCAGCTATTAACTATGACAACAATTAACACCTCACCACCATGAGTACCAGCTATTAACTATGACAACAATTAACACCTCACCACCATGAGTACCAGCTATTAACTATGACAACAATTAACACCTCACCACCATGAGTACCAGCTATTAACTATGACAACAATTAACACCTCACCACCATGAGTACCAGCTATTAACTATGACAACAATTAACACCTCACCACCATGAGTACCAGCTATTAACTATGACAACAATTAACACCTCACCACCATGAGTACCAGCTATTAACTATGACAACAATTAACACCTCACCACCATGAGTACCAGCTATTAACTATGACAACAATTAACACCTCACCACCATGAGTACCAGCTATTAACTATGACAACAATTAACACCTCACCACCATGAGTACCAGCTATTAACTATGACAACAATTAACACCTCACCACCATGAGTACCAGCTATTAACTATGACAACAATTAACACCTCACCACCATGAGTACCAGCTATTAACTATGACAACAATTAACACCTCACCACCATGAGTACCAGCTATTAACTATGACAACAATTAACACCTCACCACCATGAGTACCAGCTATTAACTATGACAACAATTAACACCTCACCACCATGAGTACCAGCTGTTAACTGACAATGACACCACCATGAGTACCAATTAACACAACAATTCACCACACCATGAGTACCAGCTATTAACTATGACAACAATTAACACCTCACCACCATGAGTACCAGCTATTAACTATGACAACAATTAACACCTCACCACCATGAGTACCAGCTATTAACTATGACAACAATTAACACCTCACCACCATGAGTACCAGCTATTAACTATGACAACACCTCACCACCATTAACACCTCACCACCATGAGTACCAGCTATTAACTATGACAACAATTAACACCTCACCACCATGAGTACCAGCTATTAACTATGACAACAATTAACACCTCACCACCATGAGTACCAGCTATTAACTATGACAACAATTAACACCTCACCACCATGAGTACCAGCTATTAACTATGACAACAATTAACACCTCACCACCATGAGTACCAGCTGTTAACTATGACAACAATTAACACCTCACCACCATGAGTACCAGCTATTAACTATGACAACAATTAACACCTCACCACCATGAGTACCAGCTATTAACTATGACAACAATTAACACTATGACTCACCACCATGAGTACCAGCTATTAACTATGACAACAATTAACACCTCACCACCATGAGTACCAGCTATTAACTATGACAACAATTAACACCTCACCACCATGAGTACCAGCTACCAGCTTAACTATGACAACAATTAACACCTCACCACCATGAGTACCAGCTGTTAACTATGACAACAATTAACACCTCACCACCATGAGTACCAGCTATTAACTATGACAACAATTAACACCTCACCACCATGAGTACCAGCTATTAACTATGACAACAATTAACACCTCACCACCATGAGTACCAGCTATTAACTATGACAACAATTAACACCTCACCACCATGAGTACCCACTATGACAACAATTAACACCTCACCACCATGAGTACCAGCTTAACTATGACAACAATTAACACCTCACCACCATGAGTACCAGCTATTAACTATGACAACAATTAACACCTCACCACCATGAGTACCAGCTATTAACTATGACAACAATTAACACCTCACCACCATGAGTACCAGCTATTAACTATGACAACAATTAACACCTCACCACCATGAGTACCAGCTATTAACTATGACAACAATTAACACCTCACCACCATGAGTACCAGCTATTAACTATGACAACAATTAACACCTCACCACCATGAGTACCAGCTATTAACTATGACAACAATTAACACCTCACCACCATGAGTACCAGCTATTAACTATGACAACAATTAACACCTCACCACCATGAGTACCAGCTATTAACTATGACAACAATTAACACCTCACCACCATGAGTACCAGCTATTAACTATGACAACAATTAACACCTCACCACCATGAGTACCAGCTATTAACTATGACAACAATTAACACCTCACCACCATGAGTACCAGCTATTAACTATGACAACAATTAACACCTCACCACCATGAGTACCAGCTATTAACTATGACAACAATTAACACCTCACCACCATGAGTACCAGCTATTAACTATGACAACAATTAACACCTCACCACCATGAGTACCAGCTATTAACTATGACAACAATTAACACCTCACCACCATGAGTACCAGCTGTTAACTATGACAACAATTAACACCTCACCACCATGAGTACCAGCTATTAACTATGACAACAATTAACACCTCACCACCATGAGTACCAGCTATTAACTATGACAACAATTAACACCTCACCACCATGAGTACCAGCTATTAACTATGACAACAATTAACACCTCACCACCATGAGTACCAGCTATTAACTATGACAACAATTAACACCTCACCACCATGAGTACCAGCTATTAACTATGACAACAATTAACACCTCACCACCATGAGTACCAGCTATTAACTATGACAACAATTAACACCTCACCACCATGAGTACCAGCTATTAACTATGACAACAATTAACACCTCACCACCATGAGTACCAGCTATTAACTATGACAACAATTAACACCTCACCACCATGAGTACCAGCTATTAACTATGACAACAATTAACACCTCACCACCATGAGTACCAGCTATTAACTATGACAACAATTAACACCTCACCACCATGAGTACCAGCTATTAACTATGACAACAATTAACACCTCACCACCATGAGTACCAGCTATTAACTATGACAACAATTAACACCTCACCACCATGAGTACCAGCTATTAACTATGACAACAATTAACACCTCACCACCATGAGTACCAGCTATTAACTATGACAACAATTAACACCTCACCACCATGAGTACCAGCTATTAACTATGACAACAATTAACACCTCACCACCATGAGTACCAGCTATTAACTATGACAACAATTAACACCTCACCACCACCAGCTGTTAACTATGACAACAATTAACACCTCACCACCATGAGTACCAGCTATTAACTATGACAACAATTAACACCTCACCACCATGAGTACCAGCTATTAACTATGACAACAATTAACACCTCACCACCATGAGTACCAGCTGTTAACTATGACAACAATTAACACCTCACCACCATGAGTACCAGCTATTAACTATGACAACAATTAACACCTCACCACCATGAGTACCAGCTATTAACTATGACAACAATTAACACCTCACCACCATGAGTACCAGCTATTAACTATGACAACAATTAACACCTCACCACCATGAGTACCAGCTATTAACTATGACAACAATTAACACCTCACCACCATGAGTACCAGCTATTAACTATGACAACAATTAACACCTCACCACCATGAGTACCAGCTATTAACTATGACAACAATTAACACCTCACCACCATGAGTACCAGCTATTAACTATGACAACAATTAACACCTCACCACCATGAGTACCAGCTATTAACTATGACAACAATTAACACCTCACCACCATGAGTACCAGCTATTAACTATGACAACAATTAACACCTCACCACCATGAGTACCAGCTATTAACTATGACAACAATTAACACCTCACCACCATGAGTACCAGCTGTTAACTATGACAACAATTAACACCTCACCACCATGAGTACCAGCTATTAACTATGACAACAATTAACACCTCACCACCATGAGTACCAGCTATTAACTATGACAACAATTAACACCTCACCACCATGAGTACCAGCTGACAACAATTAACTATGACAACAATTAACACCTCACCACCATGAGTACCAGCTATTAACTATGACAACAATTAACACCTCACCACCATGAGTACCAGCTATTAACTATGACAACAATTAACACCTCACCACCATGAGTACCAGCTATTAACTATGACAACAATTAACACCTCACCACCATGAGTACCAGCTATTAACTATGACAACAATTAACACCTCACCACCATGAGTACCAGCTATTAACTATGACAACAATTAACACCTCACCACCATGAGTACCAGCTATTAACTATGACAACAATTAACACCTCACCACCATGAGTACCAGCTATTAACTATGACAACAATTAACACCTCACCACCATGAGTACCAGCTATTAACTATGACAACAATTAACACCTCACCACCATGAGTACCAGCTATTAACTATGACAACAATTAACACCTCACCACCATGAGTAGCCATGCTATTAACTATGACAACAATTAACACCTCACCACCATGAGTACCAGCTATTAACTATGACAACAATTAACACCTCACCACCATGAGTACCAGCTATTAACTATGACAACAATTAACACCTCACCACCATGAGTACCAGCTATTAACTATGACAACAATTAACACCTCACCACCATGAGTACCAGCTATTAACTATGACAACAATTAACACCTCACCACCATGAGTACCCTATTAACTATGACAACAATTAACACTCACCACCATGAGTACCAGCTGTTAACTATGACAACAATTAACACCTCACCACCATGAGTACCAGCTATTAACTATGACAACAATTAACACCTCACCACCATGAGTACCAGCTATTAACTATGACAACAATTAACACCTCACCACCATGAGTACCAGCTATTAACTATGACAACAATTAACACCTCACCACCATGAGTACCAGCTATTAACTATGACAATTAATTAACACCTCACCACCATGAGTACCAGCTATTAACTATGACAACAATTAACACCTCACCACCATGAGTACCAGCTATTAACTATGACAACAATTAACACCTCACCACCATGAGTACCAGCTATTAACTATGACAACAATTAACACCTCACCACCATGAGTACCAGCTATTAACTATGACAACAATTAACACCTCACCACCATGAGTACCAGCTATTAACTATGACAACAATTAACACCTCACCACCATGAGTACCAGCTATTAACTATGACAACAATTAACACCTCACCACCATGAGTACCAGCTATTAACTATGACAACAATTAACACCTCACCACCATGAGTACCAGCTGTTAACTATGACAACAATTAACACCTCACCACCATGAGTACCAGCTATTAACTATGACAACAATTAACACCTCACCACCATGAGTACCAGCTATTAACTATGACAACAATTAACACCTCACCACCATGAGTACCAGCTATTAACTATGACAACAATTAACACCTCACCACCATGAGTACCAGCTATTAACTATGACAACAATTAACACCTCACCACCATGAGTACCAGCTATTAACTATGACAACAATTAACACCTCACCACCATGAGTACCAGCTATTAACTATGACAACAATTAACACCTCACCACCATGAGTACCAGCTATTAACTATGACAACAATTAACACCTCACCACCATGAGTACCAGCTATTAACTATGACAACAATTAACACCTCACCACCATGAGTACCTAGCAATTAACACCTCACCACCATAGTACTATGACAACAATTAACACCTCACCACCATGAGTACCAGCTGTTAACTATGACAACAATTAACACCTCACCACCATGAGTACCAGCTATTAACTATGACAACAATTAACACCTCACCACCATGAGTACCAGCTATTAACTATGACAACAATTAACACCTCACCACCATGAGTACCAGCTATTAACTATGACAACATTAACACCTTGAGTACAGCTATTAACTATGACAACAATTAACACCTCCATGAGTACCAGCTATTAACTATGACAACAATTAACACCTCACCACCATGAGTACCAGCTATTAACTATGACAACAATTAACACCTCACCACCATGAGTACCAGCTATTAACTATGACAACAATTAACACCTCACCACCATGAGTACCAGCTATTAACTGACAACAATGACAACAATTAACACCTCACCACCATGAGTACCAGCTATTAACTATGACAACAATTAACACCTCACCACCATGAGTACCAGCTATTAACTATGACAACAATTAACACCTCACCACCATGAGTACCAGCTATTAACTATGACAACAATTAACACCTCACCACCATGAGTACCAGCTATTAACTATGACAACAATTAACACCTCACCACCATGAGTACCAGCTATTAACTATGACAACAATTAACACCTCACCACCATGAGTACCAGCTATTAACTATGACAACAATTAACACCTCACCACCATGAGTACCAGCTATTAACTATGACAACAATTAACACCTCACCACCATGAGTACCAGCTATTAACTATGACAACAATTAACACCTCACCACCATGAGTACCAGCTATTAACTATGACAACAATTAACACCTCACCACCATGAGTACCAGCTATTAACTATGACAACAATTAACACCTCACCACCATGAGTACCAGCTATTAACTATGACAACAATTAACACCTCACCACCATGAGTACCAGCTATTAACTATGACAACAATTAACACCTCACCACCATGAGTACCAGCTATTAACTATGACAACAATTAACACCTCACCACCATGAGTACCAGCTGACAACAATTAACTATGACAACAATTAACACCTCACCACCATGAGTACCAGCTATTAACTATGACAACAATTAACACCTCACCACCATGAGTACCAGCTATTAACTATGACAACAATTAACACCTCACCACCATGAGTACCAGCTATTAACTATGACAACAATTAACACCTCACCACCATGAGTACCAGCTATTAACTATGACAACAATTAACACCTCACCACCATGAGTACCAGCTATTAACTATGACAACAATTAACACCTCACCACCATGAGTACCAGCTATTAACTATGACAACAATTAACACCTCACCACCATGAGTACCAGCTATTAACTATGACAACAATTAACACCTCACCACCATGAGTACCAGCTATTAACTATGACAACAATTAACACCTCACCACCATGAGTACCAGCTATTAACTATGACAACAATTAACACCTCACCACCATGAGTACCAGCTATTAACTATGACAACAATTAACACCTCACCACCATGAGTACCAGCTATTAACTATGACAACAATTAACACCTCACCACCATGAGTACCAGCTATTAACTATGACAACAATTAACACCTCACCACCATGAGTACCAGCTATTAACTATGACAACAATTAACACCTCACCACCATGAGTACCAGCTATTAACTATGACAACAATTAACACCTCACCACCATGAGTACCAGCTATTAACTATGACAACAATTAACACCTCACCACCATGAGTACCAGCTATTAACTATGACAACAATTAACACCTCACCACCATGAGTACCAGCTATTAACTATGACAACAATTAACACCTCACCACCATGAGTACCAGCTATTAACTATGACAACAATTAACACCTCACCACCATGAGTACCAGCTATTAACTATGACAACAATTAACACCTCACCACCATGAGTACCAGCTATTAACTATGACAACAATTAACACCTCACCACCATGAGTACCAGCTGTTAACTATGACAACAATTAACACTCACCACCATGAGTACCAATTAACTATGACAACAATTAACACCTCACCACCATGAGTACCAGCTATTAACTATGACAACAATTAACACCTCACCACCATGAGTACCAGCTATTAACTATGACAACAATTAACACCTCACCACCATGAGTACCAGCTATTAACTATGACAACAACCTCACCACCATGAACCACCTCACCACCATGAGTACCAGCTATTAACTATGACAACAATTAACACCTCACCACCATGAGTACCAGCTATTAACTATGACAACAATTAACACCTCACCACCATGAGTACCAGCTATTAACTATGACAACAATTAACACCTCACCACCATGAGTACCAGCTATTAACTATGACAACAATTAACACCTCACCACCATGAGTACCAGCTATTAACTATGACAACAATTAACACCTCACCACCATGAGTACCAGCTACCTTAACTATGACAACAATTAACACCTCACCACCATGAGTACCAGCTATTAACTATGACAACAATTAACACCTCACCACCATGAGTACCAGCTATTAACTATGACAACAATTAACACCTCACCACCATGAGTACCAGCTGTTAACTATGACAACAATTAACACCTCACCACCATGAGTACCAGCTATTAACTATGACAACAATTAACACCTCACCACCATGAGTACCAGCTATTAACTATGACAACAATTAACACCTCACCACCATGAGTACCAGCTATTAACTATGACAACAATTAACACCTCACCACCATGAGTACCAGCTATTAACTATGACAACAATTAACACCTCACCACCATGAGTACCAGCTATTAACTATGACAACAATTAACACCTCACCACCATGAGTACCAGCTATTAACTATGACAACAATTAACACCTCACCACCATGAGTACCAGCTATTAACTATGACAACAATTAACACCTCACCACCATGAGTACCAGCTATTAACTATGACAACAATTAACACCTCACCACCATGAGTACCAGCTATTAACTATGACAACAATTAACACCTCACCACCATGAGTACCAGCTACCATTAACTATGACAACAATTAACACCTCACCACCATGAGTACCAGCTATTAACTATGACAACAATTAACACCTCACCACCATGAGTACCAGCTATTAACTATGACAACAATTAACACCTCACCACCATGAGTACCAGCTATTAACTATGACAACAATTAACACCTCACCACCATGAGTACCAGCTATTAACTATGACAACAATTAACACCTCACCACCATGAGTACCAGCTATTAACTATGACAACAATTAACACCTCACCACCATGAGTACCAGCTATTAACTATGACAACAATTAACACCTCACCACCATGAGTACCAGCTATTAACTATGACAACAATTAACACCTCACCACCATGAGTACCAGCTGACAATAATTAACACTCACCACCATGAGTACCATTAACTATGACAACAATTAACACCTCACCACCATGAGTACCAGCTATTAACTATGACAACAATTAACACCTCACCACCATGAGTACCAGCTGTTAACTATGACAACAATTAACACCTCACCACCATGAGTACCAGCTATTAACTATGACAACAATTAACACCTCACCACCATGAGTACCAGCTATTAACTATGACAACAATTAACACCTCACCACCATGAGTACCAGCTATTAACTATGACAACAATTAACACCTCACCACCATGAGTACCAGCTATTAACTATGACAACAATTAACACCTCACCACCATGAGTACCAGCTATTAACTATGACAACAATTAACACCTCACCACCATGAGTACCAGCTATTAACTATGACAACAATTAACACCTCACCACCATGAGTACCAGCTATTAACTATGACAACAATTAACACCTCACCACCATGAGTACCAGCTATTAACTATGACAACAATTAACACCTCACCACCATGAGTACCAGCTATTAACTATGACAACAATTAACACCTCACCACCATGAGTACCAGCTAGCTGTTAACTATGACAACAATTAACACCTCACCACCATGAGTACCAGCTATTAACTATGACAACAATTAACACCTCACCACCATGAGTACCAGCTATTAACTATGACAACAATTAACACCTCACCACCATGAGTACCAGCTATTAACTATGACAACAATTAACACCTCACCACCATGAGTACCAGCTATTAACTATGACAACAATTAACACCTCACCACCATGAGTACCAGCTATTAACTATGACAACAATTAACACCTCACCACCATGAGTACCAGCTATTAACTATGACAACAATTAACACCTCACCACCATGAGTACCAGCTATTAACTATGACAACAATTAACACCTCACCACCATGAGTACCAGCTATTAACTATGACAACAATTAACACCTCACCACCATGAGTACCAGCTATTAACTATGACAACAATTAACACCTCACCACCATGAGTACCAGCTATTAACTATGACAACAATTAACACCTCACCACCATGAGTACCAGCTATTAACTATGACAACAATTAACACCTCACCACCATGAGTACCAGCTATTAACTATGACAACAATTAACACCTCACCACCATGAGTACCAGCTATTAACTATGACAACAATTAACACCTCACCACCATGAGTACCAGCTGTTAACTATGACAACAATTAACACCTCACCACCATGAGTACCAGCTATTAACTATGACAACAATTAACACCTCACCACCATGAGTACCAGCTATTAACTATGACAACAATTAACACCTCACCACCATGAGTACCAGCTATTAACTATGACAACAATTAACACCTCACCACCATGAGTACCAGCTATTAACTATGACAACAATTAACACCTCACCACCATGAGTACCAGCTACTATAACTATGACAACAATTAACACTAACCTCACCACCATGAGTACCAGCTATTAACTATGACAACAATTAACACCTCACCACCATGAGTACCAGCTATTAACTATGACAACAATTAACACCTCACCACCATGAGTACCAGCTATTAACTATGACAACAATTAACACCTCACCACCATGAGTACCAGCTATTAACTATGACAACAATTAACACCTCACCACCATGAGTACCAGCTGTTAACTATGACAACAATTAACACCTCACCACCATGAGTACCAGCTATTAACTATGACAACAATTAACACCTCACCACCATGAGTACCAAGCAATTAACTATGACAACAATTAACACCTCACCACCATGAGTACCAGCTGTTAACTATGACAACAATTAACACCTCACCACCATGAGTACCAGCTATTAACTATGACAACAATTAACACCTCACCACCATGAGTACCAGCTATTAACTATGACAATTAACATTAACTGTTAACCTCACCACCATGAGTACCAGCTATTAACTATGACAACAATTAACACCTCACCACCATGAGTACCAGCTATTAACTATGACAACAATTAACACCTCACCACCATGAGTACCAGCTATTAACTATGACAACAATTAACACCTCACCACCATGAGTACCAGCTATTAACTATGACAACAATTAACACCTCACCACCATGAGTACCAGCTATTAACTATGACAAATATTAACACCTCACCACCATGAGTACCAGCTGTTAACTATGACAACAATTAACACCTCACCACCATGAGTACCAGCTGTTAACTATGACAACAATTAACACCTCACCACCATGAGTACCAGCTATTAACTATGACAACAATTAACACCTCACCACCATGAGTACCAGCTATTAACTATGACAACAATTAACACCTCACCACCATGAGTACCAGCTATTAACTATGACAACAATTAACACCTCACCACCATGAGTACCAGCTATTAACTATGACAACAATTAACACCTCACCACCATGAGTACCAGCTATTAACTATGACAACAATTAACACCTCACCACCATGAGTACCAGCTATTAACTATGACAACAATTAACACTCACCACCATGAGTACCAGCTGTTAACTATGACAAAATTAACATTGAACAGCTATTAACTCACCACTCACCACCATGAGTACCAGCTATTAACTATGACAACAATTAACACTCACCACCATGAGTACCAGCTATTAACTATGACAACAATTAACACCTCACCACCATGAGTACCAGCTATTAACTATGACAACAATTAACACCTCACCACCATGAGTACCAGCTATTAACTATGACAACAATTAACACCTCACCACCATGAGTACCAGCTATTAACTATGATGACTAATTAACACTCACCACCATGAGTACCAGCTATTAACTATGACAACAATTAACACCTCACCACCATGAGTACCAGCTATTAACTATGACAACAATTAACACCTCACCACCATGAGTACCAGCTATTAACTATGACAACAATTAACACCTCACCACCATGAGTACCAGCTATTAACTATGACAA